>NC_066585.1:191551913-192154413 GCF_024323335.1 Lathyrus oleraceus
CTTTGAGTTCTTTTGAACTTGATTTTGCTTTGCTTGGTTGCTTAACCATTGAGGTATAACTCTCTGACTTCATGTAGTCTGGAAGACCTGTCCTGTTATGTGGGCAGGCACCTGTCTGAAGCCCTCCTTAAGAGGCAATGCTTGTGAATGTTTACTTTTGTGCCAAGCAGGAAAAGTCCTCTTATGAGGCAATTGGCAGATAAAAGAGATGTGCAATCCATCTCCTGCTATTCAGTGTGTCATCCACTTTGCTCACACCATGTGTTGATGCATTGTGGATATCAACCCAAGATCTTTGTTGTGTCAGTCATATGTGGAGAAGAGTTCCTATTTTCTGAACTCCCACACTTTCATTTGTCTGAAGCTCTCCCAGGCCAGGGATAAGAGCTGTGAGGTCTTACCCTCACTTCCCATTTCATCTGCTTCACCCTAACTCTCAATGTTAGGGTTAAGAGCTAACTACACCCGATTCCAGTTGGCTTGTTTTACAGCCTAACCTTGTATGAGCCCAATTGTTTGCATATAGTGTGTGTGCTTGCTTTGTGTGCTTGTATGTATTTGCCTGTGCTGTTTAGGATAGCTTGCTTCCTGTGCAAGTTAGATAGAAACCTCAACCTAGGACCATGGTGGATTTACATGATAACTATTAGGCTCGAGTCAGTCTCCCTTCTAGTTTGTCATTTCCCAGTCTCTGGTTAGGATAGAAGTTCTTTCCCTGTTTAGGGGAACTACGTCGCCCTGATCCTCATACCAGATGAGGTACGTAGGCAGGAGATGAGCTGATCTCTCCGGGCGTCCTTTTTTTTTGCTTTTTAACCCCTTTGTGTGTGTTGGAGTCTGACGTAAGTCCAGCGATTGGCAGTTGGTTTCCTGTGTGTGTTTGTTGGTTCGGAGTCTGATGTAAGTCCAGCGATTGGCATTCGGTTTCCCTGTTTGCCCGTTTGTGTGGAGTCTGACATAAGTCCAGCGATTGGCAGTCAGTTTCCTGTGTGGTTTTGTTTGGCGTGCGTTAGCCGAGCTACGAGTGCTCTGATTCTTCTCCGGTCGGAGAAGATACGTATGCATAGGATGCGACATCCTAGCGAGCACGTTTCCCTTTGTCCCGAACTACGTCGACTCTGATGTCTGTGCCTGACAGACTACGTAGGCCCAGGATGCGATATCCTGCCGAGTTAGTTTCTCTTGTCTTTCTGTGTTTCATTCCAGCCTTGTGTGTGCAGTTTGTGATCAGTGTTTAGCAACCCTTATCCTTTCTTTTGAGCGTGGATCCCGTCGAATACAACGGATGCGTAGGGGTGGTAATACCTTCCCTTCGCATAACCGACTCCCGATCCCATCTCTCTGGTCGCGAGACCATGTCTTTTCCAGGTTTACTTCGAGCGTTTCCTTTCCCTCTTTTGGGATAAATAACGCACGGTGGCGGCTCTGTTGTTTCGTTTTCCCGCCGGTTTTTCGCGTAATGCGACAGCTGGCGACTCTGCTGGGGACTTAGAAGTTGACCTCTTGCTGGTCCATCTTCCCTAAGCGAGTTTCTCCTAGCGCTCTCTAGGATAGGGTTTGGTTGCTTTTGCTGTTTCATTTATTGCATTCATTCATTTATGGTTTGCATTTATTGTTTGCATTTATTGTTTGCATTTATGTTTGCATTCATCATCTTTTCATCTGTGCTGGCTGGTTGTTTGTCTCTCTGTTGGGGTGGGAGTTACATGAGGTAAAAGGCCCAATACCCAGGCTATGAGTGAACTCTAGGACACCTAGGAATAGAGTGATTCTTGGGAAGCGGGTGGTATTGCGCCACTTAGCGGAACTTGATATCACGAGCAGTTCAGATCCTGATGGGGTATTATCGGTACATGCTTTGGGTGTGTACATGATGATATTCTATGAAAGGGTTATTTATCCTGCATTTCTCTTGACCTTACCCTGGCCTAGATGACACCCGTGAGTGGGGAGGGAATGATCATTATTACAGGTACCGTTGGTGACTCGTTGGTGACTTGTTGGTGACTCTTGGGTCATGTTGGTGATTTGGTTCTACAGATTGGGTCTCAGATGACTTTGGGTCTCAGATGATTTGTGGTTCCGAATTCAAGCCGGAGCTTTGATCCTGTGCTCCGAGATACGCAGCCAGCCAGTCTTGTCTGCATCATTTGCATCATAGCATGTTTATTTTCAAAAAAAAATAATAACGCAATAAAAAAAAGCAAAAAGAAAAAGAAAAGAAAAAGCTAATCTCCTCATGCATATCATTTCTCAGGTTCATTCAGGAGTCTATTCACTGTGAGAGATGGCATCCGTTCCCGAGTTGAAGCGGAAGACTTGTTCCTACAGTTTTCATCGTGAGCCATTGACGTCTTTGATAGAGTTGAGCAACTTGGTGACCGGCGGTAGCCAAAAGGGGTTTGCTGATCAGTATGGGGATTTGTTGACACTGTTGAAGATGGTGGTAGATCCAGTGCCGTTGCAGACTCTTCTGCAGTTCTACGACCCAGAGCTTCGTTGTTTCACCTTCCAGGACTATCAGCTAGCTCCTACTCTTGAAGAGTACTCCATTCTGTTGAATGTCCCGATCCGGTATCAGGTTCCTTTCTTGGATGTGCCTAAGGAGGTTGATTTCAGAGTTGTTGCCAGAGCTCTTCATCTGAGTGTCAAGGAAGTGAGTGACAATTGGAAGCCGAGCGGTGATGTGGTGGGTTTACCTTTGAAATTCCTGATAAGGATGGCTAGAGAAGAAGCAAAGAAGGGAAATTGGGAAGCTTTTCATGCCCAGTTAGCCATCATGATCTTTGGGATCATCTTGTTCCCGAGTCTGCCCAACTTTGTGGACTTTGCTGCAGTCACTATCTTCATTGGAGGAAACCCGGTTCCTACCTTGTTAGCTGACACTTACTATGCTATTCACAGTAGGTATGGTAAGGGTGGAGCTATCAGATGTTGTCTCCCATTGCTACTCAGATGGTTCTTGTCCCTTCTGCCAGTCAGTGGACCTTTTGTGGATGCTCAGAGCACTCATAAGTGGACTCAGAGGATTATGTCTCTTACCTCATATGATATCAGGTGGCAGTCTTACCGGATGGATGTGCGTAATGTCATTATGAGTTGTGGAGAGTTCCGTAATGTGCCACTTGTAGGGACTAAGGGTTGCATCAACTACAACCCGGTTCTTTCTCTTCGCCAGTTGGGGTTTGTGATGAATGGAGGACCACTTGATGCTGAGATAGCGGAGAGTGTGTATTTTGAGAAGCGGAGTGACCCTGATAGATTGGAGCAAGTAGGGAGAGCTTGGAGGACCATTGGTGTCAAGGATGGAGCTGTTCTAGGGAAGAAGTTTGCAGTTGATATGCCTAACTACATTGATTGGGTCAAGAAGAGAGTGGAAATTTGTTGTTGCCCTATGATAGGATGAAGTTATTGCAAGTGCAACCACCTTTGATCCTTGCTGAGAGTGTACCTGCTGAGCAGTACAAGCAAGCCTTGATGGAGAATCGCCGGTTGAAAGAGAAAGAGCAAGACACCCAAATGGAGCTTTATAAAGCCAAAGCTGATAAGTTGAACTTGGCTCATCAACTCAGAGACATGCAGGGTGAGGATGTTGCTAGAGTGAAGGGCAAGAAGAGGTCCTATGAAGAGATGGAGACTTTGTTGAATGCAGAACACCGTGAGTGCTTGAGGTTGCAGAGGGCTGAAGCCAGTTATCAGAAGAAGATAAGAGACTTGGAGAAGCAACTTAGAGACAAAGACATCCAGTTGAAGAAGGAAGTAGACTTGAGACATGCATCAGAGAGCCAACTTGGAGGAGAAGTTGTGGAGCTCAGAAGACAACTGAAGGAGAAGCTCACTCCCTTGCCAGAATGTTCAGAATGTGACCTGTTGATAGACCAGTGTCAGTACCTGAAGACTCTCATTCCTGGAAGCCATTTGTCTTAGCTCGTATCTGTTGTTTATGTTGAGAATCACTTCCAGGCTTGTTGGATGGGATTCATTTGGTTGTACTCTGATCACTTAGATCTTTGTTTGAACCTTTGTTGTATGATCCTTGTTACTCATATCTATAGATGAGGTTGTTGATGTTTCACCCTGTGCTCATTATCTTGTGTATGTTGTGGCTGTGTTATTCTTGCTGCAGGTTGCCATTTCTTGAGAGATGAATGGGCTCTTGAATGCTTGAGAAATGAACATATCATGTGCATCATACGCATCATTAGCATCATACGCATATCATTTTGCATTAGAGGTGTTCTTGATCGTGACTTCTCACTCTGATTCCTGTGTCAGGCAGGATAGCTGATCAACGTCCGCACCGCTACCCAACCAGATTGAATCAACAGAGGAACATGGACCAAGTGCAAGCAGAATTGGCTGAGATGAGGGCTAACATGGCCCAATTCATGACAATGATGCAGGGTGTTGTGCAAGGGCAAGAGAAGTTGCGTGCCTTAGCCCAGAGACAGGAAGCTGTGATTATGCCGCCCAGCCGTGCTTCACTAGTGGGTGTACCTGTTAATGATAATGTTGTTGCTGCTGCTCCCGCCAATGACTACACTGTGGGTGATGATTTGAGGGGTATTCGGATTAACGGACAGCCTCTTGCTGCAGAGACTGTTAATGCCAGAGCTACCAGGGCTCCGATTCGACATCCTGCTCCGCTGGTTGACAGGCAGGAAGACATGTTCACCCTCCTCAGTGAGGATGACGAGGTTGTGGGAAGAACTGACGAAAGAGATAGGAAGGTGGATGCCCTAGCTGAGAAAATCAGAGCCATGGAGTGTCAGAACTCTTTGGGTTTCGATGTGACAAATATGGGCCTGGTGGAAGGGTTGAGAATTCCTCATAAGTTCAAAGCGCCCTCATTTGACAAATACAACGGTACCTCTTGTCCTCGCACCCATGTGCAGGCATACTACAGGAAGATCTCTGCTTACACAGATGATGAGAAAATGTGGATGTATTTTTTCCAAGATAGCTTGTCTGGGGCTTCCTTGGATTGGTACATGGAGCTTAAGAGAGATTCTATCCGAAGCTGGAGAGATTTGGGTGAGGCCTTCTTGAGGCAATATAAACATAATATGGACATGGCGCCGAGCCGGACTCAGTTGCAGAGTCTATGTCAGGAATCTGGAGAAAGTTTCAAGGAGTACGCCCAGAGGTGGCGTGAGTTGGCTGCAAGAGTACAACCCCCTATGCTGGAGAGGGAGTTAACTGACATGTTCATCGGTACACTACAAGGTGTATTCATGGACCGGATGGGGGAGCTGCCCATTCGGTAGTTTTTCAGATGTTGTGATCTGTGGGGAGAGAACAGAGAGCCTGATCAAAGCCGGGAAGATTCAGGATGCTGGTTCTTCATCTTCAAAGAAACCGTTTGATGGGGCGCCTCGCAGGAGGGAGGGTGAGACTAATGTTGTGCAACACAGGAGAAGTACACACAGAGGTCAGTATCGCCAGGTTGCTGCTGTGACTATTCCAGCACCTCAACCTCGTCAACAGCAACAACATAGAGTTCAACAACCACAACAACAACAGCAACGTCCGTATCAACCTAGACAGAGGATGCCGGATCGATGTTTTGACCCGTTGCCGATGACCTATGCTGAGCTGTTGCCTGAATTGCTCAGATTCGGGTTCGTGGAGTTGCGTACAATGGCTCCGTTGACAAAGATACCACCCGGGTATGATGCCAATGTGCGTTGTGATTTCCACTCTGGTGCACCGGGGCACCATATTGAAAACTGTCGGGCTTTTCATCATAAGGTCCAGGACTTAATTGACGCCAAAACTATCAATTTTGCTCCTGTGCCTAATGTTGTGAACAACCCTATGCCTCAGCATGGTGCGCATAGGGTAAACAATGTTGAAGGAGGGGAAGCTGAAGACTTGGTGGTCAGTGTTGATGAGATTCAGACTTCATTGCTGATTGTGAAGGACCGTCTGTTAAATGGGGGAGTATACCCGGGTTGTGATCAAGACTGTTCAGATTGTGCTGGGTCAGAAAATGGTTGCATACAGTTGAGGGCTGGTATTCAGAATTTGATTAATGAGGGTTGTCTACGGTTTAATCGGGCTGTTAAAAATCGTGGGGTGGTGTCGACTGTCACCATTTATTTCAAACCGTCCGAGGGACGTGGCCAGAGAATCGTCAGTGCGCCTACAACTAGTGGTACTCCTGTTACCATTTCTGCTCCTGTGACTGTCGGTGCTCCCACAACTGTTGTTGCTTTGGGTAGAAGGCCAGTTGAGAACAGTAGGGTTGTGCCCTGGAAGTATGACAATGCTTACCGCAGCAATCGAAGGGCTGAATATCAGGTCAGACCAGTGAATCAGTCTCCTGTGACTATTGGTGTGCCTAGTAGAACTCCTGTGGTTGTGGGTCCAGTTGTGGATAATGTTGGGGGACCAGGAGGGTTTACCAGAAGTGGACGTATGTTTGCCCCGCAACCGTTGAGAGATAACAATGCTGAGGCTCTCGCCAAGGCAAAAGGTAAACAGACTGTGGTTGATGAAGAACCTGCTCAAAAGGAGGCGCCTGACGGTTCGTTTGAGAAAGATGTGGAGGAGTTCATGAAGATTATAAAGAAGAGTGACTACAAGATTGTAGATCAGCTGAATCAGACTCCGTCCAAGATCTCTATCCTCTCATTGCTCCTGTGCTCTGAGGCACATCGTAATGCCTTGTTAAAGATGCTGAATCTGGCTTACGTGCCTCAAGAGATCTCTGTCAACCAGTTGGAGGGGGTCATTGCTAATGTGAGCACCAGGCATGGTTTGGGATTCACAGATTTAGATCTGACGCCTGAAGGTCGCAACCATAACAAGGCCCTGCATATCACTATGGAGTGCAAGGGTGCAGTGTTGTCACACGTGTTGGTAGACACTGGCTCGTCACTGAATGTGCTGCCTAAGAAGATTCTGGGTAAGATTGATGTTGAAGGGGTTGTCCTTACTCCGAGAGATCTAATTGTTCGTGCATTTGATGGATCCAAACGGTCTGTTTTTGGTGAAGTCACGTTGCCAGTTAAGATTGGCCCGGAGGTGTTTGACATTATCTTCTATGTGATGGACATCTAGCCAGCATATAGTTGTTTATTGGGGCGTCCTTGGATTCACGCAGCTGGGGCAGTTTCGTCAACTCTCCACCAAAAGCTGAAGTATGTCTGGAACGGTCAGATTGTGACCGTGTGCGGGGAAGAAGATATTCTGGTGAGTCACCTATCCTCTTTCAAGTATGTGGAGGTGGATGGCGAGATCCATGAGACTTTATGCCAGGCATTCGAGACTGTTGCTCTTGAGAGGGTGGCTTTTGCTGAGCAGAAGAAGCCAAGTGCTTCAATTGCATCGTATAAGCAGGCCGTGGAGGTTGTCAACTCTGGTAAGGCAGAAGGCTGGGGCAAGATGGTGGATTTGCCTGTCAAAGAAGACAAGTTCGGAATTGGTTATCAACCTCCGCAGGCGGAGCAGGGTGTGCAGACAGGTCCGAGTACCTTTACCAGCACTGGGCTGATGAATCACGGTGACGTCTTTGCAATCGGTAGTGAAGATGGTGACAGTGATAGTGATCTGGACAACTGGGTTCGCCCGTGTGCACCAGGGGAGTCGATCAACAATTGGACAGCAGAAGATGTGGTCCAAGTTACTCTTCAAACAGAGTAATTTTCTTTTGTTTTTCATTTTGCACAAAACCCTACGTTCTGCCCAAGGCGTAGTGGTTCATTGTAGGGCCTCAGCATGTTTTACAATGTTATCATGAATAAAGGACGTTTTGCAAACAATTTTGTGATCCCTGTCTTTCTGTTTTTGTTTTTCATTTTCAAAAATAAAAATGGCAATGTTTTTGTTTTTGTGACTTTCTTGAACTCTTTTTTCTAAAATAAAGCATTAAACATGCAGAAGTGATCTCACGGAATCCACTATGAACAGTTCTGTTATGGCTCAGTATGATTTCAATAATCCCATCTACCAAGCTGAAGAGGAGAGTGAGGAAGACTGTGAACTCCCCAAAGAACTGGTTAGATTGTTGAAGCAGGAGGAGAGGGTCATCCAACCTCATCAGGAGGAGTTGGAGATTATCAACCTCGGTACTGAGGACGCCAAAAGAGATATTAAGATCGGGGCCGCTTTGAAAGAAGACGTCAAGAGAAGGTTTATTGAGATGCTGAGAGAGTATGTGGAGATATTCGCCTGGTCGTATCAAGATATGCCTGGGCTGGATACTGATATTGTGGTGCATAGGCTACCTCTCAGAGAAGATTGTCCTTCGGTAAAGCAGAAGCTGCGCAGAACTAGTCCTGATATGGCTGTCAAGATCAAGGAAGAGGTTCAGAAGCAGTTGGATGCGGGTTTTCTGTCAGTAACCACTTATCCCCCGTGGGTGGCCAACATCGTTCCTGTGCCGAAGAAGGACGGCAAAGTCAGAATGTGTGTCGACTACCGGGATTTGAATAGAGCGAGTCCGAAAGATGATTTCCCATTACCTCACATTGATGTATTGGTGGATAATACGGCTCAATCCTCGGTTTTCTCTTTCATGGACGGTTTTTCTGGTTATAATCAGATTAAGATGGCGCCAGAGGACATGGAAAAGACGACATTCATTACACCTTGGGGCACATTCTGCTATAAGGTGATGCCATTTGGGCTGAAGAATGCCGGTGCTACCTATCAGAGGGATATGACGACTCTCTTTCATGACATGATGCACAAAGAGATTGAAGTGTACGTGGATGATATGATTGCGAAGTCGCAGACAAAAGAGGAGCACCTGGTAAATTTGCAGAAGTTGTTTGACAGATTGAGAAAATTCAAACTGAGGCTGAACCCGAACAAGTGTACGTTTGGGGTGAGATCCGGGAAGCTGTTAGGCTTCATTGTCAGTGAGAAAGGGATTGAGGTTGATCCAGCAAAAGTCATAAGCTATACAAGAGATGCCTGAACCGAAAACTGAAAAGCAGGTTCGGGGGTTTTTAGGGAGATTGAACTACATCGCACGGTTCGTATCTCACCTAACTGCCACGTGTGAACCGATATTCAAATTGCTAAGGAAGAATCAAGCAATCAGGTGGAATGATGACTGTCAGAAAGCTTTTGACAAGATAAAAGAGTATTTACAGAAACCTCCAATCCTCATACCTCCCGTTCCTGGGAGACCTCTGATAATGTACCTGTCAGTGACTGAGAACTCGATGGGGTGTGTATTGGGACAGCATGACGAGTCTGGTCGAAAAGAGCATGCCATATACTACCTTAGCAAAAAGTTTACCGACTGTGAAATCAAATATTCGCAGCTCGAGAAAACTTGTTGTGCTTTGGCCTGGGCTGCTCGCCGACTGAGGCAGTATATGTTGAACCATACTACCTTATTGATTTCTAAGATGGATCCAGTAAAGTACATCTTTGAGAAGCCGGCTCTCACTGGACGTGTTGCCCGTTGGCAGATGATTCTAACTGAGTATGATATCCAGTACACGTCACAGAAGGCCATCAAAGGTAGTATTCTGTCAGACTACCTTGCCGAGCAACCGATTGACGACTATCAGCCGATGATGTTTGAATTCCCTGATGAATACATCATGTATCTTAAGATGAAAGATTGTGAAGAGCCTCTTGTCGAGGAAGGACCGGATCCTGATGACAAGTGGACATTGATGTTTGATGGGGCTGTGAATGTGAATGGCAACGGTGTTGGGGCAGTGCTTATTAATCCAAAAGGGGCTCATATACCTTTTTCTGCCAGATTGACTTTTGATGTCACCAACAATGAGGCTGAGTATGAGGCTTGCATCATGGGGATAGAAGAAGCCATTGATTTGAGGATCAAAACACTTGACATCTATGGAGATTCCGCTCTAGTGATTAATCAGGTCAACGGAGATTGGAACACCAATCAGCCGCATTTGATTCCTTACAGAGATTACACCAGAAGAATACTGACGTTCTTCAAGAAGGTGAAGTTGTATCATGTCCCCAGGGATGAGAATCAGATGGCTGATGCCTTGGCTACTTTGTCTTCTATGATCAAAGTTCATTGGTGGAATCATGTGCCACATGTTGCGGTGAATCGACTCGAGAGGCCTGCGTATGTGTTTGCAGCTGAGTCTGTTGTTGATGAGAAGCCGTGGTACTATGATATCAAGAACTTCCTCAAGAGCCAGGAGTATCCTGAAGGTGCGTCAAAGAATGACAAGAAAACCCTGAGAAGGCTAGCTGGAAGCTTTTATTTGAATCAGGATGATGTGCTGTACAAGAGGAACTTTGACATGGTGCTGCTCAGATGCGTGGATAGACACGAAGCAGACATGCTAATGCAGGAAGTGCATGAGGGTTCTTTTGGTACCCATGCTTGTGGTCATGCAATGTCCAAGAAATTGTTGAGAGCCGGTTATTACTGGATGACTATGGAATCCGATTGTTTCAAATACGCTCGGAAGTGCCATAAATGTCAGATCTATGCTGATAAGGTGCATGTACCACCAAGCCCTCTGAATGTCATGAATTCGCCTTGGCCGTTCTCGATGTGGGGCATTGATATGATTGGGAAGATTGAGCCTACTGCTTCTAATGGACATCGCTTCATCCTGGTTGCGATTGATTATTTCACCAAGTGGGTGGAAGCAGCTTCCTATGCTAATGTTACCAAACAAGTGGTTGCCCGGTTCATCAAGAAGGAAATCATCTGTCGTTATGGGGTTCCCGAGAGAATCATTACTAATAATGGTTTGAATCTCAATAATAAGATGATGAAAGAGCTTTGCAGAGATTTCAAGATTGAACATCACAATTCTTCTCCTTACAGACCAAAGATGAATGGTGCTGTAGAGGCGGCAAACAAGAATATTAAGAAGATTGTGCAAAAGATGGTCGTGACGTACAAAGATTGGCATGAGATGTTGCCTTTCGCTTTGCATGGGTACCGTACATCAGTACGTACGTCAACCGGGGCAACCCCGTACTCCCTTGTGTATGGTATGGAAGCAGTCCTACCTGTTGAAGTGGAGATTCCTTCTCTGAGAGTCTTGTTGGATGTCAAGCTTGATGAAGCTGAGTGGATTCGAACAAGGTTTAACGAGTTAAGCCTTATCGAAGAGAGACGGCTGGCAGCTGTGTGCCATGGGCAGTTGTATCAGAGAAGGATGAAGAGAGCCTTTGATCAGAAAGTGCGTCCTCGAAGCTATCAGACTGGTGATCTAGTTTTGAAGAGGATCCTTCCTCCCGGTACAGATAACAGGGGCAAGTGGACTCCTAATTATGAAGGTCCATATGTTGTTAAGAAGGTTTTCTCCGGTGGAGCCTTGATGCTTACAACTATGGATGGTGAAGATTTTCCGTCCCCTGTTAACTCAGATGTAGTCAAAAAATACTTCGCATAAATTGACCCGCTGGACAAAAAAAATAAAAGAGTCCAGGCAAAAAAGGGCATCCCGGTGAACCAAAAAAAAAAAAGGTTCGGGCAGAAATTAGGGATAAAAATGAAAAGAATTTCTACACCCGGTAAGTCGAAAACCCGCAAGGGCGGCTTAGGCAAAAATGGGTATCCCGGTGGATTGAAAACCCGAAAGGGCGATCCAGGCAAAAGAGGGATTAAAGCGAAGACTACAACCTGAGTTATCTGTACTTCATCGCGCTTCATCGTCTACCATCTCCAAAGATGTGATCGGTTCAGTCATTCTTCTCAAAAAGCAAGGAAGTTGGGAGGAAAACTGGTGATATGTGAGTTATAACAGAATTGGGAAATAGTGGATGCCGTGTTCACATTGTCATTAGGATAGATTTTTCCTTTTGTGTGCAATTACCTCTTTCTAGGAATTGCTTCCCGATGTATTCGCCTTTTCAGGCCCATTTTCAATCAATAAAAAGTTGTTATTCAGATAAATTGCTCTCTTGTTTTTATTTTACTGTTTCGTTTGCAAAAACGTCCGAATTTTTGATAAACATTGCATATAAAAACATGAAGGCTAGACAATAATGCGCAGAAAGATAAAACATTTGAAAATCATTTTGAATGTTGAGGACACTTGAGCGTATCTTGTCCATGCAATCCCCTGGGGCATGTTTGCCTTGTTGTTTGCAGGTTATCACTTGTGGTTCCTGGCTGAAGCAGATGAGCCACGGTTTGTTCAGAGGTGTTGTCAGCACTTTCCAGAAGTGTGAGAGGGGCTTTCCGCAGCAGTTGAAGCAAGTTCAGGACTTGTCTCTCCAGCACATTCAAGAGCAGGTATTCCTCAGCAGGATTGAGGACGTTTCCCCAGCACGCTTGGAAGTGTTTGATTCCCCAAGCAAGTCTGAAAGCTACAAAAACTATGTTTTCCCCTGCAGAAACGTCTGTGGAGTCTTTATTCCCCAGCAGGTCTAAGGATTTTTAACTCCCCAGCAGGCCCGAGAGTGGGTTAATCCCTAGCTAGTCTGAAAGCTGGCAGTTCCCCACTGAGTCTGAAGATTGTTAATCCCCACCGAGTTGGAAGGTTGCCATATCCCCAGCGGAGGTGTCTGTGGAGTGTTTTATTCCTTAGCAGAGGGTTTGAAGTACTGCTATCCCCAGCGTGGTCGTGAACGCTTTTCCCCGACAGGATTGCGGATGTCTATCCCCAGCATGGTCTGGTCTATTATTTCCCCATCAGGGTTATGAATATTTTCCCCTAGAAGATCTCCCGAGCAGAGGTTTGTGTTGGTGGTTTTCCCCAGCAAGTTCCCCGAGTGGATCAGGTTCGGTAAAATTATCTCCAACAGAGTTTATCCTACCTGTGGATTGGCAGCTCTCCCCAGTAAGTCGCTATTGTTGTTTCCCTAGAGGAGTCCCCGAGTGGATTGGATTCAGTGAAGTTTGCCCCCGGTGGGATTTATTCTTTCCCCAGCAGCAGTACTATTCTCTAGCATGAGTGAGAAGTCGGTTCTACTTCCCCGCAGAGCATTCCTCAGACAGAGTATCCCCACAGAGTTGGAGAATCTAATCAGTTTGCTCCCCAGCGAGAGTTCATCATTTGCATTGTGCATGTAGGAATCATTGCATCCTCAAATCGCGTAGCATTTCCATGTGAAGCATTACGCCATAGAAAAATTCAAACATACGCATTCATGAGTTAAACCTAATCATACCATATCCCCGGCAGAGGCAGATCGTTGTTCAACATCTGTACGGCATGTTTGCTACAGTTGCTCCTGACAGCATTCAGGATTGGTATCCCCAGAGAGGTTTATTTCCTCACCCGCAGGTGAAAGGAAAGCTTGATTCTCCCCAGTGAGATCCCCAGCAAGTGTTTAGCCTTGCCTTGACGTGTTGAAGATGTCATTCCTGTGATACTGGTAAGTGTCGTGTCTACACCCGCGTGTGTTCTTTTTTGGTGTCGGTAAACACCATTGTTTCGGTGTCGGTAAACATCGAGTCCCACTCCAGTCATCGGTAAATGTCTGGTCATCCTTTGTTTTGATGTCGGTAAACATCATCTTTCGATGTCGGTAAACGTCGAGTTTTTCTTCCAGTCATCGGTAAATGTCTGGTCTTGCTTCACTTTTGTACGCATCATCTTTCGATGTCGGTAAACATCGGGTATCTCTTCCCAGTTCATCCGTTGATGTCTGGTCACCTCTCCGTTGGTGTCGATAAACGTTGAGTTTTTCCTATTCGTCCGTTGACGTATAGTTGTATCCTTCCCCACAGGTCATTCGTTAATGTCTGGTCAACTCTCCGTTGGTGTCGATAAACGATGAGTTTTTCCCAATCGTCCGTTGACGTTTGGTTGTGATTAGCTTTTTCCCCAGTAAGTTCACCTCTCCATTGGTGTCGATAAACGTTGAGTTTTTCCCATTCGTCCGTTGACGTCTGGTTGTCTATCTTAT
Source organism: Lathyrus oleraceus (assembly GCF_024323335.1). Taxonomy (NCBI): domain Eukaryota; kingdom Viridiplantae; phylum Streptophyta; class Magnoliopsida; order Fabales; family Fabaceae; genus Lathyrus; species Lathyrus oleraceus. Next base: position 191,565,738 of record NC_066585.1, read on the forward strand.
TTCCCAGTCATCGGTAAATGTCTGGTCGTCCCTTTATTGATGTCGGTAAACATCATCTTCCGATGCCGGTAAATATTGAGTCTCATCCCAGTCATCGGTAGATGTCTGGTCGTTCCCCAGCTAGAAATCCCCGGTAGATTCGTCGGTAAACGTCTTATCTGGTTTCCAGTATTTGTTTTCCTTCCCCAATGAAGGGTTCACCTCTCCGTTGGTGTCGATAAACGTCGAGCTTCTCCCGTTCGTCCGTTGATGTCTGGTCGAGTCTTTTCCAGTCATTCGTTAATGTCTGGTCACCTCTCCGTTGGTGTCGATAAACGTCGAGCTCCTCCCGTTCGTCCGTTGACGTCTGGTCGAGTCTTTCCCAGTCATTCGTTAATGTCTGGTCACCTCTCCGTTGGTGTCGATAAACGTTGAGTTTTTCCCATTCGTCCGTTGACGTCTGGCTGTATCTTTCCTTTGATAACAAAATCAAAATCCCCAGTAGAGTCATCGGTAAGCATCTTGTCTGGTTACTGTTGCAGATATCCTGTATTATATCCCGCAGAGTGCAAATTTCTACGGTTCTTTGGTATTCAATCCCTGTTTACCCTGAAGGTCTGACAGCCGTTGCTCTCATCCGTTCGGGTTCCCAGTTGATTGAATAGGGGCAGCTGTAGCACCTCAAATTTGCACCTCTCATTTGTATATACGATTTTCATTTTTAGGTCATTAACATTGCATTGTCATTGCATGGTCCCTTACATGTCATCAGTCAAGACTGGTTAGGAGATTCAACTATGCAAGGCAACAAGAGCATTTTCCATGAGATCAAAGCCCTGGTGTGATTCCCATGAGTTCACATGGTTCAAGGATCATTTTGAAGTGGTTTGGCCAAGTATTGGAGGCTCAGAGATCATCAGTCCATGTGCAAGTCATCTGAGACCCTGAAAAGTCAACAGAAGTCAACTGTCAATTCAACTGTGGATTTGGAGATGGGAAGTGGTTAGAGATGCCTCAATCATGTGTAAACAAGTCTCATTTGACATTTCAAACATCAACATTGAAGGATTTGAAGTCAGATCAAGACTTTCCAAAAATAGCAGGTGACCTATAATTTGAACTTTCCAAAAATGGAAAGGTTTTGGACCAACTTCAACTCAAGATTACATCATCAAAAAAGCTTCAAATGAAATTTTGTCCAACATGAAAGTTGAATATCTTTCTCTTCCATTTCCAAAAAGTCCAAAATCATGGATTTCTCATGTGTGGTTGAAGAGATATGGTTCAATCATGGCAAAGTGTGGTTTAAACTTCAAATGAGCATAACTTTCAAACCAAAACTCCAATTTGAGTGGTTCTTTTGGCATATTGATCCTTGTAACATGTATTTTCCAAGCATACCATCATTTGGCATGAAATCTCATTTGCATGGCATTGGCTCATTCATGAAGATTTTGGGAAGAAATTTCATAAACTCATTTTGGTTGAACATGTGTATACCAAATCAATTCCAACATGTGCATGAAACCATTTTAAGGCATTTTTGACATTGAACATGCACTGTTCACGTGCATGAGGGTGCATGGAGAGAAAATTTAATTTTTTGCATTCACACCACAAACTCCTTAATCACTTTTGCATTTGCCCTAAACATTGCTTAAACATGATTAGCATAGAGTATATATGCTTAATCATAACTGTTTTCATCACAATTACCAATTCTAGATCTAGAATCACAAAATCTTCAAATTTTTCTCTCACTTTTTTTTGCTAAGTTCTTCAAACACAAGCACTTTTCAGTGATCCATTCATCATCATGAAGTGTTGTTGAGCATATTTGGATCAAGATTCAAGAGACATCGTGGCTGTATTGTTCATGTTCATAGAGTGAAGCATTCATGGCAGTTGGAGATTCAGTTCGTTTCATGCATTGTTAAGCTTCCATTTCATTATCATCCATCTCAAGAAGCATATTGGAAGAGATCTGAGCATTGCCAAGCCTTGGAAGCACGTGGATTCAACTCTGTTCATCAAGAGGTTGGTTTTTCGACCTCTTTAATTCACAAATCCATTATGCTAGTTGTGTAGTTCATAGATTGGAGATGAATCTGAGCTTTGAATGGAGTGAAATGATGCATTGTACACAAAGATCCATGCATTTGAAGTTTTGATGATAAACTTTAATTCATTCGATCCATGCGTATTTGTGTGTTTTTTCATGAATGATTTGTGGATCCTTGTTATATGATGCATGGTGAGTTGATTGATGTATAAATTTTGGATTTCCGGAACATTTTGTAGGATCTGGAAATTTCCAGATGAAGATCTTCATGATCTTCATCGTGTTCATGCATGTCCAGGTTTTCTGCGAATTTTGGTACGAAACGCATATGTTTTCGTGCGAATTCATCCACGAGTTCATGTGGATTTCCTGCGGATTTTTGAATCCAGGCAGGAGCGCGCGTTAGGGTTTAGGTGTCCAAACGTTGTCGTTTTGGATTGGTGCGCTAGGTAGTTTGAAATTGTGCACGGTTCGAGCCAGGCTGAGATCATTTTTCAATTGCCTTTTTCACCATTTCCTTCATTATTTCATGTTTGGCTTCATGGTTGTATTCCAATTTTTCTCAACTTCCAAAATTCATTAAAAATTGAAAAATCAACCAAATGATCTCCAATTTTTTGCATTATATTCCTCATTCTATCTAGTTTTTTTATGATTATCAAAATGCAAGTTGTGTCTGGCCTGGAAAATATTTTGTCTAAGGAGTTTGAACATGTATGTATGTTTGACATTGCCTTGTTCATTTGATCATGAAATGCTTGATTCTTATCCAATGAATGTGAAATTTTGCATGCTATAACTAGACACATTTCTTGACATTTTGGTGTTGATTTGGTATTTTTATCAATTACCATTTCTGTTTTCTGATCATGCTAAGTTGGTGTGACAATTTGTGTCACACCTTGTGATGTTCAACTTGAATGATGTGTTTGCCATGCCAAATGATCTCCAATTGCCCTGATTGTTTGTGTGATGCATGTTATAGATGTTGTGATTGCTCATGATTTTTGTTGGAATTATTGGGATGATTTCTGATTTAATTGAGATTTTTCATTCTGGTTGGCCACATTTGAGCTTTAAAATTGCCTTGAATTTCATTTGATCATAAAATGCTTGTTTCTTATCCAATGCTTCTGAGTTTTTGCACACTATTTCTAGACATGTTGAGTGTTGTTTTGGCCTTGGTTTGAGGTTTTTACCATGATCCATCCCTATTTTGTGCCTATGTTAACTTGGTGTGACAATTTGTGTCACACATGTGCTTGTTGTGCTTGTCTTGACTTATGCCATGTGATTGCCATGCCTAATGATGTCCAATGCCTCTAATTTTTTGTGTGATGATCATGTTGTATGTCCTGTTTACTCATGAATTTTTCCAAGATTATTTGAATCATTTTTGATTTAATGTGCATTTATTTCTTCTGATGTCACAATGTGGTCACAATTTGCATACCTTGCCATGTTTGGTTCATGAAATGCTTTTGGTTAATGATATTGATATGAGACCTTTTGGAATGTGTCAAGATGTATTTGAAGTTGATTCATGTTAAAATTCATGTTCTATTTTGAATGTTTGACCTACTTTTGACCCTAGGCTTTGACCTAGTGGTTTGGAATCACTGTTTGGATTGTGGATTTCAGGTTAAGAAGCACATTACCATGGTTGAAGGGGTTCACTCATTTGGATTGATTAGTTGATTGATGTTGGCTAACCTTATGTTGTTTTATAGGTTGATGCCAAGTCATTTGTGTTGTGCCTATTGGCTTGTGGCTTGCACATTGTTGCCTAATGCCTTATCTGTCTGATTGCCTGATGACTGTTGTCTGTCTGTTTGTTTGACTTGTAAGCTGATTGGTTTAGATTTTTTTCAGGTACCTAAGTTGCTTTGAGTTCTTTTGAACTTGCTTTTGCTTTGCTTGGTTGCTTAACCATTGAGGTATAACTCTTTGACTTCATGTAGTCTGGAAGACCTGTCCTGTTATGTGGGCAGGCACCTGTCTGAAGCCCTCCTTAAGAGGCAATGCTTGTGAATGTTTACTTTTGTGCCAAGCAGGAAAGGTCCTCTTATGAGGCAATTGGCAGATAAAAGAGATGTGCAATCCATCTCCTGCTATTCAGTGTGTCATCCACTTTGCTCACACCATGTGTTGATGCATTGTGGATATCAACCCAAGATCTTTGTTGTGTCAGTCATATGTGGAGAAGAGTTCCTATTTTCTGAACTCCCACACTTTCATTTGTCTGAAGCTCTCCCAGGCCAGGGATAAGAGTTGTGAGGTCTTACCCTCACTTCCCATTTCATCTGCTTCACCCTAACTCTCAATGTTAGGGTTAAGAGCTAACTACACCCGATTCCAGTTGGCTTGTTTTACAGCCTAACCTTGTATGAGCCCAATTGTTTGCATATAGTGTGTGTGCTTGCTTTGTGTGCTTGTATGTATTTGCCTGTGCTGTTTAGGATAGCTTGTTTCCTGTGCAAGTTAGATAGAAACCTCAACCTAGGACCATGGTGGATTTACATGATAACTATTAGGCTCGAGTCAGTCTCCCTTCTAGTTTGTCATTTCCCAGTCTCTGGTTAGGATAGAAGTTCTTTCCCTGTTTAGGGGAACTACGTCGCCCTGATCCTCATACCAGATGAGGTACGTAGGCAGGAGATGAGCTGATCTCTCCGGGCGCCCTTTTTTTTGCTTTTTAACCCCTTTGTGTGTGTTGGAGTCTGACGTAAGTCCAGCGATTGGCAGTTGGTTTCCTGTGTGTGTTTGTTGGTTCGGAGTCTGATGTAAGTCCAGCGATTGGCATTCGGTTTCCCTGTTTGCCCGTTTGTGTGGAGTCTGACATAAGTCCAGCGATTGGCAGTCGGTTTCCTGTGTGGTTTTGTTTGGCGTGCGTTAGCCGAGCTACGAGTGCTCTGATTCTTCTCCGGTCGGAGAAAGATACGTATGCATAGGATGCGACATCCTAGCGAGCACGTTTCCCTCTGTCCCGAACTACGTCAACTCTGATGTCTGTGCCTGACAGACTACGTAGGCCCAGGATGCGATATCCTGCCGAGTTAGTTTCTCTTGTCTTTTTGTGTTTCATTCCAGCCTTGTGTGTGCAGTTTGTGATCAGTGTTTAGCAACCCTTATCCTTTCTTTTGAGCGTGGATCCCGTCGAGTACGACGGATGCGTAGGGGTGCTAATACCTTCCCTTCGCATAACCGAATCCCGATCCCATCTCTCTGGTCGCGAGAACATGTCTTTTCCAGGTTTACTTCGAGCGTTTCCTTTCCCTCTTTTGGGATAAATAACGCACGGTGGCGGCTCTGTTGTTTCGTTTTCCCGCCGGTTTTTCGCGTAATGCGATAAGGGTCACCTAACTTAGAAGGCAGATTCCTTTTTCTATTTCTTACATTTCCATATTTTTGCTTTTCTTTCTCTTTAACATAGGATCATTCACCTATTTTTATCGGTCCACTTACTCGATGGTAATTCAGATGGTGTTAACTGCTATGATAAACTACTCAAACACTTATTTAGGGGCGAGATTTCAAGGTCATGGTATAACAAGTATCCAAATTGATTTCTATAATTAAGGAGACTTACGATGTTAAGACGATACCGGTCTTTTGGGGGATTTCCCAAGTCTATATAACCTATCTGTAACTTGTCTAATAGCCTAAAATTTCAAATTAACCACTTGTTTTCTTTTTCAAATTTTTTTTATGGCTCATGAATGGAAGAATTAATAAACAGTAGAAAACCACACATAAAGACACGACAACACATGAATTGACACAACAGATAAACTAAACTAGTGAATAAAATCCTTAGCAATAAAGCTAAAACAGTAAATCTAGCGAAAAAATATGAAAATAAATAAGAAAAATGAAAACTATAAGGTTCCTCTCCCACATTTAAACCGAACATTATCCCCAATGTTTCGATAAAAGGTAAAAAAGGAACGGAAAAACTCGGATGAGATGCTACCGATGGCCTCCACTGCCATTTCCTGTCTGATGCTGATGTCGGGGATGACGGCTTCGACTCTGGTGGTGTGAACTCTAGGAGATCTAGAGCTACTGGACTCGTGCTGAGAGCGAGGAGTTGTACGTCTATAGACTCTGGAGATTCCCTATTATGGACGCCTGCAGACGCATCTATTGGGCTGCCATGGTGGCTTGGTTTCCATCACCGATCTTAGGCAACGATCTGTTTGGCATTGTGATTCTCGCATGAACTCCATCATATCTTGTTGTTGTTCAAACATGGCGTAAAACAAGCCATCACGCTCCGCTTCATGTTCCATTTGATCCTGATACATATCCTCAGTTTAAACAAACCTAAGAGAGGTACCTGCAAAAGGGTTAGAATAACCAGGTGCGGTGCGTGAAGGTGAAACATGCATATGAGGTGAGTGGTGTGCAGGTGATCCATACTCTAAATGGTCATACTCATTATTTGTATCAACATCGGCATTGACATTCTGAGGAATGTCCATCGGCATCAGGCCGGTGTAAGGTTGGGCCTGCAAATCATAGATCCAATTTTCCCTTTCACGTACATCAGTACGGGCGGGCCATGGCAAAACAATACTTTTAATTTCATGATTTCGGACCATGAGGTGGTAACCTTCCTCTTTCCTCACCTTGCAAAGCCTCATATGCCGAATAAGATTGAGGTCCAAGGTACGAGGCGGTAAGGGTTCTGGTGTAGATAGCTTATTATCAAGCCCTATAGCGCGAGCGAGGGATGTAATCAATCCTCCAAAAGATATTGTCCCTTTCTTTCTCAAAACTGCGCTCATGTGAGTGTAAGACCCCAAATTTGACCATAAGATCCGTCATGCAATTTCATCATAAGCATTAGCATTGGGATCATACCTTGGCATACTCCTTACCACTCTTCATTGGGTTTGTTTTGGGAGAGATCACCAAGCACTTTGCGATTATATCATACTTTTATTTTATCATTTCACTAACCAAAATACCAAAAATATGTCTTTGTATTTGCCTAACTCTTTTGTAGGTAGGGCATGATCTCCTTAATTCATGAAGATCACATATAGGGTTTGAGACCCTCATGAACAAAGAGCACAACAAAGAATTGATCCAAGAATGGTTGTGAACATCATATATGAGTCCCAATGTTCTCTACATGTTATATTGATCAAGTTTGCTTCAAGAGTTTGAGGGTGATTTGCCTTGGAAACCCTAGTTTGACTGGGTATCTTGAGTAACTTCTCCAACAAGCTATCTTACTAATTGATAAAATTTCTCAAGGATCAATTTAAATTTAATCACCTTATGCATATATTATCTACCATGAGCCAAGAAAGTCAAGAGAATTGGAAATTAGCAAGTTGGTTAATGGTGGTTGGCCAGATCAATTCATCTAGTCAAAACTGGGTCTCCCTAGACCTTATCTCCTACAATTTTCATCATATGAAAATGATTCCAAGAGAAACCTTACTCTAAATGACATTATAAAGAACTTTAATGTTGATGCCTAGAGCTAGTTTTGCTTGTAAAATCATTTTCTATGTTGAAACATTATAGGTCATTTTGTCTAAACCCTAATTTGAAAGTCAACTTCCCAAAGCCATAACTTGCTCAATTTTTATAAGATGACAGATTTACAAGTTGCACAATCAAATTCAATGTGCCTACTTCAACTTTTATGTTTGGAGTGGGAGCTAATTCAACTTCTTTGAACATGTGATGTGAGGCTACATTATAAGTCACTTTTGACCTATACCATTGATCAAGTGATTTTTCCAACCTTCAAAAATGCATAACTCTATCATTTAAAACCCAAATGACATGAAATTGGTGACCATTTTGAAGGTCTTTGAGATAGATACAACTTTGCTGAAGACACATTTCTCATTTGAAGCTCCCATAAAAATTTAGTAAGGTGGAATTTTGAGACATATGGCTTGACACTTAGGAAAATTTTTGATATGTCAAATTTTTCCAAACTTCCACCTCAAATTTCTCCAAGTTCCAAGATCCAAATGAAAAAGTGTTCAACATCAAACTTGTTCCTCTTGATCTCACCTTTCCAAAGAGCTCAAACTCATTCATTTTGGATGAGAAATGCATAGGCTGCGCATGGCTTAAACAGGCTTATATGATTTGGCATGGATCCATCTTCAAACAACATTGCACAATTGCCTTGCATTCCAAGCTTGCTTCAACACATCTGATCATTCATTTTGGAATTTAAGTTATCAGTTCATGGGCCTATGCGCGCCCATGCACCATGCTATCATCATTTGCCAAATTTGGAAGGTTGAAAAGAGTGTACAAATATCACATGGATTTGGCTATATATACAACTGCATTTGCTCAAAAATCACACACACATCACGCCAACTTTGAATCCCCATTGAAAACCCTTCACTCTCATAGGATAACCCTGATAAATTCATTTGAATTTGAGCTTGCATCTCCACTATTTTGGAATTCAATTCTCCAGGAATCCATTGCTTCTAAACCTTTCCATTCCTCTCCTGCAAGCAAGTGAAGTGAAGCCAAGCACGATTCAGATCAAGATCTAGCAAGTTCAGACCTCCATTGAAGGTAATTTGCAGAAATTTTAAACTTTTCGATTCTCTTAAATTATTGCTCAATTCCATTGATTCTTGAGTTGACTGAAGTCCTACCAATGTAGGCAAGAAGATTGAGTTGCTTTGAGGCCAAATCGAAGCAACTCAGATCATGAACCTCATTTTTCAATCCCACATATCTCTTAGTATATTTGAAATTCGAGGAATTGGAGGTCATATTCGTGCTCAGTGATGTTTGTTCTTTAAGATCATGTCCCTGTTTTGAATTTTGGTGATGATTCATCTCAACCAGTCCGGTGGAGCTCATCGGGGAAGATGATCGGAGCTCTGGCTCCGGCGATGAGGTGTCTCACCTCTAGACCATAGGATCCTCATTCCACGTTCTAATCTGGAGCGTTTGTTCTGATTACCATCTATGCCACGCGGTTGACTAAGGAACGCATGGAATGCGCATTTTGGATCATCAGATCTGCAACCTCAATTAATGAGGGATATCTGATGGTCCACGTATTTTTGGATTTTTTGAATTTCATTTTAATTCCATTTTCTTCAATAATTCATAATAAATTTAACATTGATCCAAAAAATATGGGACTTTCACCAAAATATTTCAAATATTTTTCTCTTTCATATTCTAAAATAAAATTATTTTTTGGATCATTATTAATATTTTTCATGAATTAATTGATTTTGCAATTGTTTTTAATTGTTTAAAAATATTTTTAAGTGTCCAAAAATTATGAATTTTTTTCTCCAAGGTCCTTTGACCTTGTTTGACCTATGATAAATCTCATGGCCATTTATTTGGTGTTTTGATGAGATTTTAGGATTTGGACAAAACATATTTGAATTAAATGCATTATTTCATTATTTTTAATTGAATAAATGCCATTTTAATTGTGTTGACCATTTGTATTGACTTAATTGAGTTTGATTGTTTGTTGTTGGGCCTTGGTCAAGGTTGATTTGACTTTGTTAAGTTAATATCATTGGATTTAGGGGATTGATGGAATGTACATTCCATCTCCCAAAATGAATGAATGATATTGATTTGGTAAAAGTCCTCCTTTGACCAATTTGTGATCTCATTCATCCCCTCCCCCTCTTCATCTAATTCCCCTTCTTCATTCATTCATTTCCATTTGGCCAATGACATCTCAAAGTCCCAATGCTAGTTGATTGAAAGATTAACATGAGTATGGATGAGATTAGGCCATACCTTTTGCATATTTTTTGTGTGTGGTATGTTTAATGAGCATAGTTCATAATACTATGTCTCCAACATGCATTAACACCAAAAGTCTATTGCCCGACCTCAAATAGTTGTGACTTCTACGTAAGTCCAATTACGACTACTTAACATAGCGCTAAATTTGTGACACAAAAGGCATAAGCATTCTAGTTAGTGAGATTGTAAGTCTCCCCTCTTCCATGGTATTGTGTGGAAACATGGCCTTCTTTCCTTCCTTTGGAAGATGTTTTGGTTCAAGGATCCATGCTTGTGGCAAGTGGGTTGAGTGTTCTCCAAAGAATGTCTTGAAATCAAAAGCAAAACAAAACTAACTTCTAACCTACTAACTATTAACTTTTACCTTCAAGCTTTTACTTTAATGCAATTTACTTATAGCACTTTATATCATTTGCCATTATACATATTGTTTTAATTGTTTATGTTAATGTAATTTTCACTTTGTCCATTTGGACCATATTGTGTGATATATTTTGTTTTGTGCTACTTTGCTTGTTTGTGTGGTCTTTGACCATTAATGTACATAATAACAACAAAAACCCTAAAGAAAATTATGTGGACTGTTGGCTTGATCTGTGGACCAATTGGACTTAGAACTTAGGCAACATTCCTTTGCTAATGGACCTGGCCAATGCCAATTTGTTGAAGAACCAAGTACTTGCAATTTGAAATTCATTTGATACATCATTCAAGATCTCTCTAGTTCATCTGCAACATTGATCATTGTTAAGTTGTTATGTTGAACCTGTAACTTGTGGAATTTATCTACTACATAGGCTATTTTGAAGAGGATCATGAAGTAGATAAGCTTGGATTAGGCCATCTTTATTTGATGCCTTTGCTCTTCAAGATTGATGTAATTGTGCATTTGTGTGTTGCTTGATTCTAAAAAGTCTAAGGGAATTCTGGGTTTCTATTGACATACATGTTTATTGGATTGCTCCCATTTGGTCAGATCTTTTCAACTTTAAACTTTTAAATTTTTGTGCATATGGTAGTCTCTTCATATTCTCCCCATTTCTTTAATTTCAAAATCTCTCCCTCCATTTTCAAAACCTTCTTTGTGTGAATTACTTTTGTTCTAAACTTAGAACACTTTTGCAAAAGAGGTGGAAACTTTAGCCTTATGCCATTTCATTTTTCAAACTTATTTTCTTAAATCAAACTTGTAAATGAACTTAACTATGCTTGACTTAAACTTTCAAAAATCCAAAAAGAACTAACTCATCCAAATCATTTTCAGGCCTTTATGTCTTTCAAACTTAAATTTTGTTAAAATCAACACACTCATTTTGAATTTTATAGCACGAACTACGAGGTTTTGATCCCTCATTTATATGTTGGTACGTAGGCACAAGACCGAAGGTCTTGTCAAACACAAAAATATAATTAATGAATTCTTTTCTCATCCCCCCATTCTATTTGTTTGTAAACATCACTTTGTATAAAATACATATGCACACAAAAAGGGCTCCCTAGGAGTACCTAGGACACTTTGGGTGCTAACAACTTCCCTTTGTGTAACCAACCCCCTTACTTGTTATCTCTGATTTTTATTAGTTTTTATTTGAAAACTTCTTACTAATTGGGTTTGTTCGTACTTTTTCCCTTTCCCTTGGAAATAATAAAAGCGTGGTGGCGACTCTTGTTAATTGATCTCTAGCTTGTCAATAGCTTGATGATCATGAATTTCCCGCTACAGAAATTAAGTGGCGACTCTGCTGGGGAGTAGTCTCCAGTGGGTTTAGCCTACTTTTTATGTGAATATATTTGTATATATGTGATGTTTGTATATATGTATGTGTGATATAATTTGCTTGTTGTGCTTGGTGATCTCTAAGTCGTGAGATAAGTTCTAACCCGAACTTGAGTGCAATTAAGATAGGAGGATGGTATAGTCATGTTCGACTTGTGTGGACTAGTCCTTAACAAGTTGGCTTGAGATCCATCTGCTCAGTGGAGACTCCTTTGGATTTGGAAATGTCACACAAGTATTTGTGGTTAGGCATTACTATTTCTAATTGAGTCTGAGAAGCTGAGGACCTTAGAACACCTAACCCATCTTGGCCTATTTAGGACGTAGTGCGGAAACTGTTCAGGTGTAGACTTGATAACAAATGTTACGCGATACTACACTCAAACGAGTTTCTCTTGAGAATATTATGGGTCGATGAGTCAGTCATCTTAACCTGTAATATCCGATAAATGGAATTAAGACTCTGAGAACTTTCTAGAACATGATTTACATGTTTTTATCCTTAGTTCACTCCTTTGATATGGTTCTTACCCAGACTCCATGCTCGTGACTTGTAACAAACCCTTGATTCTTGGTTGATCCAATCAAGTCTTGTCAATATCAATGGAACTTGGGTATTGATAACGTGTAAACGATAATCCACCAAAATGGATAATTGATCTTGACAATGACTTGATTCATCCCTTGACCTTTGTTTTCCTTGTGTGTGATCCCTTACTTGTGATTGTTGCATTCATGCATTCATGCGCATCATAACATTCATCACACAAAATTTCAAGGAACTAAGGTATCATTTGCAAATATTTTCAGACCATGGATCATGGATGAAGGAGCACTAAGAAGTACAGTTTCAGATGTCCCGACTTGAAAGAGTTAAGGAAGCTAGCATCTTTTGTATTAGATCCCTTGGACTTCAAACAACGTCATAGGAAGCTTCTGTCCATTTTGTCTGCTGATAAAGTTGAAGGACTCTTGAGTGTGTTGGTGCAGTTCTATGATCCTCTCTACCATTGTTTCACTTTCCCAAATTTTCAGCTTGTGCCTACCTTGGAGGAGTATTCTCATCTTTTCGGGATACCTGTTTCTAGTAGGGTGCCTTTTAGTGGATTGGAGGAGATTCCCCGATCTAGTATTATTGTTGAAGGTCTTCACTTGAAGAAGTCTGAGATAGAGGCTCATTGGGTGAAGAAAGGAGGGTTATTTGGGTTTCCATTTGTTTTCCTCATCAAGGAAGCTACTGCTTTTGCTCAAGCCGGTAGTGTGGATGCTTTTGAAGCTATCTTTGTGTTGCGCATCTATGGATTAGCTTTGTTCCCTAACATTGACGGTTTTGTTGATGTTAGCGCCATTAGACTTTTCTTGATTGGAAATCTTGTGCCTACTTTGTTGGGTGATATGTATTTCTCTTTGCATCTAAGGAATTCTAAGGGTGGTGGAACAATTGTCTGTTGCATTCCTCTCCTGTACAAGTGGTTTATTTCGCACTTGCCTCAGACGCCTGCTTTTGTGGAGAACAAACAATGTCTAAGGTGGTTTCAGAGACTTATGTCTCTCACTAATGATGATATAGTTTGGTATGATCCGTCCTTAAGCAGATTGGAGATTATTGATAGTTGTGGTGAATTCTCTAATGTGCCTCTCATTGGTACACAAGGAGGAATTAACTACAACCCTACTTTGGCTCGTCGTCAACTTGGGTTCCCCTTGAGAGACAAGCCTAATAACATGTTGTTAGAAGGTCTTTTCTATCAAGAGGGTAAAGATTCCCAACATTTGAAGCAGAAGATTGTGCATGCTTGGCATAATGTGCATAGGAAAGGAAGATCCGAGCTTGGTCCGTGCAATTGTGTAGCTTTGAAAGCTTACACTCTTTGGGTGAAGAAGAGAGCTATGGAGTTAAAGATGCCTTATCCTTGTGAAAGACCTATGTCTATGGTTGATGTTGAGCCATTAACTCTCCCTAACCAAGATGTAGAGGAGTTGGAAGACACGCTCATCAAGATGAAGCAAGAGAAGGATATGTGGGAAGAGTGTTTCCATGCTTTGAGCAAGAAGCATGAAGAGTTGTAGTTGGAGTCTAAGGAAAAAGATGCACTGATTGAGCTACTTGAAGACCGAGTGACGAAGAGACAGAGAGAGCCAGAGAGAGGGGTAATGAGGATGCCAAGGTATAATCCCAATGCTGGTGCTTATGATGAAATTGCATGAGGGATCTTAGGGTCAAAATTGAGGTCTTACAATAATTATTTTATTTAATTAAAATATTAGACTATAAATTAAATAAATAGGAAATGATAAATAGTTGAGATTTGGGACGAAATTGGATTTAGTAGAAAGGTGGGGATAAGTAGTTAAAAATAAAAGTAAGTTGGGCCAAGGAGGAATTATTAGTAAGCTAAAATTAGGTTAAATAAATGGATTATGTGACGAGATTAGGGGAACTTTAGAAAGTTTGAGCAGTATGTGAGAAATTGGGAAAAGAGATTTTGGAGAGCAAGAGAAAGGGTCCGAGGAAGAAAAAGAGGAGGCCATAGCTAAAGTGATTTTGTGGAAATCTGAGGTAGGGGGACTACTAAATTAAGGGTGTTAGTTTCATGAAAGGGTAGAAAGGACTCCTTAATCCTCCTTTAGGTTTTATCTCTTTTTCCCTAATTGATTATGTAAATGTATATCTGTTACAATATTATGATGAATTTGTTTTGAATGTTCATTGTGATATGAAACTTATGTATTGTATTATGTTAAATTGATACATGATGAAAGTATGTGAAATATGCAAGTTGTTATTATTAATTGGTGTGTTTGAGTTTTCATGAGCATGATCTTAATTCATGATAAATTGGTGAAATTAAATGTGGACCTATGTGAAATTAACATGTCAATGTCTTATAATTGATGTATGGTTTTGTTTCTGGTCAATTTGACTATTTTGGGTGTGAAATCGAAGCTTCGAATGAGCTCCAATGGCAGAAAATACGCTTCTGCATTCTTCATAAGGGTGACGACCGTCACCTGCATGAAGGGAAGCCCGTCAATGCCCTTTTGGGATATGACGCATGACAGTTGACTGACTGACATATCATCATGTTTTGTTGAAGGATGACATATGATATTGAATGGTGACAGGAGAATTGAGGAGATGACAGTCAAGTCGTAATCTCCATGACGACCATCATAGCATGGGAACAAACCGTCATGCTCCACGCAGTCAACTTTGATGTGTCGGTTCAGGTTTCAGTGCTATTTTTGAACTCGATAATTATTTGTTATTGTTTTATGATGTTTGATATTTTTGGGTCGTGAAACGATATGCTCTGGATTTTTTTGAATGAGTATATGATTAATTGTTGATGAATTGTGAGCTTGCATTAATATTGATATACATTAGTGAAATAAATATGGGTTAATAACTGCAGCAAACAAAATTCCATAGTCGAGAGTTCCTTTCAGATACCTTAGTATCCTCTTCGCCGCTACTAGATGTGATACCTTTGGCTTTTGCATAGATCTACTCACCATACTTATAATGTATGTTATGTCATGCCTTCTGTGACAAAAGTATCGAAGTGACCCGATAAGTCTTCTATATTGGGTTGGGTCGACATCATCTTCATCTGAATCTTTCAACGGTTGTAATTTGGGCTCAATTGGAGTCGAACTTGGGTTGTAATCTTGCATCTCAAATCTCTTGAGTATTTCACATGCATACCTTCTTTGATGCATCATCAAATCTCTACCACTCTTGTAAAATTTGATGCCAAGGAAATATGAAATGTCACCTAGATCTGACATTTCGAATTCCTTGTTGAGATCACCTTTGAAGTCTTAGATTTCCTTCTTGCAGCTGCCTGTTATCAACAAGTCATCGACATAGAGACATAGTATAAGAAATTCACTCTTGCTTCTTCTTACATATACTCCATGTTCAGTTGTGCACTTCATAAATTCCTTCTCCCTTAGAAAGTCATCTATCTTCTTGTTCCAAGCTCTTGGACCTTGTTTAAGTCCATACATGGATTTATTCAACTTGTACACCTTTCTTTCTTTGCCTTGTTTCACAAACCCAGTTGGAACATAAACTTCTTCTTCTAAGGGACCATTCAGGAATTCACATTTCAAATCCATCTGACACATCTGCCAGTTGTTTATATTTGCTAGACTAACAACCAACTTGATTATTTCGATCCTAGCAACAGGTGCAAAAACTTTGTCAAAGTCGATTCCTTCTTTCTGAAGAAATCCTTTCTCCACAAGTATCTCCTTGTGTCGAGTCACTTCTACTTTAGGATTCAACTTCACCTTGTATACCCACTTCACATCAATTTCCTTCTTGTCTTGGGACAATTCGACAAGTTACCAAGTGTTGTTGATTTCTATTGACTTCAGTTCTTTGTTCATTACTTTCACCCACTTCGAATCTTTCAATGCCTCAACTACGTTGACTGGTTCAACATATGCATAGAAAACATAGTGCACCGACTCACCTTCTTCATTGACCACGTCATCTGATGTAATCATACATTTTTGCAACCTTGCAGGCATGTGACTTGTTCTTTGAGGTTTGCTTGGGCCTACTTCACCTATGACTTCTTGTCGAACTTCCCTTTTGACTTCACTAGATGGTTCATCACATAAGGTTCTCATTGAATCCTTATTAACATTCTCAGTTCAATCTCATTCCTTAAGTCATTTATGATCACGTCCCTGTTGATCATCACTTGCTTGTTCACTAGGTCGAACAACTTGTATCCTCCAATCGAATGATATCCTATCAGGATCATCTGACTCAACTTGTCATCAAGTTTTCTTCTCAAATTATCTGGTACATGTCTATGTGTTATAGATTCAAACACCTTCAGATGACTCAAGCTAGGCTTGACACCAGACCAACATTCTTCTGCCGTGATTCCTTCTAGCTTCTTCGTTGGGCATCTGTTCAGGATATATGTTGCAGCCGACATAGTTTCTCCCCATAATTCTTTGGGTCTACCTTTCAATATACTTCTAACCACATTCATGATGGTTCTATTCTTCTTTTTTGTGACTCCATTCTGCTGTGAAGTGTAGAGTGGCACCACCTCATGCACAATCCCTTCTTTCACACATAATATGTCGAAATATTGGGACACATATTCTCCACCACCATCAGTCTTCAAAATCATCAGTCTTCAAAATCTTGAGCTTTCGGTCACTTTGCCTTTCGACCATAGATTTAAACTTAACAAATACCTCAATCACTTCACTTTTCTTCTTGATCAGGTAAGCCCATAGTTTTTTTACTGAAATCATCTATGAATGTAACAAAGTATTTGTTACCTCCGATCGAATCCACTTGGATAGGACCACATACATCAGAGAATATGACTTCAAGAATTGCCTTCGACCTGCTTCATGCATCCTTACTGAAGTTGTTCTTATGCTTCTTCGCCTACACACATTCTTCACACACTTCGTTTGGAATGTCGATTTCTGGTAATCTGGAAACCATATTTATTTTCTTCAAATCTCTGATGTCTTTGAAATTTAGATGGCCAAGTCTATAATGCCATATCCATTCATCTCTGTTGGCTACTATTGCAAGGTACTTATACTCCATCACATTAAGCTCAATCTTGAAGGTTCTATTCTGAGACATTGGAGCCTTCAAGATCAACCTTCCATTTGAGTCGAGAACTCTCATCATCTTGTATTAGATCGACACCTTGTAGTTCTTTTCGACTAACTGCCATATACTAAGGAAATCTCTCTTCATGCCTGGTATGTACAACACATTTGAAATTACTGACTTCTTGCCATCTTTCCTCATAATCAGAACATCACCAACACCTTCAGCTGCTAGAGTATTGTCATTTGCAAATTTCATCTTGTTCTTCATTGAGGGCTTTATGTTGACAAACTAATCTTTCCTTCCAAACATGTGCGATGAGCATCTTGATTCCAAGTACCACTGGTCCTTGAATCTCTATTCATCTCACGTTGTAACCATCAACAACATCTTTTCTTCTCCATGTTTCGCCAGCTTTGCACCAACTTCTTGATTCTTCTACTTTTCTGGACAATCACTAGAATAATGACCATGCTTCTGACAATTGTAATGTGACTCTTGTCTGGCTTTTGACACCACCTCTTCCTCTATCTACATCACCACTTCTTTGGTTGCCTTGGTTCCAGGGTTTTCTATTATTCGACCAGTTTCCTTCTTGTTGATTTTGACCAGTCTAATTGTTGTAGCCTCTTCAACCTTTGCTGCCATTCCAACTTCCTTTGCCTTTCCTTCCTTTTGTTGATTGTGCTTGCAAGGCCGCGTCACTCTTCTACTTTCCTGCATCTCTATAAACCATTCTTTGTTCATGAGATTCAAGCATCCCTTGAACCTCTTCCTTTGTCAGTTTTGACAAATCTTTCGAGTCTTCTATGGCTACTATCATGTGGTCAAACTTTGGAGCCAACGACCTCAAGATCTTTCCAACAACAGACCTTGATGTCAAAACTTCTCCACATACCTTGATTTAATTCACCAGTTTCATAACCTTAGTGAAGAAATCAGTTATGCTTTCATTGTCTTCCATCTGAAGCAATTCCTATGCCCTTTTGTAAGTTTGTAGCCCCACCTCTTTCACCTTCTCTGCGCCTCCAAACGACTTCTCCAGAATTTCCCATGCTTCTTTCTCTAACTCTACATCACTAACCTTTTCAATCTGGATCAACACATTAATAGATTATAAAGATAGCTTTATAATCTTTCTTTTTCAATTCTTTATGTGCAACCCTTTCTTGATTTGTCATGTTTTCTGCAAGCATTGTTACCCCTTCCTTCACACGATGCTAAAGATCTTGATAATAGAACACAACCTCCATCTAGTTGCATCAATTCTCATAATTATTGTTCTTGAGAATCGGAAGATTCGTTGGAAAATGCCCATTTGGATGATTCATTGCCATCATGATTTTCTTCCCACAAATCGCCCAAACCGGAGCTCTAGATACCAGATGTTGGAAATCCACCACAACCTATGGAGAATTTCTATCAATCTCGATGAACAAGATTGTTATCAACCACTAAATAACAATGAAAAGAAAAGAACGATTGAGAAATAAAGAAAAGAACGTTAGAGAAGAAGAAGAATATTTTCTGCAGAGTTTTCTCCCTACCCACAACCTGTGGAAAACTTCTTTATTCACATTGCAACTTCAAAATCCTATGAAGACAATTTTGTGAGTTTACTTAAGAATAAGGGTTACTCCCTCTATTTATATATTTTGGTTAGCTTACTCCCTAAGCCAAAGTCCAAAACTATAAAATGCCAAAATAGTTAACACTACCAAAAATAGGTTTAAGTCGAAATCTTGTGTGAAGCAACATGCTTCGACACTTCGACACACTAATACAACTCGACACACTAGGCTATTTGATACATCCTTGTTCTGCCGAGCAACCTGCTTTAACACAAGGAATTATAATTCAACAATTATTAGTTTATATAAGTATATTGCTAATTATGTTTTTAATTTAATTAGTATTTTTATTTTCTTTTATTAGTACATTTATATATTTTTATTATTTGGCACCGATATTTTATTTTGTCAAATAGTTATGTTTATGTTTTGCTTTGTAAATAAAATACTCATATGGAAGGCGTGTTTAGTATGAGTCAAAAGAAATATAATAAATCAAAAGGAATATATATAGGACTAGGTCCTGGTAGACTGTGGTCGCATGTGTTTCTTTTAAAGAATGATTTTTGTGTATTATTACATGCATCATATAGGATGTGTATAGATGAGTCATTATGTTATGCCTTTGTGGCAAGTAGATGCTTTTCAGGCCTTTGTGGTAGACACCTTTGTGCCAAGTTTGGCATTTTTGGGGCCTTTGTGGAAGAAACCTTTGTTGCAAAATCCTTTGTGGCAAGTTTGATGGTTTTTGGACATTTGTAGCAGGAGCCTGTGTGGCAATTATTTCCATTGTAATGAGTTTTGTGTATCTAGATCATCAGTGTCTCATATAGTAGTTTTGGTCGCATTGCATTTCATATAATATAAATAAAACTTATATTTTAAATATTTTAAAAATAATTATTATTATATTTTAATTGGTGAAGTATTTTGTTATTGTTTTATAACATTTTTCTTATGGTGAATATGATTCAATAAGGAAATTGACCATTTACATTTAACACTTTAGGTACTCAAAGAGAAAGACATGATTGAGTGTGCTGCTTGAAGCACGTACGAGGAAAATAGGGTTTTTACAAATGTAATATTTTTATATAATAAATAAACGGTTGTGGTACACTATTTTTTTTCAATTTTTTTAGCACTTAAACTTGTTGGAAAGGTGGATATGAATTTTTTTTCCGTTAGGAATTTTCGAACAATTACTTAATTTTTATTAAGTTTAAGTTTCTATGAATTTCTTTTAGTCATTTTTATAACTATTCTATTTTATTAATAAAAAAACAGTCGTAAAGTTTTTAATAAGCAAAAATTTTATGTAATGTTTTGGATAAAAATCAGGGATGTTACATATTTCAAAATCAAGAGTTTTATAACAATGTCTCTAGATGATAGTAAACTTGTTTATATTCATCATTGAAAAACCATCAAAAAAAATATGGGAAACTCTTGAAATGATATATGGAGTTTTTCCAAGTATCATGCAAGAGAAAATGAACACACGAAATGATACTGGTAGGATGCACTTGAGGTGATGAGAAGAAGAAGCCATCCACCTTCCCCAGCTCTCTAATATGCTGAAATTTTTTGTATTTCCTCAAAGAGTTCATTTTATAGTCACTTTTAACTAGGGTTTTTGTGTTGTCTTAGATCGTGGGCTTGTGGATATTTGTGAATTCTGACCCAAAAGAATCAATATAATTCCCTCATATTCTTATATTTTGTACCAATGTATATTAAGGTACAATCAGCACGTAGATCAAAAATTATCTTGTGACAAGCTAGTGGCATATGCATTCAGGCGGAGGTGTCTTGCATTAGTCGTTTGTTGTAGTATGGTACTGTAGTGGGTGTACTATGGTGTAGATTTTTGTCCTCTAGCGCCTTGATCTAAACCCTTTGCATATTTGATTTAAATTCCCTCCATTGTTGTAGATTGTTGTCACATATGCGCTGGTAGAGTGAATGACATGTCTCTTTAACTTCCATTGCTTCCAGCTCTCTTATTTCAACTGGGGTTAGATCATTGTGCCAAAATATTGTGTCTGGCCTCATCAAAAGTTAACTTTACACATGTTACACAAACAAATAAACTAACAAAACAAAGCATCTATTGTACTCTTTATAAACTACTCAAAAACAACAAAATGCATTAAAAAAGCTAAAAAATAACTAAATAAAAAGGATAAATTCAAGTGCTAAGGTTTATAATAACTCACAAAATGCGAGTTATCCCACCCTCAAACTTGAATTTTTACCTGTCCTCAGGTGATGTGACCAATAACACCAAATATAATTTTTTTACCTTCCTTAATCCCCTACTATAGCAGCTCATTTCTTATTTAACTTAGCATCCATCTAAGGGGAACACTTTCAAAAGTTGGCCCAACTTGGTCTATTTACAATTTATTTATGTTAGTTCGTGTGTGTGTGCCTCCTAATGTTGCTTATCATGGAATAACTCTTAAGTTAAGATAGTCAGCCAAAATCCTTGTTTGGCTATCTTATCTTATGGTCCAAGAATTCATTTTTCAGTTTTAGAAGGGGTGACTAACTATTTTTCTCTTGATTGTTAGCTCACATGAATTTTTATTATTATTGATAAGTCTTGCTAGATTTTTCACCCTTTCTCTTGACGAGATCTCACTCGTAATGAGTCCAAGATGTTACTAATGGTTAAAACATTCAATGTTCCTCCAATTTCGAGCATATGAACTTATTTCTCCAGTTTCGGACACATGAACTTATTTGAAGTTCTCTTTGGCTTACGTCATTATTTTTAGACACTTTGTGTGTTTATTTATAAATGTAGTGTATCCTTTGTGCTAAGAAATATAATTTTGCTACCCTAAACTAAACCCTAAAATGATTTTTATTTCATGTTGTAAAATAATTCAAACTCCTTAAGAGGCTAACTATTTCCTGACTACTAATCGTGACTTTATGACTCTATTGGATTACCTAACTGGAAGTATATAGTCTATCGCATAGTTTTAAACGATATCGATCCCACGTAGACCAATAATCAAATCTATCGTTTCGAATTGTCACGGTGTTTATCTAAGGAAATTGAATTAAGAATGGAAAAAGATGAAATAATAAACTTTAATAAATTCATATAAATAACACTAGAATGTGATTCACATCAATTAAAGATGCTCTTATTATTTCTAAATAAAATTACTTTACGGGGCAATGTTTTCTACCTTGAAAAAAATTTAATTAAACAAAAATTGTCGCTTTCGCGTATTCAGAACCGGATTTTACTCCTTAATTTATATTGTCCACTGTCACATATGACCGACGCTTGTTGCGTTAAAGTAGTAAAACCTATTTTAAGGAATTAGACTTTTTATTCAGTTGAAAAGTGATTTTTATTGGTGAGTTTAAATAAAAAGGGTTCCCAACTTCCTCTCAAGTGACGGGATCCTAATCCTATAAGCGCGCGTTCGCAAATAGTTTTAAAACCACCTTCTAGAAATATTAAACTTCCCAAGAAATTAATAAAGTGCTTTTGCGGTATTTACTAACAAGAAATAAACCAATTTTAATCTTTAGTGTCAGACGGCTTTCGATCTTACCTGACGTTATCAATATCCTACTTTCGTAGTAACATATTAGATTAAGTTCAAAAAAATTACGTTAAAACCAAAATTGCCCACAATTGTAATCCCAAAGAAATAACAATTAGAGTACCGCCAAATGACGGTCCTCACATCCCAACATCAAAAAATTAGCTGGACATAATTATGATAAATAAATAGGCAATTGGTTTAGATTTAGAATTAAACATAATATCGAGTTTAATAAAAATCAGTTTTAAAAACAAAATGTGAGGAAATTGATTTAGGGAAAATAAATTGTGGGAAATAAAATGCGAGGAAATTAAATAGACAAGGCAATTAAAACGTAAATAAAGCTAAATAAAATAAGAACCAAGTCCAATCAGAGACTTGAATTTGGTACAATGCAAGTAGATGGAAATAAACTTCGACGGAATGTAAACGTGGGAAGATAAATAACTTCAAAATAATGGTGCTCCAAACTTGATACACAAACAAAATACGATAACTCCTTGATGTACAAAGTTAAAGCTCTAAAAATACTAAACTTTATGGCTTATGCTTGTGCTAAGCTTGGATGCTTGGAAAATGAAGATTTCCACCTGTTTATAGTGTTCCAAGGTCCAAAATATCAAGTGGGAGGTTTCTTCATTCGTGGAGAGAGTATAGGAATGCATGGGGTGAGTGGGAGACCAAACAAGTCCACTTTCCAACCGCCTGGCTCTTACAAAGGATGGCGAACGCCATACCAAGGTGGAGAATGCCACCTTCCCAAAGTGTGGAAGAATTGGTCAATTGACTGTTGAGGCGTGGGACACGACATTCGCCTGGTGACCCTGTCCATGGCAAACGCCATGCATGTCGCCTTGAGTATAATTTCCCATTTTCTTTGTTTTGCATCCGAATCGCTTCGTTTCTTCGCAAATGACTCCTATATGGTTAAATACCTGAAATATAGACAAAATACCCACATAACACTACAAATGGAGATAAAACGATAATAAAACATGTAGAAGATGAGTTAAAATAATGGTCTGATTTGGTGTTATCAAACACCCCATACTTGAACGTTTGTTTGTCCTCAAGTAAACATTTATGAGCATATGAAGAAAAATAGTGGTGCTCTTGTAACTATTTTAGGCTAAAGACTCTAATCTGCTCCAGGCCATGTTGATAGGTACTAACTTGCAAACTAAGGGTATCGTAACAACACATTCCGCGTTTGCGGTCATAAATCTCATTCCTATACAAAACAATTTGAATCATGTCATTATGCCCAAGCCTAACTTACTCATCCTGTTTTTTTTTTCTTTTTCATTCAGGCGCAATCACATTAAGCCTGTTATCTGTTCACAAGCCTGTTATCTGTTCACACACGGCAAGCAAACCTGTTAGTGACCATGATCCATATTATGTCAAAAATTTCGATAAATATGCAATATTCTTAGAGGTTTCACAGTCATTAGGCTAAATGACCGGGTGAGGGTCACCTAACTTAGAAGGCATATTCCTTTTTCTATTTCTTACATTTCCATATTTTTGCTTTTCTTTCTCTTTAACATAGGATCATTCACCTATTTGTATCGGTCCACTTACTCGATGGTAATTCAGATGGTGTTAACTGCTAGGATAAACTACTCAAACACTTATTTAGGGGCGAGATTTCAAGGTCATGGCATAACAAGTATCCAAATTGATTTCTATAATTAAGGAGACTTACGGTGTTAAGACGATACCGGTCTTTTGGGGGATTTCCCAAGTCTATATAACCTATCTGTAACTTGTCTAATAGCCTAAAATTTCAAATTAACCACTTGTTTTCTTTTTCAAATTTTTTTTATGGCTCATGAATGGAAGAATTAATAAACAGTAGAAAACCACACATAAAGACACGACAACACATGAATTGACACAACAGATAAACTAAACTAGTGAATAAAATCCTTAGCAATAAAGCTAAAACAGTAAATCTAGCGAAAAAATATGAAAATAAATAAGAAAAATGAAAACTATAAGGTTCCTCTCCCACATTTAAACCGAACATTATCCCCAATGTTTCGATAAAAGGTAAAAAAGGAACGGAAAAACTCGGATGAGATGCTACCGATGGCCTCCACTGCCATATCCTGTCTGATGCTGATGTCGGGGATGACGGCTTCGACTCTGGTGGTGTGAACTCTAGGAGATCTAGAGCTACTGGACTCGTGCTGAGAGTGAGGCGTTGTACGTCTATAGACTCTGGAGATTCCCTATTATGGACGCCTGCAGACGCATCTATTGGGCTGCCATGGTGGCTTGGTTTCCATCACCGATCTTAGGCAACGATCTGTTTGGCATTATGATTCTCGCATGAACTCCATCATATCTTGTTGTTGTTCAAACATGGCGTAAAACAAGCCATCACGCTCCGCTTCATGTGCCATTTGATCCTGATACATATCCTCAGTGTAAACAAACCTAAGAGAGGTACCTGCAAAAGGGTTAGAATAACCAGGTGCGGTGCGTGAAGGTGAAACATGCATATGAGGTGAGTGGTGTGCAGGTGATCCATACTCTAAATGGTCATACTCATTATTTGTATCAACATCGGCATTGACATTCTGAGGAATGTCCATCGGCATCAGGCCGGTGTAAGGTTGGGCCTGCAAATCATAGATCCAATTTTCCCTTTCACGTACATCAGTACGGGCGGGCCATGGCAAAACAATACTTTTAATTTCATGATTTTGGACCATGAGATGGTAACCTCCCTCTTTCCTCACCTTGCAAAGCCTCATATGCCGAATAAGATTGAGGTCCAAGGTACGAGGCGGTAAGGGTTCTGGTGTAGATAGCTTATTATCAAGCCCTATAGCGCGAGCGAGGGATGTAATCAATCCTCCAAAAGATATTGTCCCTTTCTTTCTCAAAACTGCACTCATGTGAGTGTAAGACCCCAAATTTGACCCTAAGATCCGTCATGCAATTTCATCATAAGCATTAGCATTGGGATCATACCTTGGCATACTCCTTACCACTCTTCATTGGGTTTGTTTTGGGAGAGATCACCAAGAACTTTGCGATTATATCATACTTTTATTTTATCATTTCACTAACCAAAATACCAAAAATATGTCTTTGTATTTGCCTAACTCTTTTGTAGGTAGGGCATGATCTCCTTAATTCATGAAGATCACATCTAGGGTTTGAGACCCTCATGAACAAAGAGCACAACAAAGAATTGATCCAAGAATGGTTGTGAACATCATATATGAGTCCCAATGTTCTCTACATGTTATATTGATCAAGTTTGCTTCAAGAGTTTGAGGGTGATTTGCCTTGGAAACCCTAGTTTGACTGGGTATCTTGAGTAACTTCTCCAACAAGCTATCTTACTAATTGATAAAATTTCTCAAGGATCAATTTAAATTTAATCATCTTATGCATATATTATCTACCATGAGCCAAGAAAGTCAAGAGAATTGGAAATTAGCAAGTTGGTTGATGGTGGTTGGCCAGATCAATTCATCTAGTCAAAACTGGGTCTCCCTAGACCCTATCTCCTACAATTTTCATCATATGAAAATGATTCCAAGAGAAACCTTACTCTAAATGACATTATAAACAACTTTAATGTTGATACCTAGAGCTAGTTTTGCTTGTAAAATCATTTTCTATGTTGAAACATTATAGGTCATTTTGTCTAAACCCTAATTTGAAAGTCAACTTCCCAAAGCCATAACTTGCTCAATTTTTATAAGATGAAAGATTTACAAGTTTCAGAATCAAATTCAATGTGCCTACTTCAACTTTTATGTTTGGAGTGGGAGCTAATTCAACTTCTTTGAACATGTGATGTGAGGCTACATTATAAGTCACTTTTGACCTATACCATTGATCAAGTGATTTTTCCAACCTTCAAAAATGCATAACTCTATCATTTAAAACCCAAATGACATGAAATTGGTGACCATTTTGAAGGTCTTTGAGATAGATACAACTTTGCTGAAGACACATTTCTCATTTGAAGCTCCCATAAAAATTTAGTAAGGTGGAATATTGAGACATATGGCTTGACACTTAGGAAAATTTTTGATATGTCAAATTTTTCCAAACTTCCACCTCAAATTTCTCCAAGTTCCAAGATCCAAATGAAAAAGTGTTCAACATCAAACTTGTTCCTCTTGATCTCACCTTTCCAAAGAGCTCAAACTCATTCATTTTGGATGAGAAATGCATAGGCTGTGCATGGCTTAAACAGGCTTATATGATTTGGCATGGATCCATCTTCAAACAACATTGCACAATTGCCTTGCATTCCAAGCTTGCTTCAACACATCTGATCATTCATTTTGGAATTCAAGTTATCAGTTCATGGGCCTATGCGCGCCCATGCACCATGCTATCATCATTTGCCAAATTTGGAAGGTTGAAAAGAGTGTACAAATATCACATGGATTTGGCTATATATACAACTGCATTTGCTCAAAAATCACACACACATCGCGCCAACTTTGAATCCCCATTGAAAACCCTTCACTCTCATAGGATAACCCTGATAAATTCATTTGAATTTGAGCTTGCATCTCCACTATTTTGGAATTCAATTCTCCAGGAATCCATTGCTTCTAAACCTTTCCATTCCTCTCCTGCAAGCAAGTGAAGTGAAGCCAAGCACGATTCAGATCAAGATCTAGCAAGTTCAGACCTCCATTGAAGGTAATTTGCAGAAATTTTAAACTCTTCGATTCTCTTAAGTTATTGCTCAATTCCATTGATTCTTGAGTTGACTGAAGTCCTACCAATGTAGGCAAGAAGATTGAGTTGCTTTGAGGCCAAATCGAAGCAACTCAGATCATGAACCTCATTTTTCAATCCCACATATCTCTTAGTATATTTGGAATTCGAGGAATTGGAGGTCATATTCGTGCTCAGTGATGTTTGTTCTTTAAGATCATATCCCTGTTTTGAATTTTGGTGATGATTCATCTCAACCAGTCCGGTGGAGCTCATCGGGGAAGATGATCGGAGCTCTGGCTCCGGCGATGAGGTGTCTCACCTTTAGACCATAGGATCCTCATTCCACGTTCTAATCTGGAGCGTTTGTTCTGATTACCATCTATGCCACGCGGTTGACTAAGGAACGCATGGAATGCGCATTTTGGATCATCAGATCTGCAACCTCAATTAATGAGGGATATCTGATGGTCCACGTATTTTTGGATTTTTTGAATTTCATTTTAATTCCATTTTCTTCAATAATTCATAATAAATTTAACATTGATCCAAAAAATATGGGACTTTCACCAAAATATTTCAAATATTTTTCTCTTTCATATTCTAAAATAAAATTATTTTTTGGATCATTATTAATATTTTTCATGAATTAATTGATTTTGCAATTGTTTTTAATTGTTTAAAAATATTTTTAAGTGTCCAAAAATTATGAATTTTTTTCTCCAAGGTCCTTTGACCTTGTTTGACCTATGATAAATCTCATGGCCATTTATTTGGTGTTTTGATGATATTTTAGGATTTGGACAAAACATATTTGAATTAAATGCATTATTTCATTATCTTTAATTGAATAAATGCCATTTTAATTGTGTTGACCATTTGTATTGACTTAATTGAGTTTGATTGTTTGTTGTTGGGCCTTGGTCAAGGTTGATTTGACTTTGTTAAGTTAATATCATTGGATTTAGGGGATTGATGGAATGTACATTCCATCTCCCAAAATGAATGAATGATATTGATTTGGTAAAAGTCCTCCTTTGACCAATTTGTGATCTCATTCATCCCCTCCCCCTCTTCATCTAATTCCCCTTCTTCATTCATTCATTTCCATTTGGCCAATGACATCTCAAAGTCCTAATGCTAGTTGATTGAAAGATTAACATGAGTATGGATGAGATTAGGCCATACCTTTTGCATATTTTTTGTGTGTGGTATGTTTAATGAGCATAGTTCATAATACTATGTCTCCAACATGCATTAACACCAAAAGTCTATTGCCCGACCTCAAATAGTTGTGACTTCTACATAAGTCCAATTACGACTACTTAACATAGCGCTAAATTTGTGACACAAAAGGCATAAGCATTCTAGTTAGTGAGATTGTAAGTCTCCCCTCTTCCATGGTATTGTGTGGAAACTTGGCCTTCTTTCCTTCCTTTGGAAGATGTTTTGGTTCAAGGATCCATGCTTGTGGCAAGTGGGTTGAGTGTTCTCCAAAGAATGTCTTGAAATCAAAAGCAAAACAAAACTAACTTCTAACCTACTAACTATTAACTTTTACCTTCAAGCTTTTACTTTAATGCAATTTACTTATAGCACTTTATATCATTTGCCATTATACATATTGTTTTAATTGTTTATGTTAATGTAATTTTCACTTTGTCCATTTGGACCATATTGTGTGATATATTTTGTTTTGTGCTACTTTGCTTGTTTGTGTGGTCTTTGACCATTAATGTACATAATAACAACAAAAACCCTAAAGAAAATTATGTGGACTGTTGGCTTGATCTGTGGACCAATTGGACTTAGAACTTAGGCAACATTCCTTTGCTAATGGACTTGGCCAATGCCAATTTGTTGAAGAACCAAGTACTTGCAATTTGAAATTCATTTGATACATCATTCAAGATCTCTCTAGTTCATCTGCAACATTGATCATTGTTAAGCTGTTATGTTGAACCTGTAACTTGTGGAATTTATCTACTACATAGGCTATTTTGAAGAGGATCATGAAGTAGATAAGCTTGGATTAGGCCATCTTTATTTGATGCCTTTGCTCTTCAAGATTGATGTAATTGTGCATTTGTATGTTGCTTGATTCTAAAAAGTCTAAGGGAATTCTGGGTTTCTATTGACATACATGTCTATTGGATTGCTCCCATTTGGTCAGATCTTTTCAACTTTAAACTTTTAAATTTTTGTGCATATGGTAGTCTCTTCATATTCTCCCCATTTCTTTAATTTCAAAATCTCTCCCTCCATTTTCAAAACCTTCTTTGTGTGAATTACTTTTGTTCTAAACTTAGACCACTTTTGCAAAAGAGGTGGAAACTTTGGCCTTATGCCATTTCATTTTTCAAACTTATTTTCTTAAATCAAACTTGTAAATGAACTTAACTATGCTTGACTTAAACTTTCAAAAAGCAAAAAAGAACTAACTCATCCAAATCATTTTCAGGCCTTTGTGCCTTTCAAACTTAAATTTTGTTAAAATCAATACACTCATTTTGAATTTTATAGCACGAACTACGAGGTTTTGATCCCTCATTTTTATGTTGGTACGTAGGCACAAGACCGAAGGTCTTGTCAAACACAAAAATATAATTAATGAATTCTTTTCTCATCCCCCATTCTATTTGTTTGTAAACATCACTTTGTATAAAATACATATGCACACAAAAAGGGCTCCCTAGGAGTACCTAGGACACTTTGGGTGCTAACAACTTCCCTTTGTGTAACCAACCCCCTTACTTGTGATCTCTGATTTTTATTAGTTTTTATTTGAAAACTTCTTACTAATTGGGTTTGTTCATACTTTTTCCCTTTCCCTTGGAAATAATAAAAGCGTGGTGGCGACTCTTGTTAATTGATCTCTAGCTTGTCAATAGCTTGATGATCATGAATTTCCCGCTACAGAAATTAAGTGGCGACTCTGCTGGGGAGTAGTCTCCAGTGGGTTTAGCCTACTTTTTATGTGAATATATTTGTATATATGTGATGTTTGTATATATGTATGTGTGATATAATTTGCTTGTTGTGCTTGGTGATCTCTAAGTCGTGAGATAAGTTCTAACCCGAACTTGAGTGCAATTAAGATAGGAGGATGGTATAGTCATGTTCGACTTGTGTGGACTAGTCCTTAACAAGTTGGTTTGAGATCCATCTGCTCAGTGGAGACTCCTTTGGATTTGGAAATGTCACACAAGTATTTGTGGTTAGGCATTACTATTTCTAATTGAGTCTGAGAAGCTGAGGACCTTAGAACACCTAACCCATCTTGGCCTATTTAGGACGTAGTGCGGAAACTGTTCAGGTGTAGACTTGATAACAGTTGTTACGCGATACTACACTCAAACGAGTTTCTCTTGAGAATATTATGGGTCGATGAGTCAGTCATCTTAACCTGTAATATCCGATAAATGGAATTAAGACTCTGAGAACTTTCTAGAACATGATTTACATGTTTTTATCCTTAGTTCACTCCTTTGATATGGTTCTTACCCAGACTCCATGCTCGTGACTTGTAACAAACCCTTGATTCTTGGTTGATCCAATCAAGTCTTGTCAATATCAATGGAACTTGGGTATTGATAACGTGTAAACGATAATCCACCAAAATGGATAATTGATCTTGACAATGACTTGATTCATCCCTTGAACTTTGTTTTCCTTGTGTGTGATCCCTTACTTGTGATTTTTGCATTCATGCATTCATGCGCATCATAACATTCATCACACAAAATTTCAAGGAACTAAGGTATCATTTGCAAATATTTTCAGACCATGGATCATGGATGAAGGAGCACTAAGAAGTACAGTTTCAGATGTCCCGACTTGAAAGAGTTAAGGAAGCTAGCATCTTTTGTATTAGATCCCTTGGACTTCAAACAACGTCATAGGAAGCTTCTGTCCATTTTGTCTGCTGATAAAGTTGAAGGACTCTTGAGTGTGTTGGTGCAGTTCTATGATCCTCTCTACCATTGTTTCACTTTCCCAAATTTTCAGCTTGTGCCTACCTTGGAGGAGTATTCTCATCTTTTCGGGATACCTGTTTCTAGTAGGGTGCCTTTTAGTGGATTGGAGGAGATTCCCCGATCTAGTATTATTGTTGAAGGTCTTCACTTGAAGAAGTCTGAGATAGAGGCTCATTGGGTGAAGAAAGGAGGGTTATTTGGGTTTCCATCTGTTTTCCTCATCAAGGAAGCTACTGCTTTTGCTCAAGCCGGTAGTGTGGACGCTTTTGAAGCTATCTTTGTGTTGCGCATCTATGGATTAGCTTTGTTCCCTAACATTGACGGTTTTGTTGATGTTAGCGCCATTAGACTTTTCTTGATTGGAAATCTTGTGCCTACTTTGTTGGGTGATATGTATTTCTCTTTGCATCTAAGGAATTCTAAGGGTGGTGGAACGATTGTCTGTTGCATTCCTCTTCTGTACAAGTGGTTTATTTCGCACTTGCCTCAGACGCCTGCTTTTGTGGAGAACAAACAATGTCTAAGGTGGTTTCATAGACTTATGTCTCTCACTAATGATGATATAGTTTGGTATGATCCGTCCTTAAGCAGATTGGAGATTATTGATAGTTGTGGTGAATTCTCTAATGTGCCTCTCATTGGTACACAAGGAGGAATTAACTACAACCCTTCTTTGGCTCGTCGTCAACTTGGGTTCCCCTTGAGAGACAAGCCTAATAACATGTTGTTAGAAGGTCTTTTCTATCAAGAGGGTAAAGATTCCCAACATTTGAAGCAGAAGATTGTGCATGCTTGGCATAATGTGCATAGGAAAGGAAGATCCGAGCTTGGTCCGTGCAATTGTGTAGCTTTGAAAGCTTACACTCTTTGGGTGAAGAAGAGAGCTATGGAGTTAAAGATGCCTTATCCTTCATAAAGACCTATGTCTATGGTTGATGTTGAGCCATTAACTCTCCCTAACCAAGATGTAGAGGAGTTGGAAGACACGTTCATCAAGATGAAGCAAGAGAAGGATATGTGGGAAGAGCGTTTCCATGCTTTGAGCAAGAAGCATGAAGAGTTGTAGTTGGAGTCTAAGGACAAAGATGCACTGATTGAGCTACTTGAAGACCGAGTGACGAAGAGACAGAGAGAGCCAGAGGTTCCATCTTCTAGCATGCCTCAGCCTTCCATTGCTTGGAAGAAGATTGTTGACCAGCTTGTCCTCGAGAAGACTCAGATGAAGGCTTCTTTTGAGACCGAGATTCGTCGAATTCGAAGGAAGTACGCGCCTTCAGCCATATCTTCTGACACTGTTGTTAGGGATCCTTAGGATGACTAGTCTCCTTTTCTCTTGTATCTTTTTATTTTGGTTTCTGAAAATGTACTCAGTGTAAACGTTCTAATTTATATAAATAAAAAGAGATTTTTGGTCATATTAAATTGTTGCAATTGCTATTTAAATTTTATATATATTTGCAAATGATATAGTAAGTTCCTTGGAAAATAAAAATAATCAAGCATTGCATTTCATGCATCATTTGCATAAGCAGGTTTTTGCCAGGTGTCTGATTGGTGTTCTTCTGTGCTTTAGCCAAGCTGACTCACCGGTATAACACCAGAGTTAATCATTCAAGAATCATGGAACACCTTGAGCAAGAGAACCGAGATTTGAAAGAGGAGATTGCCCGGCTGAATGCCATGATGGAGTCAGTTCTTACTGCTCAAAGCCAAGCTTCTCCAACACCTGCAACTCCTCCCGCGAGGACTGTCATTTCTCAAGTGGTTACCTCTACAATGCCTGCTGCCACCGCCCACTTCGCTCCCAATCTGCCTGCTGGATTCCTGTGGGGAATGCCACCCAATTTTGTGCCAGAAGGTTTCACTCCCACATTTGCTTCCATGCCGGCATCTAGCCCGTTCATGTTTGTGCCACCTCCAGTTGTGCACACTTTGCCTCGTGTAGAGGACACCATCTATCATTCTGAGCCGTCTGAGGACCCGGATGTCTATGAGAAGATGGATGATATGAAATACCAATTTCTTGAGCTGCGCAAGGAATTGAAAATGCTAAGAGGCAAAGATCTGTTTGGGAAGAGTGTTGTTGAGTTGTGCTTAGTGCCCAATGTGAAAATCCCAATGAAATTCAAAGTGCCTGACTTGAGAAGTACAAAGGAAACTCTTGTCCACTCAGTCATCTTGTGATGTATGCCCGCAAGATGTCTATCCAGACAAATAATGACCAGTTGCTGATTCACTATTTCCAGGATAGCCTGACAGGTGTTGCACTCCGTTGGTATATGGGGTTAGATAGTGCAAGCATCCGCACTTTCAATGACCTAGGATATGCTTTTGTGAAACAGTACAAGTACAATATGGATATGGCGCCAGATAGGGACCAGCTAAGGTCCATGTCTCAGAAAGATAAGGAGACATTCAAGGAGTATGCCCAGTGTTGGAGGGAGTTGGCTGCCCAGATCACTCCTCCTTTGGAGGAGAAAGAGATGACAAAAATATTTCTGAAAACCCTGAGTTCATTTTACTATGAACGTATGATCGCCGGTTCCCCCAGTGACTTTACCGAAATGGTAAACATGGGGATGAGACTTGAAAAAGTGGTCTGTGAAGGACGATTGTCAAAAGATGAGGCGTCAACAAGCAAGAAGTATGGGAGTAGTTTCAGCAAGAGGAAGGATAGTGAAACCAACGCAATTTCCAATGGGAGGCAGAGGAAGCCTCAGATCAAAAGAAATCCGCCACCCCGTCAACATCATCATCATCAAGTATCTTCCATCATTCCAGTATTTTCCAATCAGCAAACAACACCAATTCAACAACAACAAAAACAACATCAGTATCAAAATCAACGTCAACAACAACAACCGCAACAAAGAACAAACACCTACAACAACAACAATTCCAACAACAATCATCACCAGCAACATAACTTTGAGAGGAAGAAGGTCTCTTTTGACCCGATTCCTATGTCATATGCAGAACTGTACCCATCATTAGTCCTAAAAAATTTGATTCAACCTAGGAATCCATCGCAGATCCCAGAACCACTTCCTTGGTGGAATAAACTCGAACTTCGCTGTGCTTTTCACCAGGGTGCACCTGGGCACGATATTGAGAACTGTTATCCGCTGAAGTATGAGGTGCAAAAGCTTATGAAGAGTGGCATGGTGTCTTTTGAAGACCGCGCACCAAATGTGAAAGCTAATCCTTTGCCCGCTTATGGTAATTCTTCAGTGAACATGGTGGACGGCTGTCCAGGTGAATTCAAGGTTTTTGATGTCCGGTTTATCCAAAGATCTTTGGTGAAAATGCATAAAGATATCTGTTTGGTGAGTGACTGTGAACATGATCATGATGGTTGTGATATTTGTAGCATGAACCTAAGGGGGTGTGTTATAGTGAAAAGGGACATCCAGCGTCTGGTGGATGAAGACATGATTCAGATTGTTCAATCCCGTCAAGTAGATGACGATGTCAATGTCATAGTGCCCGTTTTCAAACAACCAGAGAGGTTGGTGATTCAGTACGATAGCAGCAGTAACTAGAACGTCAGCAATAGATCAGTTTCGTCGTTGGTAATACGGTTAGCGGGCCCAGTCCCATATGCATCTGATAAGGCTGTACCGTATCAATACAATGCTACGATGTTAGAGAATGGTCAAGAGGTCCCGTTGCCTACGACCAGTTCAGTGGTGAGCATTGTAGATGTTACGAATGTGACTCACAGTGGTCGAGTTTTTGGACTGGTGTTCCCGAAGAACAGAGAAGAATTGATTGTTGGTAAGAAGGCGGAGGTGCCTATTGTAGATCCAGTGGGCTGTTCAAAGGATAAGTCTGGTGAATCCAGCAATTTGAAAGCCAATAGTGATGATGATGAGGTACTCCGACTGATTAAGAGGAGTGAATTTAACGTGGTTGAGCAGTTTCTCCAGACCCCCTCAAAGATTTCCGTGTTGTCTCTGCTTTTGAATTTTGAAGCGCACAGAGAAGCACTCTAGAGAGTTCTTGAACATGCATATATGGAGAAAGATGTTACTGTGGATCAATTTGATCACATTGTGGCTAACGTCACTTCATGCAATAATTTGAGCTTTTGCGATGAAGAACTTCATGAGGAGGGAAGAAATCACAATCTAGCTTTGCACATTTCAATGAACTGTAAAGAAGATGCTTTGTCAAATGTGCTAGTTGACACTGGGTCGTTACTCAATATGCTTCCAAAGTCAACATTGTCAAAATTATCTTATCAAGGAGCTCCCATGAGGTACAATGGAGTAATTGTCAAAGCCTTCGATGGCTCGCGCAAGATAGTTATTGGAGAAGTGGACCTTCCAGTCAAGATAGGTCCGAGTGATTTTCAGATTACTATCCAGGTAATGGATATTCACCCGGCCTACAACTGTTTATATGGAAGGCCATGGATTCATGAGGTAGGAGCTGTTACTTCCACTCTGCACCAGAAGCTCAAATTTGTCAAGAATGACAAGTTGGTGATTATGGGAGGTGAGAAAGTACTATTGGTTAGCCATCTGTCATCTTTCTCGTATGTGGAAGCTGAGGATGAGGTTAGAACCCCGTTCCAAGCCTTATCTATTGCTGCTGAGAAGAGAGTTGGGGCACTTATGTCCTCTCTGAAAGATGCTCAGAAGATTGTTGAAGAAGGTCATGTTGATCAGTGGGGGCGCATGGTAGAGGTCGCCGACAACAAGGGAAGAACTGGTTTGGGGGTCCAGAAAGGCTCGTCAACCGTTAGATCTGAAGAGATGCAACTCAGCTTCTGTAGCAGAGGGTTCATTCATGGGAATGAACAACACTTAGTTGTGTGCTAGAGGATAGTGAAGAGGAAGACTGCACCAACTTTGTAACGCATGGAAAAACGTGCAACAATTGGACTGCTGTTGATATTCCTGTTATTTTGCATCGATCTAAGTAATTGCTTTTATATTTTAAAATCTTTCTCCTATGCCTAAGGGAGAAGTGAACATTGTTTGGGCATTTTAAATTGATCATCAATAAAATTAATTCTATTCATCCACATCTTTGATGTTTTGTTTTTACTTTTTGCTTTATTCTGAAAATGATAATCACAAAAAACATAAATAAACAATATAATTGTCCATCTGCATAATATTTGGTCATAAATTCACTTCTCAAAAATCAAAATATCAAATCATTATGCAGGTTGGTTCCTAACCCCATTGAATACAATGATCCTTCTCCTTCTCCAATGTTTGAAGCCGAGAAGGAAAGTGATATAGAGGTGAGTGAGGAATTGTCTCATCTTCTTGAGCAAGATGAGAAGATTATTCATCCCTTTGAAGAGCAGATTGAGATAGTCAACTTGGGTTCCGAGGATGATGTGAAGGAAGTCAAGATTGGGTCTCGACTGTGTCCAGAGGCTAAGAAGGGGTTGATTGATCTTCTTCGAGAGTATTCAAATGTGTTTGCTTGGTCCTATCAAGACATGCCTGGGTTGGATTCTGATATTGTGGAGCATAGATTGTCGTTGAAGCCAGAATGCCCGCCAGTCAAGCAAAAGTTGAGAAGAACGCATCCTGATATGGCTGTGAAAATCAAAGAGGAAGTTCAAAAGCAGATCGATGTCGGTTTCCTTGTAACTGCTGAGTATCCGCAATGGGTGGCCAGTATTGTGCCTGTGCCGAAGAAAGATGGAAAAGTCTGTATGTGTGTCGATTATAGAGATTTGAATAAAGCCAGTCCGAAAGATGATTTCCCTCTGCCACACATTGACATGTTAGTAGACAATACTGCTAAATTCAAAGTCTTTTCGTTTATGGATGGATTTTCCGGATTGTCATACGGTGAACTGACTTGGGGTGTTTTGCTTTTTATCGCAATGTCGCGGATAGCAAGAGTCGCCACCGACTTTTCTTTTATCCAATAAGGAAAGGTGGAAAAGAACAGGAAAGACCTCAATAGATTTTGGGTTCGGGAGGTACATTATACAAAGGGAAGGTGTTAGCACCCTTTGTATCCATGGTTATCCATGGGTTCTTAATTGCTGGATCACTTATATTTTTGTCTGAAAAGTGTTCGTGAATTGTTTAAAAAAATGTTTCGAAAAGAGAGTTTAACTTTGTAATGATTCTCGTATGAATGTATACAAAGTATTTATCTCGTTTGATTTTGAAAACGGTTTAGAAAAATGTAACTTGGTAATGATTCTAGTATGAATATATACCAAGTGGTGATTTTCTAGGATTTGCAAAGTGTGAGGGGTGGGAAATGTTTTAGGTTATGATCCAGCAATTGAGAGTTATACCTTCCTAAGGTCGTTATGAACGTTTCCTATCCTTATGAGGGTAAAACTGTCCTTACTATTGAGAAGTAAGTAATTTTACCCTTTGGATGTTTAAGGGTCATCGTAGGGTCATCGATAGGTCATTGAAGGCAACAGTTGTAAGGATACCTTAGCATTCGAAGGGACGATCATCATTTAACCGTAGGCTACACCGAAGGGTCATCGAGGGACGAAATCATATATTCGAAGGCAACATCCGAGGGACTATGATTTATTTTATGATGATTTAATCGAAGGGTCTTTGCTAAGTGTACCCCTACATTCGCGGGACATGACCGTTATACCGTAATACCGTAGGGCAGCAAAGATAGGTCCAAAATCACATATTCAAAGGCCGTATTTTAAAGTCAATTAGGTGATTAGGATGAATTTCCATATTAAAATCAATACATTAAAATTAATACATTAAAATTAATACATTAAAATTAATTAAGCATTTTAGGGTGGATCTTCATAAGGGTATCCCACAAATAAAGTGGAAGGCCTAAACAACACTCTTTTCCTGGGATATGTGAACCTTTACAAAATTCAGCAAACGGGTTAGAATACCAATCAGGGTGCAATCGAGGATTACACCGCAAAAGAAAACACAGCAGCATGAATGTCAGGCAAAACAGTGCATAATTAACATAGAATAGATCAGGTTACGCATAGGACATAACAAATATCAACGGCTGTCCCGTTCGCCTCTGCCTCGCCTAGCGAGGGCCTAGCGAATGCTCGCTACATGCTCGCTTAGCGATGTGCTAGCGAGCGGCTGCGGGTTTTGAATTTCAGAACAGTATGATCTCAGCATGCTGCATGCCTTATTGCATTCAATTACAGAAATAATATGGTCAAACACTCAGGATATTCAGGCGGACTGTAATTCACATGCAAAGTCTAATTACATATCCAAAAATTCAATCATGATGCATTATGTATTTAGAGATTTATAAATTGGAAGCATAAAACAATAATGATACACAAACCTGTTTGCAATGGAGTGGTAATGCTGAATTGGCAAGTCACTTTTGGTATCGGGTTGAGTTGGGCGGCGGTAACTTCGGTGCGGATGAGCGGCCGTCAGGGTTTCTTCACTCCGACTTCTCTGGGCTACTCTCCGGGGTTGCTATGCCAGGGTTTCCGGCCGTCTCCGTCTCGGTTTTTCGTTCTCCCCTTTTCGTTCTGGAGTTGGGGTATTTATAATACTCCTTTGATGACCTAATGGGCTCAGAATGAAGCCCGAAATTTTCTGTTGTCTGTCAGCTTCGCTAGGCGAGCGTGTAGCGAACGTGTAGCGAACGTTCGCTAGGCGAGCGTGTAGCGAACGTGTAGCGAACGTTCGCTAGGCGAGCGTGTAGCGAACGTGTAGCGAACAGGCCAGTTTGGGCCATTTTCTGGATTGGGCCATTCGTGAGCTGGGCCTTCGTTCCTTTGAGATCAGTGTCATAAAAATGAGTCGGAGTGCCCTGAAAAAATGTCTTGAAATATTAATGGGCAAATTTTGGGGTATGACACGGATATAATCAGATTAAGATGGCACCCGAGGATATGGAGAAGACCACATTCATTACACCCTGGGGAACATTCTATTATATAGTGATGCCTTTCGGTCTAAAGAATGCTGGTGCAACTTACCAGAGAGCAATGACTACTCTTTTTCATGATATGATGCATAAAGAGATTGGAGTTTATGTCGATGACATGATTGTTAAATCGATTGATGAAGAGGAACATGTTGAGCATTTGTTGAATCTATTCTAGAATTTTAGGAAGTATAAACTCCGCTTGAATCCCAATAAGTGTACTTTTGGTGTTCGTTCTGGTAAGTTGTTGGGCTTTATTGTCAGCGAGAAGGGTGTTGAAGTTGATTCTACCAAGGTCAAAGAAATATAAGAGATGCCTGCGCCCAAAACTGAGAAGCAAGTCAGAGGTTTTCTCGGCCGCTTGAATTTTATTTCCAGATTCATTTCCCACATGACTGCCACATGTGCACCTATATTCAAGCTTCTTCGGAAAAATCGGTCTTGTGATTGGACCGAAGACTGTCAGAAAGCATTTGATAGTATCAAAGAATATTTACTTGAGCCTCCAATTTTGTCTCCACCTGTTGAAGGAAGACCGTTGATCATGTATCTGACTGTGCTCGAAGATAGTATGGGTTGTGTTCTTGGCCAGCAAGATGAGACTGGAAAGAAAGAATTTGCAATCTACTACCTCAGTAAGAAATTCACTGACTGTGAGACTCGGTATTCAATGCTTGAGAAGACTTGTTGT
The DNA here is from genome assembly GCF_024323335.1 of Lathyrus oleraceus. Taxonomy (NCBI): domain Eukaryota; kingdom Viridiplantae; phylum Streptophyta; class Magnoliopsida; order Fabales; family Fabaceae; genus Lathyrus; species Lathyrus oleraceus. Next base: position 191,605,348 of record NC_066585.1, read on the forward strand.
GCATTGGCTTGGGCTGCTAAGCGTATGCGTCAATATACGTTGAATCATACCACTTGGTTGATATCCAAAATGGATCCAATCAAGTATATATTTGAGAAGCCTGCTTTAACTGGGAGAATTTCCCGTTGCTAGATGTTGTTATCGGAGTATGATATCGAATACCGATCTCAAAAAGCAATCAAAGGTAGTATCTTGGCTGACCATTTGGCTCACCAAACAATTGAAGATTATCAGTTTGTGCAGTATGATTTTCTCAATAAAGAGATTTTGTACTTGAAAATGAAAGATTGTGATGAACCATTGCTAGAAGAAGGGCCAGAACCTGGTTCCCGTTGGGGCATGGTATTTGATGGAGCTGTTAATCAATATGGAAATGGCATTGGGGCAGTAATCATTACTCCACAAGGCACGGATCTACCATTTACAGCTAGATTGACTTTCAAGTGTACAAACAACATGGCAGAATATGAAGCTTGCATTATAGGGCTTGAAGAGGCCATGAATCTCAGAATCAAGTATTTGGATGTCTTCGGTGATTCAGCTTTGGTTATGAATCAAATCAAAGGAGAATGGGAGACAAATCAACCCGGTTTGATACCATATAGAGATTATGCGAGGAGGATTTCAACTTTCTTTACAAAGGTTGAATTTCATCATATCCCTCGAGATGAGAACCGGATGGCAGATGCTCTTGATACTTTGGCATCAATGATTGTAGTGAAGTACTGGAATGAAGTTCCTAATTTATCTGTGATGCGTCTTGATAGGCCAGCTCATGTGTTTGTTGTTGAAGAGATCAAAGATGAGAAGCCGTGGTATTACGACATCAAATGTTTCCTACAAAGTCAGATTTACCCGCCTGGGGCATCTTTGAAAGATAAGAAGACTTTGAGAAGATTAGCCGATAATTTCTACTTGAATGGTGATATACTATACAAGACAAACTTCAATATGGTTTTGCTCAGATACGTGGATAGACACGAAGAAGACTTGTTGATGACCGAAGTGCATGAAGGTTCCTTTGGTACTCATTCCAATGGACATGCAATGTCGAAGAAGATGATGCAAGCAGGTTACTATTGGCTGACAATGGAATCTGACTGTTGCAAATTTGTGAAGAAATGCCACAAGTGTCAAATTTATGCTGATAAGATTCATGTTCCTCCGACACTTTTGAATGTTATCTCTTCCCCATGGCCCTTCTCCATGTAGGGAATTGATATGATTGGGATGATTGAGCCCAAAGCTTCGAATGGACATCGTTTAATTTTAGTGGCAATTGATTACTTCATAAAATGGGTTGAAGTGGCATCGTATGCAAATGTAACCAAGCAAGTTGTTGTAAGGTTTATCAAGAACCAGATTATATGTTGTTATGGTGTGCCAAGTAAGATCATTACTGTCAATGGGTCGAACTTGAATAATAATATGGTGGAAGCTCTTTGCCAAGACTTCAAGATTGCACATCATAACTCTTCTCCCTACAGACCTAGGATGAATGGGGTTGTTGAAGCTGCGAACAAGAATATCAAGAAGATTATCCAGAAGATGGTTGTCACATATAAGGATTGGCATGAGACGCTCCCATTTGCCTTGCATGGGTATCGTACATCCGTCCTCACTTCAACAGGGGCAACCCCTTTCTCTCTTGTTTATGGTATGGAAGCAGTGCTCCCCATAGAGGTTGAGATTCCTTCATTGTGTGTGCTCATGGAAGCCAAGTTGACTGAAGCAGAATGGTGTCAGACCAGGTTTGATCAGTTGAATTTAATTGAAGAGAAGAGATTGACTGCCATGTGCCATGGTTAGTTATATCAGTAGAGAATGAAGAAAGCTTTTGATAAGAAGGTCAAGCCTCGGGTATTCAGAGAAGGTGACCTTGTGCTCAAGAAGATTTTGTCGTTCAAGCCAGATTCCAGAGGAAAATGGACTCCTAATTATGAAGGCCCATATGTTGTTAAGAGAGCCTTTTCAGGCGGTGCATTGATTCTTAAAACTATGGATGGTGAAGAGTTCACTCATCCTGTGAACGCAAATGCAGTCAAGAAATACTTCTCCTAAAAAAAATAAAAGAACAGCTTGCTAAGTTGAAAACCCGAAAGGGAGGCTTACGCAAAAATGAGCGTCTCGGTGGATTGAAAACCCGAAAGGGCGATCCATGCAAAAATTAGAGACATAAAACAGAAAATAATTTCCCGATAAGTTGAGTACCCCACCTTGGGGCAACTTATGAAAAAATTAGGGATTATGGCAAGTACCTGCATTCTGCTGATCTTCAGTGATTTTGAAGACTTGTTTGAGCACGAGGGTTGACATCGATTCATATCCAGCAGCGGTCAAAAGCACAGTGGATATCAAGATTTGGTAGAAGGACTAAGGATCATTTGTATTCAATGTACCCCTTTTCCATGTAAATTACCATTTTCAACTTTGTAAAATATATGGAGTCTTGTCATTTACAGACTACCATTCCAATAAATAAAGTTGAGCTTTTATCTAATTGTTTCTACTCTTATTTACTTTAGACAATATTTTTAAATTTTATTATCATCATTTTGAAATTAAATTTTTAAATCAAAAATCAAGTTTTTAAAAATATATGAGCAAGAACTTTTCCAAAGCAAGTAAAAAGAATATCAGCAGCATTTCAGTGAGAAGAAAGTTCTTAAATGCGAAACATCTGAGGTTCCCCAAGCAGTTAACTCTTCGGGTATCCCTAGACGTTTGTGTTGATTCAGTTCCTCGGCGGAGTATTTGATCCCCATTGGAGCTTATTTCTTTTTCCCCAACTAAGTTGGTTGCGGCATCTCCTTGTCCCCAACAGAGTTTCGGCCTTCCCAATGGAGTTCATTTTTCCTCAGCAGGTGGATCGTCGTCAGAAGATGTTTGATCCTCCCCAGTAGATCGCTTTGGTGTCCTCACCAATCGTTGTATCTTTGCTCCCAGTCAGAGTTTCCTCCTGGCTCTTGAGCAACTTTTTGATTCTTCCCCAGTAGGGTTGTCTCCCATTTTTGTGGTGTTTACCTAAAACTCCCTACAGATTGGATGTTTTATCCTTAGCGGATCTCCTTCCCCAGCCAGGGTTGAGCCTTTGGGATGTTGATCTCTCTATTCTCCAGCAGTTTGTCCCCATGATTTGTGGATTGACTGAGGATTGTACCGGTGGTTCAATTTCTTTGCGACACCTCTGTATCCTTCGTGATCGTTTTGTCAGCATAATCACCATGTATACATACGCATATACATTCATATGAATTCATGATTTGCATATCCTGCATCTTCATATTTGATTTGTTTGAGACTTTCATTCTCTGTTATGGCGGTACTTTATCCCCATACCAAATTTGGTGTCTGTCCTCTTTCAATTATAGAGTGTTAGCCCCTAAGCAGAAAAGACTTTAACCTTTCTCTGTTTCCCCACTGAGTTTGTTTCCTCATGGATGATTGTTATTTCAGTTTCCTCTCCAGCAAATTTTCTGGATGGAATTACTCCCCTTGAGTTATGTCCTCATTGGGTTGAGTCTTGATTGACCATTTTCTTTCTAGCTCTTACCTAAATAGATATCTTGGTCCCCTAAGAGTCTATTGCCCGGTAACTAGTAATACTCTTCTTAGTTTGTAGTTTGTTACTTCTTGCCCAATACCCGGCAAAAGTACCCTTTTTCTCCTCAGCAGAATCCCCAGTGGATATATTCCTCGAAAAGTATATCCTTGATATGTTCATCCTAACCGGTGACGGATATTTTTTCTTCCCCCGTGGAGTCTATCCTTAATATGTTCACTTTAACTAGTGACAGATATTCACTTCTTTGGTATTCTACCTAGTAAAAAGGTAGTTGTAATTCTTATTTTGGTTTTTCAGAGAGTTAATCCTTGATATGTTCATCTTGATCGATGACAGGTTTTCTTCTCCTTGTTGGTCTTCTACCCAGTAACTGGTAGTTGTAAATCCTACTTTCCTTCTGTGCAGAGTCAGTCCTTGATATGTTCACTTTAACCGGTGACGGATTTCTCCTCCTTGGTATTCTATCCAGTAACTGATAGATGTAATCCATATTTTTACCCCCCTTTTCAGAGTCTATCCTTGATATGTTCACTTTAACCGGTGACATATTTTCTCTTTGATTGGTTTTCTACCCAGTAACCGGTAGTTGTAAATCCTACTTTGTCCCCTCGCAGAGTTAATCCTTCATATGTTCATCCTAACCAGTGACGGATTTTATCTCCGACGGTTTTCTATCCAGTTTTCGATAGATGTAATTCCCCTTTTTGTCCAGTTGGTATATCCTTGATATGTTCATCCTAACCGATGACGGGTATCCTCCTTGACATCCCCAGGCAAGTCTATCCTTGATATGTTCATCCTAACCGATGACGGATTTTCTTCCCTGTTGAGTTTATCCTTGATATGTTCATCCTAACCGATGACGGATACTCTCACCCCTTGGTCTTCTGCCCAGTAACTGGTAGTTGTAAATCCTATTTTCTACAGTTTTTCCCAGCAAGGCTATTCTTACCTAGTAACCGATAATGAATATTCCTTCCTGGCTGTTCCTCAGCGAGTCATCCTTGATATGTTCATCTTAATCGATGACGGATGTTCTCTCTGTCAGATCTTTATTACCTCCTTACCCAGTAATAGGTAGTAGATAATAGATCTCCTTGATTCATCAAGATCACATATAGGGTTTGAGACCCTCGTGAACAAAGAGCACAACCAAGAATTGATCCAAGAATGGTTGTGAACATCATATATGATTCCCAATCTTCTTTACATGTTATATTGATCAAGTTTGCTTCAAGAGTTTGAGGGTGATTTGCCTTGGAAACCCTAGTTTGACTGGGTATCTTGAGTAACTTCTCCAACAATCTATCTCACCAATTGATCAAATTTCTCAAGAAGCACTTTAAATTTCATCATATTATGCATATATGATCTACCATGAGCCAATAAAGTCAAGAGAATTGGAAATTAGCAAGTTGGTTGATGGTGGTTGGCCAGATGGATTCATCTAATCAAAACTAGGTCTCCCTAGACCCTATCTCCTACAATTTTCATCATAAGAAAATGATTTCAAGAGAAACCTTACTATAAGTAACATTATAAACAACTTTCATGTTGATACCTAGAGCTAGTTTTTCTTGGAAAATCATTTTCTATGTTGAAACATTATAGGTCGTTTTGTCTAAACCCTAATTTGAAAGTCAACTTCCCAAGGCCATAACTTGCTCAATCTTTATGATATGAAAGATTTACAAGTTAAATAATCAAATTCAATGTGCCTACTTCAACTTTTATGTTTGGAGTGGGAGCTAATTCAACTTCTTTGAACATGTGATATGAGGCTACATTATAAGTCACCTTTGACCTATACCATTGATCAAGTGATTTTTCCAAACTTCAAAAATGCATAACTCTATCATTTAAAATCCAAATGACATGAAATTAGTGACCATTTTGAAGGTATTGAGAGAGATACAACTTTGATGAAGACACTTTACTCATTTGAAGCTCTCATAAAAAGTTTTAAAAGGTGGAATATTGAGACATATGGCTTGACAATTAGAAAATTTTTGATATGTCAACTTTTTCCAAACTTCCACCTCAAATTTCTCTAAGTTCCAAGCTCCAAATGAAAAAGTGTTAAACATCAAACTTGTTCCTCCATATCTCACCTTCCCAAAAAGCTCAAACTCATACATTTTGGATGAAAAATGCATAGGCTACACATGGCTTAAACAGGCTGATATCATTTGGCATGAATCCATCTTCAAACAACAATGCACAATTGCCTTGCATTCCAAGCTTGCTTCAACACATCTGATCATTCATTTTGGACTTCAAGCTATCAGTTCATGGGCCTATGCACGCCCATGCACCATGCTATTATCATTTGCCAAATTTGGAAGGTTGAAAAGAGTGTACAAATATCACATGGATTTGGCTATATATACAGCTACATTTGCTCAGAAATCACACACACATCGCGCCAGTTTTAAATCCCCATTGAAAACCCTTCACTCTCATAGGATAACCCTAATAAATTCATTTGAATTTGAGCTTGAATCTCCACTGTTTTGGAATTCAATTCTCCAGGAATCCATTGCTTCTAAACCTTTCCATTCCTCTCCTGCAAGCAAGTGAAGTGAAGCCAAGCACAATTCAGATCAAGATCTAGCAAGTTCAGACCTCCATTGAAGGTAATTTGCAGAAATTTTAAACTCTTCGATTCTCTTAATTATTTCTCAATTCTAGTGAATCTTGAGTTGTATGAAGTCCTACCAATGTAGGCAAGAAGATTGAGTTGCTTTGAGGCCAAATCGAAGCAACTCAGATCATGAACCTCATTTTTCAATTCCACATATCTCTTAATATATTTGGAATTGGATGAATTGGAGGTCATATTCGTGCTCAGTGATGTTTGTTCTTTAAGATCATGTCCCTGTTTTGAATTTTGGTGATGGTTCATCTCAACCAGTCCGGTGGAGCTCACCGGGGAAGATGACCGGAGCTCTGGCTTCGGCGATGAGGTGTCTCACCTCTGGACCATAGGATCCTCATTCCACATTCTAATCTGGAGTGTTTGTTCTGATTACCATCTATGCCACGCGGTTGACTAAGGAACACATGGAATGCGCGTTTTGGATCATCAGATCTGCCACCTCAATTAATGAGGGAGATCTGATGGTCCACGTATTTTTGGGGTTTTTGAATTTTATTTTAATTCCATTTTCTTCAATAATTCATAATAAATTTAATATTGATCCAAAAAATATGGGACTTTCACTAAAAAAATTCAAATATTTTTCTCTTTCATATTCTGAATTAAAATTATTTTTTGGATCATTATTAATGTTTTTCATGAATTAATTGATTACGCATTTGTTTTTAATTGTTTAAAAATATTTTTAAGTGTCCAAAAATTATGAATTTTTTTCTCCAAGGTCCTTTGACCTTGTTTGACCTATGATAAATCTCATGGCCATTTATTTGGTGTTTTGATGAGATTTTAGGATTTGGACAAAACATACTTGAATTAAATGTATTATTTCATTATTTTTAATTGAATAAATGCCATTTTAATTGTATTGACCATTTGTATTGACTTAATTGAGTTTGATTGTTTGTTGTTGGGCCTTGGTCAAGGTTGATTTGACTTTGTTAAGTTAATATCATTGGATTTAGGGGATTGATGGAATGTACATTCCATCTCCCAAAATGAATGAATGATATTGATTTGGTAAAAATCCTCCTTTGACCAATTTGTTATCTCATTCATCCCCTTCCCCTCTTCATCTAATTCCCCTTCTTCATTCATTCATTTCCATTTGGCAAATGACATCTCAAAATCCTAATGCTAGTTGATTGAAAGATTAACATGAGTATGGATGAGATTAGGCCACACCTTTTGCATATTTTTTGTGTGTGGTATGTTTAATGAGCATAGTTCATAATACTATGTCTCCAACATGCATTAACACCAAAAGTCTATTGTCCGGCCTCAAATAGTTGTGACTTCTACATAAGTCCAATTTCGATTGCTTAACATAGCGCTAAATTTCTGACACAAAAGGCATAAGCATTCAAGTTAGTGAGATTGTAAGTCTCCCCTCTTCCATGGTATTGTGTGGAAACTTCACCTTCTTTCCTTCCTTTGGAAGATATTTTGGTTCAAGGATCCATGCTTATGGCAAGTGGGTTGAGTGTTCTCCAAAGAATGTCTTGAAATCAAAAGCAAAACAAAACTAACTTCTAACCTACTAACTATTAACTTTTACCTTCAAGCTTTTACTTTAATGCAATTTACTTATAGCACTTTATATCATTTGCCATTATACATATCATTCTAATTGTTTATATTAATGTAATTTTCACTTTGTCCATTTGGACCATATTGTGTGATATATTTTGTTTTGTGCTACTTTGCTTGTTTGTGTGGTCTTTGACCATTAATGTACATAATAACAACAAAAACCCTAAAAAAAATGTGTGGACTGTTGGCTTGATCTGTGGACCAATTGGACTTAGAACTTAGGCAACATTCCTTTGCTAATGGACTTGGCTAGTGCCAATTTGTTGAAGAACCAAGTACTTGCAATTTGAAATTCATCTGATACATCATTCAAGATCTCTCCAGTTCATCTGCAACATTGATCATTGTTAAGTTGTTATGTTGAATCTGTAACTTGTGGAATTCATCTGCTACATAGGATATTTTAAAGAGGATCATGAAGTGGATAAGCTTGGATGAGGCCATCTTTATTTGATGCCTTTGCTCTTCAAGATTGATGTAATTGTGCATTTGTGTGTTGCTTGATTCTAAAAAGTCTAAGGGAATTCTGGGTTTCTATTGACATACTTGTCTATTGGATTGCTCCCATTTGGTCAGATCTTTTCAACTTTAAACTTTTAAATTTTTGTGCATAGGGTAGTCTCTTCATCTTCTCCCCATTTCTTTAATTTCAAAATCTCTCCCTCCATTTTCAAAACCTTCTTTGTGTGAATTACTTTTGTTCTAAACTTAGACCACTTTTGCAAAAAAAGGTAGAAATTTTGGCCTTATGCCATTGCATTTTTCAAACTTATTTTCTTAAATCAAACTTGTAAATGAACTTAACTATGCTTGACTTAAACTTTCAAAAAGCCAAAAGGAACTAACTCATTCAAATTATTTTCAGGCCTTTGTGCCTTTCAAACTTAAATTTTGTTAAAATCAACACACTCATTTTGAATTTTATAGCACGAACTACGAGGTTTTGATCCCTCATTTATATGTTGGTACGTAGGCACAAGACCGAAGGTATTGTCAAACACAAAAGTATAATTAATGAATTCTTTTTTCATCCCCCCATTCTATTTGTTTGTAAACATCACTTTGAACAAAATACATATGCACACAAAAAGGGCTCCCTAGGAGTACCTAGGACACTTTGGGTGCTAACACCTTCCCTTTATGTAACCAACCCCCTTACCTATGATCTCTGATTTTTATTAGTTTTTATTTGAAAACTTCTTACTAATTGGGTTTTGTTCGTACTTTTTCCCTTTTCCCTTGGAAATAATAAAAGCGTGGTGGCGACTCTTGTTAATTGATCTCTAGCTTGTCAATAGCTTGATGATCATGAATTTCCCGCTATAGTGAGCTAACATGAATGGGACCAAATTCAATGACCTTTGTATAAGTGTTGCCTATATATAGAGAAACTCTTTTGCATTTAATTTGTTTGATTTTTCCCAGCCAAAGATGGTGTCAGCCAACACTTGGCGGTAGACACGTATGGCCGGTTGTGAATCTGAGAAGCCACATTCCCTTCAAAGGAATTAGTAGCGGCACCTATTATTTGTTCCCAAAATGCAAAAGCATCAACTGACCATTCTGTTTCTATAGGTGTCTGACATAAGACACCCTCCCCATAAGGAATGTGTAGTAATTCTGCAAGCTGATTAGTAGAATATTCATATTCCTCATTAAACATGCGGAATATAATGGCGCTTGTAGTGCGCGCTGTGTTTGGACCGACAATATAAATCAGAGAACTCAAAAGTTCTCGCGTGAGGTGCTCATATGGGTGATATCTTTATTCCATGAAATTTAGCAAACCACCCGTCTCAAATAAATAATAAATGCTATGATAAATTCCCAATCTATGCAAACTAGCCTTGTCGACAAACCTCGTTGCGAAGATGTTGTGTTCGAGCAAGTCTTCTTATTTCTTCCTTTTCCTGTTCCCGCTAGTTCCTTGTCGGAAAATGATGTTCCCCTTATCCATGGCAGCCATTGTTGGTTGTTTTGTAGAAGAAAATTGAGAAATTTGGAGAAGATGTGGAAAAAGGGTTTTGGGGATTTTAGTGAAAAATTTGAGTATTTAAAGATGGGAATTTGAGTGGGTTTATGGAAAATGAGTGAGCATTTGAGTTATGGGGAGTTATGTGAGTGAGTGGGGTTGTAAATGGAGTTGAAGGTGGAAGGTAGTGGGATTGGGAAGAAGAAGGTATGTGGAAAATGGGGAGAAAGTAAGGGTTTTCGCTTTTGTCTTGGATTTCACATCCTAAAACCTATGGCGAACGCAATGCCCTTGATGGCGAATGCCATCTTTGGTTGTTCGGCAGATGGGCCATAAGTGGCGAATTTTTGGGCCTTGGGGTGTGTTTGGTGTATTTTTGGGTCCTTTTTGTGGAGTCTTGCCATTTTGTTCGAGATGGCTGATTGCATAATACATTTGGACAAAGATGGACCTTGAATTAGGCATATTAAAAATAATATGAAACATAATATAATGATAAAAAAAAGTAAGAAAAAAAAATGTTAAAGGGATGCATAATGGAAAAAATTTGAAAGTAACTAGAAAGATAACTGGAAATGAAATAGGTCTATATAACTCTAATAATAATAATAATGGTAGAAAATAAATTCCTCTTCCATGATGAAAAGGTCTGCAGTGAATGCTACTAGAGGGACTGCAATTGATGTCCCGGAATCTGGGGTGGTCGGGACGCATGAGCTGCAGTAACTTGACGTCGAAGGCTATGAAGCTCCCTGCATAGGAATTTTTTTTCCTCGGTGTGAGTGGCGTTAGCCACTTCCATCTGTGAAGTAAGGTCGCGAACTTTTTCGCGAAGGGAAGCAATCTCCTGGCGCATGGCATTGAGCTCATAGTCAATGTCGTGCCTCTATGGTGGTCGTGTGGAAGAAAACACAGTGGGCATATCCGAGATAGGGGTGGCAATTGGATCCATTAAGACAAAATCCATCAAATTCATCCACACAAAAATTCATTCAAAATCCATCCACTACATAAAAACTAAGTTAATGGATTGAATTAAATTCATCCATTTATAAGCATAGATTGATCCAATTCATCTAACACATTTTAATGATCTAATGGATTTTTTTAGTCTAAATTTTAAAAAATGAATTTTTTCAAATATTAAAAAATTATTTTTTGAAAAATACAAAATGAACTTCTTTCTTTCGAAAAAAAAAATATTTTCTTAAACATACAAAAAACTGGTTTTTCCTAAAATTTTAAAAATCAATTTCTTGGAAAATACCAAAAATCGATTTTATTTTCAAAAAAAATATTTTTTTTATGAATATACTAAAAATTAATTGTTTTTTAAAATAAACAAAAAATGGTATTTTTTTTTTTGAAAATACAAAAAAAATGTTTTTTTCCCGAAAAATTAAAAAGAAGTTTTTTCCCAAAAAAAACAAAAAAAAAATTGTTTTTTCTCGAAAAAAAAAACTGAGTTTTTTTCATAAAAAAACAAAATACAATAATTTTTTTTTTAATTAATAATTTTTTTCAAAAGTCGATTTTTTCAAAAAAAAAACTGATGGATGGATTGGATTGAGAATTTTTAAGAAAATTTTAGTGGACTGTTTTGATTCACCCATTAACAATCCAATCCATCCATTTTGCCACCCCTAATCCGAGAGAGGTAATGAGTGGTATTCTGGAGTGGGAGGGGTGGTGGGTCTAGCTAATGTTTCTCCTTGGCCTTCCAGATCATACTCCCAATTCTCCCTATTATAGATGCTGGTCCTCTCGGGGTTCGGCAAGGTAAAGTGTTGAACCACCTCATTATTAATGAGTAATTTGTACTCATTTATCCTGAAGTACACTCGTAGTACCAAGCCATGGTCTAAGCAATATCCTAGATCAAGGAGGAGGAATCCTCAATATGGGACTAGGTAGGAGAGTTGGTTTTGGAGTTTCAAGGCATAGGCTATTTGTGTAATTGTTCCTCCAACATGGATTGGGCCTTTTGTAGACCTAGAAACATCTTCGAGGTTGGCTATTAGGAAAGTTCCAGATTCAACTGGTTCCGACTCAGCGATATGATAGAGAAATATTAATTCTTCTGCACTAATAGGCTCGCTACCCCCACTCCTACCAAAGAAGGTATGGGCTAAAATCATTTGGAAATACCTAAGTGTTGGGTTATGGATATATGTGGAGAACTGAATGGATGAGTCGGGATTACCTCCCATGGTAATAGCTCCCTAGAAAGTATCTAGCTTATCCTATGTATCCCTATCATAGGATACTTTAGCTACAACAACTGAGCCATACTAGAATCCTAATAGATTTGCAAACTCCCTATAGTTATAGGTATACTCATGCCTAAATAATCTGAATGTAATGTTTCCCCTGTTAAATCCACGACAACTATAAGGCTCGTAGTTAAATGAACTTAGGATTCAAGAGTAAGGTTCTGGTAAGTAACATTTTTGCTCTCTAAATACTCATCCCAATCTAACTGGCTACACATGGATCTGATATACGGCTTGATCCCTAGGGTCTCTAAGCATTGAGAGTCAGGGTATATGGTAGGTAAGATGGGTCTCTAGGATAATTCCTCATAGCGTTTCTTTTGGGTATCATCTCTGAAATGAACGTGCATGTTATCAAAGTTCTTCATTCTGAAAGTATAGTTAGTAGGAATAAAGAACGTGGAGACCTGAAGTGAAAACAACAAACAGTTAGTCTTGTTGGTAGGAAGAAAATAAATTACCGTTATATATAAAGAAAGAAAATATGCATAATAATAAAAAATAAAATTGTGGGTTGCCTCCCACGCAGCGGTTTGTTTAATGTCGGTAGCTCAACAAAATAAAGAGATGCAAATGCTCATGGGGGTTCTTTAGAGGATAATTCCTCGATTGAACTTCCAGTAGTCTTTGGTTTCCATTGCCCCTTATCGAGCCATCTCTCATATCCTTCACCTTTTCTTTTTCCTTTTCTCCAAAGTGGTTCAAGTATTATTCTAGGTATTAGCCTTTTCGATTTAGCTTTTTCTTTCCTTACCTTAAAAGCTAATAATTCACTATTTTCTCGAGTTTCATGGTCCTCTAATCTTCTATTCTTGTGTGGGACCTTGGATAGAGGTAGATTTAGTTTTTAGAGTCTCTATTCTTTTCTTATCTAAAATTTTCTCAACCTCATTATCGCTCTCCTTAGGATTTTCGATCTGTTTTTCACTACTGGTTGCTACTATAGTCGTGTGTTTCTTAGAGAAAGGGCCTAAAGATGTTTGTGCAAGTAGGGAGATTTTAGTCTCCAATGCTTAACTTCCAGTCACCATTGACTCAACCAACGTGTCCAGTTTCTTAAGGTTTTCTTTAGTTATGAAAAATTGGTTCCTAAACTCTTTATTATGCATGGTTTGTGTTGCCATAAATTTTCGCATGGTGTATTCTAGTTTGGAGAGAGTTAGGTCTCAATGTAATTATCCCATATGCTCTTAAGATTGGATTTATGAGACTCATGCGGTACTTCATAATATTGAGACCGGTAATTGTAAGAATTTTTGTGTCGATGCATAGTAATAAAGATTATAGTGCCTTAATCTAGACGGTGTAACAACAAGTTTCAATATTTTTACGTAATTGGTCCCCGACAACGGTGTCAAACACTTGATCGCGACTTTATGAGTTTATCGGATTACCTAACTGCAAGTATACAATCTATCACTTAGTTTTAAAAGATATTGATCCAACAGAGACCAATAGTCAAATCTATCGTATCTAATTGTCACGGTGTTTATCTAAGGCAATTGAATTAAGAATGAAAAAAGATGCAATAATAAACTTTAATAAATTCAGACAAATAATACTAGAATGTGATTCACATCAATTAACGATGCTCTTGTTATTTCTAAATAAAATTACTTTATGGGGCAATGTTTTCTAACTTGAAAAAGAATTCCATTAAACAGGAAGTGTCGCTTTTGGCGTATTCAGAACCGGATTTTACTCCTTAATTTATACCGTCCACTGTCACATATGACCCATGCTTGTTGCGTTAAAGTAGTAAAACCTATTTTAAGGAATTGGACTCTTTACATAGTTGAAAAATAATTTTGATTGGTAAGTTTAAATAAAAAGGGTCCCCAGCTTCCGCTCAGGTGATGGGATCCTAATCCTATAAGCGCACGCGTTTGCAAATAGTTTTAAAACCACCTTCTAGAAATACTAAACTTCCTAAGTAATTAATAAAGTGCTTTCGTGGTATTTACTAACAAAAAATAAACTAATTTTACTCTTTAGTGTCAGACGGCTTTTGATCTTACTGACATTATCATTATCCTACTTTCGTAGTAACATATTAGATTAAGTTCGGAAAAATCGCGTTAAAACACAAAACAACCCACAATTGTAATCCTAAAGAAATAACAATTAGAGTACCTCCAAATGATGGTCCTCACATCCCAGCGTCAGTAAATTAGCTAGACATAATTACGATAAACAAATAAGTAATTGGTTTAGATTTAGAATTAAACATAATGACAGATTTAATAAAAAATGGTTTTAAAAACAAAAAGCGAGGAAATTAATTTAGGGAAAATAAATTGCGGGAAATAAAATGCGAGGAAAGTAAAGCGAGGAAATTAAATAGGCAAGGCAATTAAAACGTAAATAAAGCTGAATAAAATAAGAACATGCTCCAATCAGAGACTTGAATCTGGTACAATGCAAGTAGACGGAAATAAACTTTGACAAAAAGTAAATGCGGGAAGATAAATAACTTCAAAATAAAGGTGCTCCAAACTTGATACACGAACAAAATACAATAACTCCTTGATGTAAATAGTTAAAGCTCTAAGAATACTAAATTTTATGACTTATGCTTGTGCTAAGCTTGGATGCTTGGAAAATGATTTTTTCACCTATTTATAGTGTTCCAAGGTCCAAGATATCAAGTGGTAGGTTTCTTCATTCGTGGGAGAGAGTATAAGAGTGCATGGGGTGAGTGAGAGACCAAGCAAGCCCACTTTCCAACCACTTGGCTCTTACAAAGGATGGCGAATGCCATACCAAGGTGGCGAACACGACCTTCCAAAAGTGTGGAAGAAGTGGTCAATTGACCGTTGAGGTGTGGGACACGTCATTCACCTGGTGGCTATCTCCATGGAGAATGCCATGTAGGCCGCCTTGAGTGTAATTTCCCATTTTTTCTTCGTTTTGCATCTGAATCGCTTTGTTTCTTCGCACATGGCTCCTATATGGTCAAATACATGAAATACAGACTAAATACCCACATAACACGTGAAATAGAGGTAAAAAGATAATAAAACATGTATAATACGAGTCAAAATAACGGTGTAATTTGGTGTTATCAACTACTTTTGGCATGACGTAGGATATTAGAAAATCACAATTAGGTGCATTCATTTTTTATTATCAAGACTTTGTTTCCAATATTATCATCAGTCCAATTAGAATTCTGATATTCCCACCACTAATTCCCTCTTACTCTTTGCTCCCTTTCATTCCTTTAAAATTCCACTTTTGACCTAAAGTTCCTATTTTTCTCATTTAATTAAACAATCAATTAAATTATTATTATTTTAATTATCTAAAATAATTTTAAATTATTCTAGATTAATCTTATGCTCACAACCCCTTAATTATTCTCCCATCTCAAGGACACATACCCTATAATCTTATTTCTATAATAATTTATTAATTCAGACAAAAATAAAACAGGGGTGTTACAACTC
Source organism: Lathyrus oleraceus (assembly GCF_024323335.1). Lineage (NCBI taxonomy): Eukaryota > Viridiplantae > Streptophyta > Magnoliopsida > Fabales > Fabaceae > Lathyrus > Lathyrus oleraceus. The sequence goes on from NC_066585.1 coordinate 191,620,856, forward strand.
TCCCCCACTTCAAGAATTTCCGCCCTCGAAAATTACCTGAAGAAAACAGAGTCGGATACAACTCTCTCATCTTCTCCTCATGCTCCAAAGTCATGCTCCCACCAACTGGTCCTCCCCAAACTTTCTTTACCAAGGCAATCCATTTACCACGTAGTTGCTTCCTGATCTTCTATCCGTATGGGTGATGTCGGAATAGTTAGGTTATCTCTCATCTGCATATCATACACTTGGATCACATGAGACGAATCCGGAATATATCTCCTCAATTGAGATATCATGAAGATTAGCTAGCGGCGGTGGCAAGGCAATCTGATAAGCCACATCTCCTATCCTCTGCAAGATCTGGTACGGACCAACAAAACGCGGCGTGATCTTTCGAGACTTCAAGGCCCGACCAACACTAGTTACAGGGGTAACCCTAAAAAACACATGGCCCCTCTCTTGGAACTCAATTGCCTTTCTTCTCTTATCATGGTAACTCTTCTGGAAACTCTGTGAAACTCTCATCTTCTCTTGAATCATCTTGATCTTCTTAAAAGTATGTTACACAATCTCGGGTCCAATTACTGCACTCTCACTAGATTTGTGTCAACACAGAGGTGTCATATACCTCCTACCATACAACGCCTCAAACGTGGCCATCCCAATACACAAATGTAAATTATTATTATAAGTGAACTAAATCAACGAAAAATAGCTATCTCAAGCACTTCCTTGTTCTATCACACAAGCCATCAACATATCCTCTAACAATTGGATAGTCCTCTCTATTTTCCCATCAGTCTGCCAGTGATAAGCGGAACTCAACTTTACCTTAGAACCTATGACTTCTTGTAAACTTTGCCAAAACCTTGACGTGAACCTCAAATCTCTATCTGATACAATTCTTGAAGGAATACCATGCAAAATAAAAATCTTCTCAATATAAAGCTCTGCTAAGTTCTACAAAGTATAGTTGATCCTGATCGGTATGAAATGAGCCAATTTAGTTAGCCTATCAACAATCACCTAAATAAAATCACATCATTTCGTCATCTTCGGTAAACTTGTTATGAAATCGATGGAAAATTCTATCCCATTTCCACTCTAGAATACTCAAAGGTTGCATTAGACCTGACGGTTTCAGATGTTCAATCTTCGACTTCTGACAAATCGAAAAAGCATAAACAAATTCAGCTACTTCCTTTTTCATTCCTGACCACCAAAAAATTTCTTTAAGTCCTTATATATCTTAGTGGCACCGAGATGAATACTCATCTTAAGCTCGGGTACATCTGGTACACAAACCCTGTGTCGTAACCTCATCACACCATTCTTATCAACTCTGAAGTCACCACCCATATTTTGATTGATTAACACAAGTCAGACAACTAATCCCATATCGGTCATCTGCCCCTCTCTGATCTCTTCAAGAATGTCACTAGTGAGCTTTAAAATATCCAACTTCACACTATTAAGGGTCTCTTCACATACTAAACTCGTGTCTTTGAATTACTCGATCATCTCTAGATCTTGAACCATCAATATCGACATATGCAAAGATTTCATGATCAATGCATCAACAACAACGTTAGCCTTACCCGAATGGTAACTCAAGTCAAAATCATAATCTTTCAGAAACTCGAGCCACCCCCTCTGCCTCATATTCAATTCCTTCTGATCAATAAATATTTCAAACTCTTGTGATCACTGAACACTTCAAATATGGAGCCAAACAAGTAGTGCCTCCAAATCTTCAACACGAATACTACTGCTGCCAACTCAAGATCATGCGTAAGATAATTCTTTTCATGAAATCTCAATTGCCTCTAAGCATAACACACAACCTGACCCTTCTGCATCAATTGACCTTCCAGATCCATCTTCGAAGCATCAAAATATACAATAAAGGACTCACCTGGATTCGGAAAAATCAAAATTGGATCAAACGTCAACTTCTTCTTGAGTTATTGAAAACTCTCTTCACAATGCACATCCAAAATATAGGCTTGACCCTTGCGAGTCAACTGAGTCAACGACAATGCTAACTTCGAAAAACCTTCAATGAACTTCCTGTAGTAACCAGCTAATCCAAGAAAACTTCTAATCTCAGTGACACACTTCAGAGTATCTCATTGTAACACAACATCTATCTTCGATGGATCCACAACTATACCACCACTAAAAATCACATGACCAAGGAAACTCACCTCTCTTAACCAGAACTCGCACTTGGACAACATTGCGTATAAGTGGTTCTCTTTCAATGTCTACAATACAATTCTCAGATGTTCCACATGCTCTTCATCAGACTTTGAGTATGTCAGGATGTCATCTATAAACATAACCACGAACTGGTCTAAATACAGATGAAAGACTCTATTCATGTATTCCATGAACACTCTAGGCACATTAGATACACCAAACAACATAACTGAATACTCATAGTGACCATACCTCGTTCTAAAAGACCTCTTCGAAATATCTTCCAGTTTCACACGAATCTAATGATAACCCGAATGCAAATCTATCTTGCTAAACACACAAGCACCTACCAACTGATCCATCAAATCATCAATCCTCATAAGTGGATACTTGTTCTTGACAATCACCTTATTCAGCTGTCGATAATCCACACATAGCCTCATATTACTGTCCTTCTTCTTCACTAATAACACCGGCGCACCCCATGGCAAACACTCGAACGAACAAACTTCTTCTCCAACATATCTTCTAGTTGCTTCTTGAATTCACCCAGCTCTAAAGCAGACATCATCTAAGGAGGCATCGACACCGGACTAGTACCATGTATTAAGTCTATAAAAAACTCAACCTCGTGCTCTGACGGAAAATCACTAATATCATTTGGAAACACTTCTGGAAAATCACTCACCATAGGTAGCTGGTCCAATACAAGTTTAGTTACTTCCTTCATAGAAGATAATATCATAAACACTGGACCATCGTCCTTCACAAACTCATTCACTTGCTTAGCCGACATGAACAACTCATCACTAGTATCAAACTCTAGAAATGACATTGTCTTGGCAAAACAGTTGATATGAACATGATTGAACTCCAACCAGCTCATTCCAAGGGTAATATCGAGATTCCTCAAAGGTAGACACACTGAATCCATACCAAAACTCTTACCATAGATAGTAAGCGGACAATTCAAATAAACCCACGAAGTAATTACCGGACCTAGAGTTGGGGTATCAACAATCATGTTCCCATCCATAAAAGACAATTTCAAACCCAACTTCTCAACATAATCAAGCGAAACAAATGAATGTGTTGCACTCATGTCAATAATAGCAATAGAAGGGATACTAATTATAAAACACATACGTCGAATCAAACAGTCATCACTAGTAGTCTTTGTCCCAGTCAAATCAAAGACTTTCCATCCCGAATGTGCTTTCTTTGGCTTCTGAAAATTGGTAACGATATGACCCTTTTCGCCACAGTTATAACAAATCGGACCATCACTCGAACAATGCACAACACAGTGACCTGTCTTACCACACTTAAAGAACCCCAGAACATTATTCTTGCACTCATTAGCACGGTGGCCCGACTCACCACACTTGAAACACTTAACAGAAGCTGAAGTTCCTCCTCCACTTGGATTTTCTCATTTGTAGCCGGTTGCTTTCCTTTGTCAACTAGAGCAGTGTATGGTTTTCCCATAAACTGATTCTTTCTCTTTCTCTCACTAACACTCCTGTAGTGAGAGGAATGAGCCCTGCAGTCCTCATCATAAATCCTACACTTGTTCACTAGAGTAGGACACCTGCGAATCTCCTGGTAGCCAATACCCTACTTAATCTCAGGTCGTAGTCCGTTCTCAAACTTAATGCACTTGGATTCCTCCACAGGCACACCATTGTAATGAGCGCAGAACTTCACTAGTTCCTCAAACTTGGAGGCATACTCAGCAACCGTCATGTTTCCTTGCTTATGCTCAAGAAATTCAATATCCTTCTTGCTACACACATCTTCAGGAAAATACTTCTCAAGGAATCGCACCCTGAACACAACCCAAATGATCTCAGCACCAACAACGTCTAGTCTCTGGTGAGTGTTATTCCACCAATCCTCAGCTTCCTAAGACAACATGTGAGTACCAAACAATACCTTATGCTCTTCAGTACATGACATTACTCAGAAGATCTTCTCGATCTCTTTGAGCAACACCTGAGCACCCTCTAGATCATACTTGCCCTTGAACGTCGCCAGAATATTCATCTGAAATTTTTCCAAACCCCAAAACTCATCACCTGCCTAATTCTGATATCCGTGTAGTGCTTAAGCCATTGACTCTAAAGCATCAACAATAGCGTGATCGTTTCTTATAGCCATTCTGCATATCATCAGATAAACATTAGAAGAAACAACGCATCGACATTGTACACCCATATTTCACATACTAGGGACTCGACTACATTAAAAAACTGGTCGGAATGACCGACCTGCTCTGATACCACCAATGTAATACGCTTCTAAATCCCGCATACAATTATCAGATATTTTAATTAAAATATTTGATAATTGTATATGGAGTTTAGAAGGGTGTTACATTAGTTTACGAAAATCTACCAGATTAATCCCAATTCCTACTGCTATCACACTCTAAACTCATCTATGATTTCCTGGATTCATAGATCAACAACACATTACAACAATATCATCATATTCATCATCTCTAAATCATCAAATTTCCATCAAAATCAACATGATTCATTTGATTCAAGCACATCACAACAGCAACATATAAATACATATGGTTATAATTTATATCATTGCATATAAAAATAGTATTATCATCATCAATCAAAAGAATAACAAACCCTATGGAAGGTTATGAGTTCCTTCACTGTACCCTTCCTTCATACCCCTTATTATTGAATCAATTTCTCACCCTTACCTCAATCCTTAGCAGAAAATTTTGGTTTTAATGTGTTCTTCCTTCCTAAAACTTCAAGTTTCAACCTCTTGCTCTTGCCTCTTTTCTCTCTTTTCTCACATTTGTACGATCTGACAAAACTCTAACCTAAAGTGTTTTTAATTTAAATAGTTAGGCTTCCATCTTTCTAAAGTTAAAACTTAACTCCACCACTAATTCCCTCTTACTCTTTACTCCCTCCCATTCCTTTAAAATTTCACTTTTGATCCAAAGTCCCTATTTTTGTCATTTAGTTAAATAATCAATTAAATCATTATTATTTAAATTATCTAAAATAACTCTAAATTATATATGGATTAATCATATGGTCACAATCCCTTAATTATTCTCCCATCTCAAGGATACATACCCTATAATCCTATTTCTGTAATAATTTAATTAATCCAGATAAAAATAAAATTGAAGTGTTACACAAGTTCGTATATTTCTCACGAATTATTTATCTTTGTGACTTAGATATGTGAATTCTAAAGAGAATAAAGTGAAATGAGAACCTTCATTACATAAATGAAATCTACTTATATACTATGTACATCAATAACGGTTAACAACGGTTATGCATCCATCATTTGACATGAATCTTCTTCGTGAATTTTTGTCTTCTGATGTATTTCTACATGACTATGATTCTTGAAATGCTTCAAACCGTCATTGCTGTCGAAAAATGCCTTCAAATCACCCAATCATATATATCGAAAACTCCATTTGTTAAATTTGTAATTTGGTGTTGATAACATAACTTAGCTACCTATACTTAACATTTATATCCACTTCGTATCTCACATTCATGTAGAAAAATTAAGTCGAAAATCCCGTGCTAACAACCCGTGAGCAAATCAAGATACGGTTTATAATATTCACCAGAAATTGAGGTCATTTGTGTTATGCTTATAGTTCATTTCACTACATAAAAGTAACAACATGGAGGTAAGAATCAATACTGTCCGTCACGTAACATTGTTCTAAATGTCTCGGATCAGATAAACCTATCAAACTAGCTAACTTTGCTTTCACATCTCTCCTTTTTGGTATAACTATTTTATAACATTAATTCTTTAAATTCCAAAAAGGCAATTAGAACTTAGAAGGGAAAAAGAAAGAAATTAGTTACAAAAAAGAATATATAAATCCCATTATTCAACTTAATAAAGTTGGAATCCAAGTCATTCTTCAACAATCAAATTGATATTATTTCTTCCATTCCTCTTAGCACTTAGGTTTCTCTGATTAGTTCAAGAGTCATAACGCACAAGGTTCGCCACAAAATCATACCTTTCTACTTTGTTATGATGAGATTCTTGAAAGCGCACGGAGTTGGCTTTTATTTTTTCTTACATAGAAACGACTATTTTGGTATATATATATATATAATTCATCATTAAATTAAAAATTATTATTATTATACAGTTCACGCATATAAAATTTCACATCAATTAAAAATTATTTGATATATTAAAAAGAATGATAAAAATTAGGAATTTTTATAAAATTTTATAAGATGTTAATTTTTATGTATCTCGTCGACATGTCAAATGATTTACGGTTGATATTAACATTTATAGACATGATATATATGATAATAACTTTCAATCCAACGGTGAATTTTCTTATACGAATATTCGATAAAGAGTTATTGAAGATGTCGTGTTACTAAGTTTGACACTTTGATGTCATTTGATCTTGACTTTATATATATATATATATATATATATATATATATATATATATATATATATATATATATATATATATATATATATATATATATATATATATATATATATTAACTTACTTTCTAAGTAACTTTGCATTGAGTTACTCCACTTAGTTACTCATTATAGATATTAAATTTCATCTATTCGAGTGCTGAATTCTAAGTTTTTATCGAGTTGAGTATGTGTACAAATATTTAGATAACTTTAAAATGATTTGATACTTCATTTAATAGATTCAATTGGAAACATAAAATGTTTTTTAAAAACACAAATAGTTCTCAACTATTCAACTCCATGGTTGTAATTGTCGTTTAAAAATTATATATATATATATATATATATATATATAATATATATATATATATATATATATATATATATATATATATATGATCTATTTGATAAGAACTTTGAATTCAACATTTGGATTTGTGAAATTTAATATTTAAAATGAGTTATTAAGTGGAATAACTCAATGCGCATTTACTTGTGGAGTAAATTGATATTATGTTTTTAGGCTGATTAGTTAGTTGTTTTTTCCTTTATTTTAGGAACAATTAGTAGCACATGAGCCTTTTTTCCCAATATATAAGAAGTATATCCCATCTTTTTAATATATTTTATTTGATTTGGGATGTTGGGAAAACTCCAATCTTAAAGTTAACCGAATCAATCTTGATGAATAAGATTCAATCTTTCTGATTGATCACGCATCTTGTTCTTCACCTTTTACTCAGATGAAACAATAACTCCTTGGTTGCAACATAATTCTACACTACACAGTAAATTAAAGAAGAAAAAAAAATACAATTGAAAGTGAGAGAAAAGAGAAATTCTAGAGGAAGAAGAAGAATGGAATGTGATTGTGCAAACTGCACTCTAAGTGTTTGATAATGTGTGTTAATCACAACTATGATTTTAGGAAGTGCACAATGCAAAACTTATTGAATCATTGCAAAAGAAATAGAGATCATCTCTATTTATAGTAGAGGTTACCTGCACTCCAAGTAATCACAAAATAACCATCTCAACTAAAACTAAGCTAAGTTAATTATTTCGACTATGTCGACTCCTTCGACAACTAGATGCTTCGACTGCATGCGTGGACATGCTATATTTGAATTTTTATCAAATATAGCAAATACTAGCTATGTTCGACACAAACTAATTTTGACACATGTCGAATACAAACACTATTTCAACTTCAACATAAAGAATTACATATTTAACACTCACCTAATTCATTGTGCCTAAGTTATACACATTCATCATTGTTCTTAATCTCTTGAACAATTTGACTTACACAACCTTCGTCATGATATCTGCAATCTGATTCTATGATCTGCAATGCTCCAGGCTCAACTTTCCATTTGCTACTTGCTCTCTCAAGTAATGAAACCCCATTTCGATGTGTTTTCTTCTTCCATGTGATATCAGATTCTTTTCCAGGTTGATAGAAGACATGTTGTCGATCTTCATGGTCATTGCTCCATGATTATTCCTTGTAATTTATTCAACTAGATTCATCATCCATGTTGTTTGGCATGTACAAAGTGAAGTTGTTATGTATTCTGCCTCGCATGATGATAAAGCTACTACCTGTTACTTTCTTGAACTTCATGTGATTGGCGCACCACATAACATGAACATATATCCTGCTGTCGGTTTTCTATCTTCAGCATCACCACAACAACTAGAGTCAGTGTAGCCCATAAGCTTGCATTATTTTCCTTCATCAACTGAAGGGAACAAAATACCATAGCCAAGTGTTCCTTTGAGATACCTTAGTATCCTCTTAGTGGCTGCAAGATGAGATACATTTGGCTTCTGCATGAATCTGCTGACCATGCCTATATAAGAACCTAAACCTGGCCTTGTGTGGCAGAGGTATCGAAGTGATCCAATGAGTCTTCTGTATTGAGTTGGATCAGTATCATCTTTAGTCGAATATATTATTAGTTACAATCTGGACTCAACAGAAGTCGAAGTTAGGTTGCAATCTTGCTTCTCAAATCTCTTGAGTGTTTCGCCTATATATCTTCTTTGGTGCATCATCAAGCCTCTATCACTCTTGTAGAACTTGATACCAAGAAAGTATGAGAAATTTCCCAAGTCTGAAATTTCAAACTCCTTACTTAAGTCATGTTTGAAGTCTTCGATCTTCTTCTTGCAACTTCCTGTTATCAACAGGTCGTCGACATATAGACATAGTATAATCAGCTCACTCATGCTTCTCCTGGCATACACAACATGCTCTATCGAACAGTTCTCAAACTCTTTCTCTCTTAGAAAGTCGTCTATTTTCTTGTTCCAAGCTCTTGGAGCTTGTTTCAATCCATACAAGATTTTATGCAGCATGTATGCTTTCTTTTCTTGGTCATCTTTCACAAACCCAACAGGATGTGTTACATGCACCTCTTCGTCTAGAGGTTCATTCAGGAATGCACATTTCACATCCATCTCACATATTGACCAGTTATGCATATTGGCTAGATCAAGAACTGACTTTTTTTTCAATTCTAGCTACTAGTGCAAAGACTTCATCATACTCGATTCATTATTTCTGAAGAAACCCATTCGTTACAAGTCTTGCCTTGTGTCAAACTACTTCACCTTTAGGATTCATCTTGAATTTTTATACCAATTTCACATCAATTGCCTTCTTCCTCTTTGCAAATTTTACTAGTGACCACAAATCATTGTCTTCTTTGGATTTTATCTAATCCACCATAGCTTTTATTTACCTTGAGTCTTTCAATGCTTCAGCTGTATTGACTGGCTCACTATCTGCATAGAAGGAATAGTGTACTAACTCACCTTCATCATTTACCATATCATCTGATGTGATTACACATTCCTGCAGCCTTGTAGACATGTTTCTTGTTCTCCGAGGTTTTCTTGTGCTAGCTGGAACTTTGACAGCTTCTTGTCGAACTTCTCTAATAGCTTATCGAAATTCTCTACCAGCTTGTCGAACTTCTTTACCAGCTTCACTAGGTGGTTCACCACACATGATTCTCATTGAATCCTTCTTGATGTTCTTAGTCTGATCCCACTCCTTAAGCTCATCTAAAATCACATCCATGTTGTTCACGACTTGTATGTTCATTGGTCAAACAATTTGTATCCACCATTCGAATGAAATCCCACTAGGATAATCTGACTCAACTTATTGTATATCTTTGTTCTCAGCTGATCTGGCACATGTCTATGTGCTATGTATCCAAACACCTTCAAGTGGGTTATGTTGGAGGTGACACTAGACCAATATTCTTCCGGTGTGATACTTCCAAGCCTCTATTTGGACATCTGTTCGATATGTATGTTTCAGTTGACATAGACTCACCCCATAGCTCATTTGGGAGATACTTTCCTTTTAACATACTTCTTACCATATTCATAATGGTCATGTTCTTTCTTTCAGCAGTACCATTTTGTTGAAGAGTGTATGGTGGCACCACCTCATGCATAATTCCTTCTTTTGTACATAGTGTGTCGAAGTCTTTCGACACATAATCTCCACCTTTATCTGTCCTTAGAACCTTAATATTGTGACCATTATGTCTTTTGGCCATTGCTTTAAACTTGGTGAAAACATCAATCACATCAATTTTCCTTTTATTTAATTAGGTCCACAGATTTCTATTATAATCATCAATAAATGTAACAAAGTACTTATTACCTCCAAGTGAATCTACTTGGAGAGGATCACACATGTTTGAGTAGATTATCTCGAGAGTGGATTTTGACTTGCTTCTTGCATCCTTGTTAAAGATATTCTTGTGTTGCTTTGCTTGAACAAATTCTTCACATACTTCTTCTGGAATATGGATTTTTGGCAGGCCTGAAACCATGTTTTTCCTCTTTATATTACAGATGCCATTAAAATTCAAGTGACTAAGTCTATAATGCCATAACCATTCATCTCTTCTAATTGCAGTGACCAAGCATTTGTGTCCCAACATATCAAGTTCAATCCTGAAGGTACTATTCTGAGACATAAAAGCCTTCAAGATTAACTTGTTTCTCAAGTCGATCACTCTCATCATTCTATCTTCGATCAATACTATATAATTCCTTTCGATCAGCTAACCTATACTTAGCAGATTACTGATCGTTTAGCATCCTTTCTCCTAATCTAAACATCACCAATACCTTTAGCAGATATAGTATTATCGTTTTCAAATTTTATGTTGTTCTTCGATGATGGATTGATGTTAATAAACCAATATTTTATTCCAGTCATGTGCGACGAATAACCTAAGTCGAGATACCATTGATCTTTGAATCTTTCTTATTCGTTTGTTGTGACCATCATCATCACTTTGTCTTCTACAATTTTTGCATCACTTTCTTGATCTTTCTTTCCTCCTCGACATTGACTTCCATAATGGCCATACTCTTGAAAATTGTAGCACTGAATATGACTTTTATTTGGTTTTCTTCCGTTGCCTCTTCCTCTACATGCACTACAACCTCTTTGATTTCCTTGGTTAGAAGATTGTCTCTGTTTTGATGAACTACCTTCTTAATGGTTTCCTCTACCATTCCATTTTCCCTTATCTTTCTTAATCGTCGGAGCTTGCAAAGCTACGTCATTCTTCGACTTTCTTGTCATTGTTTAAGCCATGATTTGTTCATAAGATTCAAGAGTCCATTTAAGTTCTTCTTTTGTTATGCTTGATAAATCCTTCGATTCTTCTATGGAAACTACCATATGATTAAACTTTGGATGTCACGACCTCAAAATATTTGACACTATATATTTTAATGTCAACACTTCTCCACATGTTTTGATTTGATTCACCATTTTTGTTACTCCGGTGAAAAAATCAGTCATACTTTTATTGTCTTCTATCTGAAGCAATTCATACATTCTTTTGTGAGTTTGTAACCTCACCTCCTTCACTTTCTAAGTGCCTCCAAATGGTTTTTCCAGGATGTCCCATGCTTCCTTTATTGAATCTACATCACCAACTTTCTCAAAGTTGTCTGGATGAACTCATTAATGGATTAAAAAGAGAGTCTTGTAACCTTTCTTCTTCAAATCTTTGCATGTGGCCTTTTGTTCATCCATAGCATTATCTTAATTGGTGTTACACCATTTTCACAAGATCCCAAAGATCTTGATAACAAAAAACATTCTTCATATGCTTAGACCAATTTCATAGTTCTTACCATTCAAGATTGGAATATTTGCTAGAAAATGCTCGTTCGGACGATTCATCGTGATTAAATATGTCCCAAAGATCAGAGTCAGTGAGTTAGATACTAGATGTTGGGAAAACTCAAATCTTAAAGTTAACAAAATCAAACTTGATAAATAAGATTCAATCTTTCTGATTGATCACGTCTCTTATTCTTCACGCCTTACTCAGGTGAAACAACCACTCCTTGGTTGCAAGATGATTCTCCACTACACTGAGATTTAAAGAAGAAAAATAATACAATTGAAAGTGAGAGAAAAGAGAAATTCTAGAGGAAGAAGAAGAATGTAATGTTGTTGTGCAAACTACACTCTAAGTGTTTAATAATATGTGTTAATCACATATGTGATTTCAAAAACTACACAATCTAAAACTTATTGAATCATTACAAATGAAATAGAGATCCTCTCTATTTATATAAGAGATTACATACAGTCCAAGTAATCAAAAAATAACTAACTCAACTAAAACTAAACCAAGTTAACTATTTCGACTATGTCGACACCTTCGATAACTATATGTTTTGACTGCATGCTTCGACAAGCTATATTTCACTTTTTGTCAAATATAGAAAATACATACTTTGTTCGACACAAACTAATTTTGACACCTGTCGAATACAAACACGTTATTTCAAATTTGACACAAAGAATTACATATTTAACATGGGAGGCCAAAAATCAGCATGATCCCTAAGAGCTTATATCTTTCAAGTAGTCATCCATTATCTTCGATGTTTTCATGAAATTATCGATAAAATTAAATAACGTTGTCCTGGTTCGACCCCTGACAATGTTGTCCTGGTTCTAGGTATATGTAGTAGTTATTATTGTTTAGTGTTATTGTTGTTTTATTGAGATGGAATGTTCATTGTTTTTGGTTGTGTATAATTTTTATTTTATTTTTAGAAGTTGTATGTGATTATGGATCGTAGTTGGATGAAAAACAATAAATTAAGTAAAGAGTGTGAGAATAGAGTGATTCAGTTTCTTGAATTTTCGGAAGAAAAAAAAATTCCTCGCAATAATGGGATTTTTTGTCCTTGTAAAAAATGCCAAAATAAGCAAAAACATCGAAAGGATGATATATTCAACCATTTAGGTTGTGATGAAAATTTTCAAAATTACATGAAATGATTATCATATGGTGAAGTGACAAAAAAAGACTTGCGTCACAGAGCTGAAGTTAATGAATATTTGAATGATACTCTAGAAAATATGATCCGTGATATTGAATTAGATGCTTTAAAGAAAGTCCGTGTGGAGGATACTTTGAAAATTTACATGGAAGAGTCCTTATTTCTGGGATGAAATTTTTTTACAAGATTGTCAGTTGTGTTAAGAATATTTAATCTTAAGGCAAAAGGTGGGTGGACTGATAGAAGTTTTACTGAATTGCTTGAAATTTTTTGAGAAATGCTTCCAGAAGGTAACACGTTGTCGAACCGTAGTTATGAGACCAAGAAGATATTGTGTCAAATGGGTTTGGACTATTTAAATATACATGCATGTCGTAATGATTTCATATTATATAGGAAAGAGTATGATAACTTGAAGGAGTTCTCGAGGTGTGGGGAGTCACGCTACAAGTTGAAGAACAATGGTACTGAAGATGATGATGGTGTAACTAGAAAGGGTGTTCCTCCCAAGGTGATGTGGTACCTACAAATAATTTAAAGGTTCAAGACACTATTTTCTAATAACCCAAAGAATATTAGATATAATTTAGATGAAAGAGTATCTGATGGAAAAATTGGCCATATAGCTAATTCATTGCAATGGAAGAAGATTGCTTCGTTTTTTTTTCTAGATTTTACCCTTGAGACAAGGAACCTTAGGTTTGAACTTGCCACCGACGGAATGGACTTTTTTGGTAATATGAGTACTAACCAACTTCATGACCTATTCTCCTCATAATTTACAACCTATCTCCGTGGTTGTTCATGGAGCACAAATATTTGATGTTTCGACATATGGTATCCTTCGACATCTTTACATGTTGAAAAAAAATTAGTAAAAAGAATACAAAAGTAAAATTAATAAATATATATTACTAACTACTAAGTGATATAAAATATTTACTTAATAGTTTTCTCATATCCCCTCTTGATGATCATGACGAATAACATGCACGTTATCTTAATCATTTTCTTCAGATGATAGAGGTACATGTGTTACGAAAGAAGGGGTCTCAAAATTTAAATCTAGATTTTCATCACTATCAGGAATATGTTTTCCTTGTAGAACAATTTACCATGTAGTGTTAGAAGGATCAATGACATAAAAAACTTTTTTTCTTGGGACGCCATGATGAATGGTTCATTCATATAAGTTTCCTTTTGAAGATCAACCCATGTAAATCCTAATTCATTGATTTCTACACCGGTGTTACTATCAACCCACTTGCACTTAAATAAAGGCACTTTAAAACTAACATAATAAATCTCCAAAATCTCCTCAATGACCCTAAAGTACGCTCTATATTTCAATGCATGATTGTTATCTTTGGAACTAGAGAAGTACATATATTATGTTACAACCATAACCCCACTATTTTGTATGGTACTACAATTATCCTTTTTGATTTTGTATAGAATGCAAATTTAATAATTTCCTATGCCCTCCAAGTTATTACATTAAACTTGGGCATATATGACATCCATTTAATTATATTTGATGCAATAATTTCTTTAGAAACCCTTTAATTAAACAAATCTAAAAGTTTTGTTAAGTTATGTCAACATCAATTTTTCACACATCCGGGGGAATTTTTCATTGATAAGATTTGTGTGAGCAGACAAGTAAAGTTGAAATTAATCAATGTTATTCAATATATACAAATGTACTTGAAGAACTACATCATAGTCAATTGTCTTAACATTTAAACCTTGATCACCTCTAATATCCCTTACTAGATGAACAATTAAGTGAACCATAATGTCTAAAAATGATGGAGGGAAATACATCTCTAATTGACACAAGATAATTGCAGCCTCATATTCCAACTCATATAAATTTCCATGATCAATGACTTTACTACATATACCATTGAAGAATAACCACAATTTGGGTACAATTCCACGGATAGCCATTAGTATAAGTTGTTGCATCAACACATTACAATTATGAGATTTTAATCAAACTAATTTGAGATCTTTCATTGACACAAATTTCTTCTAATTTGATGAGTACCCTTGGGGAACTTTGATATCCTGCAAACAATCAGAAATACTTTTTTTTTTCTTTTTTAGACAGAGTGTGACATGCTGAGGGAAAATGTGTTCTATTTCCTATTTTTGGGGGGGGCTAACTCTTGTCATATTCCTATCACCACCATGTCTAAACATCATTTCTTACTATCTTTTGATTGCATTTAATGTGGAGAAGTATTCCAATTAAACTATCAAATACATTTTTCTCTACATGCACCACATCAAGACAATGTATTACATCAAGTCTAGACCAATATGGAAGATCAAAATATTGATCGATAAATTAGCAAGTGTACTAATCTTCTAATATAGTAATAAGAGAAATTTTCCCAAGTATCAATCTCAAGGATTGCTTAATGATACATAGTTCATGTTTTAATTTAGTTAAACAAAAGACTTTGGGGTTTTGGATTGTCGGTTTGAAAAGTAGAAAATAGAATGCAAAAGAAAGTAAAGACAACAAGTTGAACAGTTTAAAAGTGCTATGAGTGAACATACTAGGGAAGGTGTATGATTGTATTCATCAACAACAGTAAATTAACCTTGCAACAACTTGATTCGATAGCAATGACTACCAGTTCTTAAGGGTGTTTGCTCCTAAGTCCTTAGTGAGAAAACCTTTAATCATTCAAATCAATCCCTATATCCATAGTGAATTACAGTGAAATTAAGCATTATTTTAATCAAGAATATTCTGGTTTCCACAGGGTATCCCTAGGCCTAGGTGATATCTACTATGAATTATTCATAATTAAGCGTTAACAATGACGGTCCAACCAAAATATTAATCACATATCTGTTAGAAAAAGATTTGGTTCTACATATATATCTTGAGTTTTGATGATAACAATGTTGTATTTGTGTGAGAACAATTTTGGTATACTAATAGTTTGTTATTATGTAGTTTTAACAACCAATTCTGACTTTGAGTATATGACGTACAACATCATCAGTTTCTGAACATTCTGTTCTAAATTCCGCTTTTGTGCTAATCATGAGAAGTTCTTAAAGATTTCAAGTTGTTGTTGCAATGTTCTTTCTTCTTTTATGCTGATTCACTCCTCAGAAGTTTCTGAAGAGACGCTAGGTTGCTGCTCCAACGTTCTCTCCATTTCTGCTTCTGGATGTGACTTTGATCATCAAGCTTCTGAAGAATGGCAAGCTTCTGAAGTTTTGTCACTTAGTTCAAGATTATGAATATCTCAAGCCATACATTGAGGTTATCAAGGTTCTTACTGTAGATTCTGAAGATACTGAAGATGTCAAGCCAGACTACTGACATTGTCAAGGTTCTGACCGAAGATCCTGAAGTTTCTGAATCCAACTGTATGTTTCTTCATTTCATGCTTCATCAACTTTTATCATAAGCCAATGAACTTGAAGATAAGATCAAATGGGTACGTGATCAAATATTCTTTCCACTACCTGATATTATGGGCAGTGACAGTATTATACATCACACTTGTCACTGAATTTGTGGGCGAAGGACAGTACGTAGTATCACTCCTGTCACCTATCCAATAGTTGAAAACCACTCTATTGGGTATCCCCATTTTCCCCTCCAACAGTCTCTTTTCTTATGCTATATAAGTGAGACTTGGAGACTTGAAGAAAATGCTGAAGTGCTACAACAACTCAATAAGTCTATTTCTTTATGAAAAGCTATCAATTTTTTACACAGTTTCTCTTTAAGTGTTTATAATTCATTTGTGTAAAATCTGCTAGTGTGGAAGAAACTTGTAACACAAAAAATATTATTCAAACAATTTGTTTGATTTTCCTTAAGGAGATTAGGGTATAGTCAGATCTTTGAGAAGAAAAAGAAAGTTGTTCTTTGTGATTCCTTAAGGATACTAGGGTATAGTCCGATCCTTGAGAAGACAAAGAAGGTTATTCTTTTTGATTATTGTAATCAGTTTATTATAGTTGATAAAGTCCTTGTGTATAAGGAAAAATCACCTTTTCGGGTGGACTGGAGTAGCTTTGAGTTTCAAGCGAACCAGGATAAAAATACTTGTATTTTTGTCCCTTTGTTATTAACATTCTAGTGGTGTTCTTGAGTTGAGAAAAAGTTTTTATTTTTAAAACCCAATTGAAACCCCCATTTCTTGTGTTTTTCACAGCTTCAATTGGCATCAGAGCTACGATACCGATTGTGATAAAACATTTATCAATACTTCACCGTGTTCAGTACCAATCCACTTATTGTGAGAATAAATGGTCACGGCTAACGCTGCTAATGTTGTTAACAACAATGAGAAGGATCACTATAGTGTTAAACCATCAATATTTGATGGTGAGAAATTTGATTATTGGAAAGATAGAAGCGAAAGTTTCTTTCTTGGTTACGATGTTGATATCTGGGATCTTGTAGTCGATGGCTATGTTCACCCAATTAATACTGAAGGAAATAATATAGCAAGAAGTGTTATGACAGATCAACAAAAGAAGGATTTCAAAAATCATCATAAGGCTATAATTATATTGCTAAATGTTATCTCTTATAATGAGTATGAGAAGATAAAAAAACAAAGATTCTGCCAAATCCATATTCGACTCTCTGAGGATGACTCGTGATGGGAATGCTTAAGTAAATGAGACAAAGGCCTTGGCATTAATCTAGAAGTACGACGCATTCAGAATGGAAGATGATGAAACCGTTGAGACTATGTTCTCAATATCTCAGATGCTTGTTGCAAGACTGAAATTTATAGATAAAGGATACTCTGCGGCTGACCATGTCAAGAAGATAATCAGAAGTATCCCTAAAAAATGGAGACCTATGGTAACTCTTTGAAGCTAGCAAAGGATCTTAGTAGTATTAGTCTTGAAGAACTTGTTAGTTCTTTAATAAGCCACGAGATTGAACTCGAGGAAAATGAGCCTCAAAAGCAAGGTAAATATGTTGTTTTAAAGTCTAAGCATGAGAAAACAAGAGCTTATCAAGCTGAGGACGAATCAAAAGTTTCTGATGAAGACTCAGAAGATGATGATGAGTTGTCTCTGATTTCAAAGAGGGTCAACAGACTCTGGAAGCACAAGCAAAATGGTTAAGGAAAGTCCAAAGGAGCTAGAAGGACTACTGGTCGTTGTGGTTCTTTGTCTGGACAGGAGAAACAAGGTTTTGGTAAATAGGTTATCTATTTTGAGTGCAAGGAGTCAGACCACTACAAGAATGAATGTCCTGAGCTGAAAAAGGACAGAAGGCCTAAGAAGAATTTTTCTAAAGGCAAGAAGGGGTTGATGGCTACATGGGACGACTCAGAATCAGAAGAATAAGAATATTCTGACGAGGAACAAGCCAATGTTGCATTGATTGCAACAACAATTGATCTAGAAGGTTCTGGAGAACCAAAAGACAAGGTGTTGTTAGAATCAGAATCAGACTTCGATTCTGAAGAGGTATTTTCTAATCTATCTCGTTTTGATTTAGATTCATGTCTCTCTAAAATACTAGAAAAGCACCAGAGTCTTCAGAGTAGGTACAAGGACCTTAAATAAGTCAAAGTAGTTGCTTCTGAAACTCGTAGTGTGAGCTTGAGAAAGATATTTCTTCCCTAAATGAAAAAGTATTTTCTTTAGAAAGTGACAACTCTGCTTTGAAAAGTAAAATTTCAAAACTAGAGGAAAAAATAGTCTCAGAAGCTTCTGGTACTAATTGCATCATCAGATATGACAAAGCATTCCAATGCTTTCTAGCTAAAAGCACAGATAGAAGCAAAATGTCTTCTTTGATCTATGGAGTTAGCCTAAATGGAAAGAAAGGTTTAGGTTGTACAGAAACTTTAAAACTTAACGAAAGTCAAAAGGTTAAACCAAAACCTCTCTATGAGCATTTCGTGCCTGCTGGCACTGAGCTTGATTTTTCTGCACAAACACAGAAGCCTACAAAGGGTAAGAATTTAGTTCTGAAACCCAAATATCATGCAAAAATTCCCCATGATTATCCTTATACAAAAAGACCCAAAGTTGTAAGAAACTCTAGGAAAACTAACAAAAAAGGACCCAGAAAGTGGGTACCTAGGAATAAAATAATTTATGTTGCAAACATCCTTAGAAGCTCAGTTGAAACACCAAATATGGTACCTGGGAAATGGATGTTCACTGAATATGACGGGAACAAGGTCTTTGTTACAATATTTGGAACTTAAGCCTGGAGGCTTCGTTGGTTTTGAAGGAAACTAGACAGGAAAGATCACTGGCTCTGGAACCATTGGTAACAATAAACTTCCTTCTATTACTAATGTACTTTTGGTCAATGGTTTGATGCATAACTTATTGTCTATTAGTCAACTTAGTGACAATGGTATGATATCATTTTTAATTAAAAGTCCTATAAGGTTGTTAGTCAGAAAGATGGTACGGTCATTTTTAACGGAAAGAGAAAGAAAAACATTTATAAAATGAAACTTTCTGATCTTGAGGATCAAAATTTTAAATGCTTAATGTCTGGTAATGAGGAGCAATGGGTATGGCATAGACGTTTGGGGCATGTTATCATGAGAAGGATTTCTCAACTAAATAAGCTTGGATTAATCAAAGGCTTACCCAACCTTATGTTTGCTTCATATGCTCTTTGTGAAGCATGTCAGAAAGTCATGTTTTCTAAAACATCTTTCAAAATGAAAACTTTTGTTTCTACCTTTAGACCGTTAGAACTTCTGCACATTGATTTTTTGGATAAATGAAAACTGCCTCTATCAATGGTAAGAAGTATGGATTGGTCATCATTGATGACTATAGTCGTTGGACATGTGTAAAGTTCTTGAAACACAAGAATGAGTCATATTATGTGTTCTCTACCTTCTGCTTACTAGTGCAAACAAAGTTGGATTGCAAAATAGTTAGAGTCAGAAGTGATCATGGTGGCGAATTTGAAAATAAACATTTTGAAATTTGATGCAAATGGAACTTCCCATGATTTCTCATGTCCTAGAACTCCACAGCAAAATAGGGTTGTATAAAGGAAGAATATGACTTTGCAAGAAATGACCTGCACCATGATCCAAGACTCTGACATGGCTAAGCATTTCTGGGCAGAAGCAGTTAATGTAACTTGTTATATTCATAACAGGATTTATATTAGACCTATTCTGGGTAAGACTCCTTATAAATTGTGGAAGAACAGAAAGATCAACATTTCTTACTTTCATTCTTTTGGTTATGAATGTTTTATTTTGAACACTAAAGAGAATCTCAGCAACTTTGATTCTAAGGCATAGAAGTGTTTATTGTTAGGATATCCTGAATGCTCTAAAGGCTATAAAATCTTTAACACTGAGACACGAATTGTCGAAGAATCAATTCATGTCAGGTTCAATGGTAAGCTTGACCCTGAAAAGTCAAAGCTAATTGAGAAGTTTGCATATATGGAGATGAAATTCTCAGAATCTGAAGATAAAGACTCAGAAGAAAGAGCAAAAGACTCAGAAGCGACTTGACCCGAAGCCACTGTTGGTTCAACTCATTAGAAGAAGAGTAAATCAAGAGACTCTCATTTTGAAGAATTGATTCTGGGAGATAAAGACGCACCAGTCAGAACTCGATCTGTAAGAACAAAAATTGTTCTACAACAGATTCCAGGATTTTGATGATAACAAAGGATGAAACCAAAAATGGCACTCTAACGAAAAGTTTCTAAGTGTGCAGGATTCTAAACTAGAAGAAAGGAATCTGATTACGTCATCAGATACAGAATCCAATCAGATACAAATTATCAGAAGCATCTGTAGAAGAAGTGCGCTCTAGAAGTTCTGACTCTGAACAATGGTATATCTGAATTCCAGAAGCTCTCAGCGTCATCTAAAGACATCATCAGAACTCTAAATGATCAACATCAGAAGCTCCGAATCCACATAGCAAGATCTCAGACTAACAGAGTCACGTAGACTCTGATAATGGATTTCCTAATTCAGAAAGAGTAACGTCAACTTTGAATTTAAATGGAAAGGAACTATTTTTGGAAAGAAGTTATTCAGGGAGACAAAGTTGTTTTGGCAAGAAACAACAGAAGTTATGGCATTAATTTCTATTCAAGACAAAATATATGCCATCAAAATTCAACGGTCCTTTCACCTCTATATAAAGGACAGCAAACAGGATTGAGAGACACACCAACGCACATAAACTTTTTCCTCTCTTTCTCTCAATATTTCACGAAGCTTTTGCTTAGAACGTGAAACATTCTTTTGTTCTTACTGTTGTAATATTTGCTTTATCCTAGAAGCACTCTAGATTACAAAGTCTTTTTATCTATTACTTTATTTCCTCAAGTGACTCTGCGCAGTCTGTATACTTGAGAGGACTAAGAGATCCATCTCTTGGACGTTGGTTGTAATAATCTTTCAAGATTAGTGGATTAAGTCTTTATTGAAGGCGAAATCACCTTGGCCGGGTGGACTGGAGTAGCTTTGTGTTATAAGCGAACTAGTATAAATTCCTTGTGTGGTCTTTGTCTGAAAAAGCGCTTATTTTCCAAAACAATTCAAACCCCCCCTTTCTTGTTTTTCTCACCTTCAATTGGTATCAGAGCTTCGGCTCTGTTATTGATTTTCTAATCAAACACTTAACAGTGTAGAGAGATCCAGAACGAGAAAAACCATGGCCCACACAAATGAAAGAGACAGTTACAATGCTAAGCCTTCTGTCTTTGATGGAGAAAAATTCGACTACTGGAAAGATAGGATTGAGAGCTTCTTTCTAGGCTATGATGCTGATCTCTGGGACATTGTCACAGATGGATACAAACCTCCTGTCACAGAGGATGGAGTTGAGGTTCCCAGAAGTAAGATGTCAGATGATCAGAAGCGAGTTTTCAAAAATCATCACAAGGCCAGAACCATACTTCTCAATGCTATATCTTACAACGAGTATGAAAAGATCACCAACAGAGAAACAGCCAAAGACATACTTGACTCTCTGAGGATGACTCATGAAGGAAACTCTCAGGTCAAAGAAACAAAGGCTCTGGCGCTTATCCAGAAATATGAAGCCTTCAAAATGGAGGATGACGAAGCCATAGAGGTAATGTTCTCTAGATTCCAAACTCTTATTGCAGGTCTCAAAGTTCTAGACAAAGGGTACACAACTACAGACCACGTCAAAAAGATAGTCAGAAGCTTGCCAAAGAAGTGGAGACCCATGGTCACTGCTCTGAAGCTGTCTAAGGATCTGAACAATATCAGTCTTGAAGAGCTTGTCAGTTCCCTCAGAAGCCATGAGATAGAACTAGAGGAAGATGAACCTCAGAAGAAGAACAAGTCTGTAGCATTAAAGTCCAGATCTGAAAGACGCAAATCTGACAAAACCAAAGCATTCCAGGCCGAGACAGAAGATGCAGATGACTCTGAACAAGAAGATTCTGATGAGGAAGAAGAATTGTCCCTCCTGACCAGAAGAGTTAAACAACTCTGGAAAAAGAGGAACAACAACTTCAGAAGACCAAGACCCAGAGGGGATCGATCAGAATCAACCTCAAAAAGTAAAACTAACAAAGATGTTACTTGTTATGAATGTAAAGAAACAGGTCACTACAGGAATGAATGCCCCAAGCTAAAGAAAGACAATTCCAGAAAAGAGAGCTTCAAGAAAAATCCCCTCAGAACCAAGAAGGGACTAATGGATACCTGGGATGATAGTGAATCTGACCCATCAGAATCTGACTCTGATGAACAGGCCAATGTAGCATTCATGGCTACCACATCTAATAACAGTTCAGATGAAGAATCTGAAGAGGTGTTTTCTGAACTCTCTCGATCTGATCTTGAATCATGCTTGTCTGAAACTCTTAGCTCATATCAGAAACTAAAACAAAAGTTTAAAGCAATAAAAGGCTGTCTTGAAGAAAAATTTGAAGAATGTGGCAAACTTGAGATGACAATTCTAAAACGAGAAGATGAAATCAGATCTTTAACATTACAAAGAGATGCTGCAAATAAAAATCGTTTAGAACTGGAAGAAGCGTTATCTCAAGCTCCACAGACTTCAAATACGATAATTTATAAATACGAAGAAACCTTTCAAGAATTTCTGAAAAATGGGATAGGAAGAAGTGTTATGGCATCCATGATTTATGGAGTCAGTCAGAACAATAGAAAAGGAATTGGGTATGATCCTAAGGAAGATAAAACTTCTACTAGTGACCAACTTAAATCTCCATTTTCATATCATTACACACACACACAAGAACAAAAATTTGAAAATGCTACAAAACCCAAAGTTATAAGAAACTCTGGGAAAACTAATCAGAAAGGACCCAAGAGACTCTGGGTACCAAAAGATAAGATTGTTTATGTTGCAGATATCCTATGCAGCAAAGTTCAAACACCAGTCATGGTACCTGGACTCTGGATGCTTGCGACACATGACGGGAAGAAAGTCTATGTTCCAAAGCCTGGAACTTAAAGACGCTGGATTCGTAGGCTTCGGAGGAGATCAGAAAGGAAGGATCAGAGGCTCCGGAACTATTGGTAATGGTACTCTTCCCTCTATATCTGATGTCCTTTACGTAGAAGGATTAATGCATAACTTGTTATCCATAAGTCAATTAAGTGATAACGGTTATGACGTGATCTTTAATCAAAAAACATGTAAAGCCATAAATCAAAACAATGGTTATGTCCTATTCACAGGCAAGAGGAAAAACAATATTTATAAAATTAATCTTTCTGATTTAAAAGAACAAAATGTGAAATGTCTGATGTCTGTTCACGAAGAGCAATGGGTATGGCATAGACGCTTGGGCCACATTAGCATGAGAAAACTATCTCAGCTAAATAAACTCGAGTTAGTCAGAGGCCTACCTAAACTGAAGTTTTCTTCAGATGCTCTATGTGAAGCATGTCAGAAAGGAAAATTTTCAAAAACTTCTTTCAAAAAGAAAACTATTGTTACCACCTCTAAGCCTCTGGAACTTCTTCACATTGATTTATTTGGTCCTGTGAAAACAGCATCAGTCAATGGAAAGAAGTATGGACTAGTCATTGTTGATGATTTCAGTCGTTGGACATGGGTGAAATTCCTAAAGCACAAGAGTGAGTCACACTCTGTATTCACTAGTTTCTGCTCCAAAGTGCAAAAAGAAGTTGACTCTAAAATTATTAGAGTCAGAAGTGATCATGGTGGGGAATTTGAAAACAAAATTTTTGAGGAATTATTTGACTCTAATGGAATATCCCATGATTTCTCCTGCCCTAGAACTCCACAACAAAATGGAGTTGTAGAGAGGAAGAATAGGACACTCCAAGAGATGGCCAGAACCATGATCAATGAAACGAATGTGGCTAAGCACTTTTGGGCCGAAGCTGTAAATACAGCGTGTTATATTCAGAATAGAATCTCCATAAGACCTATTCTGGAAAAGACTCCCTATGAACTGTGTAAAGGAAGGAAACCAAACATTTCATATTTCCATCCATTTGGATGTTCTTGCTTTATTTTAAACACTAAAGAACATCTGAACAAGTTTGATTCCAAAGCACAGAAAGGTATTATGTTAGGATACTCAGAACGCTCTAAAGGCTACAGAGTATACAATACAGAAACCAAAATTGTGGAAGAATCAATTCATGTCAGATTTGACGATAAGCTTGACCCTGAAAAGTCAAAGCTAGTTGAAAATTTTGCAGATTTAGAAATCACTCTTGCAGGATCTGATAAAGCTCCAAAAGCAACTGCCACTCAGAACTCTGAGGAAATTAATTCCCCAGTAATCCCAAAGAAAGCTAAAAGTCGCATCAACGTATCTGAAGATTTGATTCTGGGCAACAAAGACGAACCTGTCAGAACCAGATCTACCTTCAGGACCTCTGAAGAGACGCCTCTGGGACTAGTGTCTCTGATCGAGCCTACGTCCTGTGATGAAGCACTTCAAGATAACGACTGGGTTTCAGCTATGCAAGAAGAGTTAGATCAATTCACAAAGAATGATGTCTGGGATCTTGTTCCCAAGCCCAGAAGCACTCACGTTATTGGAACCAGATGGGTATTCAGAAACAAGCTAAATGAGAAAGGAGAAGTCGTCAGAAACAAAGCTCGACTGGTAGCTCAAGGTTACAGTCAACAAGAAGGTATTGACTACAATGAAACCTTTTCTCCAGTCGCAAGGTTAGAATCTATTCGTCTTCTTGTATCTTTTGCTATTAACCATTCTATTAAATTATATCAAATGGATGTCAAGAGCGCATTCCTTAATGGTTATATATCAGAAGAAGTGTATGTCAACCAACCTCCAGGTTTTGAAAATCCAAATTTTCCAGAACATGTCTTTAAACTTAAAAAATCTTTATATGGACTTAAACAAGCTCCCAGAGCTTGGTATGAACGTTTAAGTAATTTTCTTCTGGAACACAATTTTATCAGAGGGAAAGTTGACTCCACACTCTTCTGTAAGAACCTTAACAATGATCTCATGATATGTCAGATATATGTTGATGATATTATTTTTGGTTCTGCTAACGCCTCTGTTTGTCAAGAATTCTCTGAGTTAATGCAGGCAGAATTTGAAATGAGCTTAATGCAAGAACTAAAGTTCTTTCTAGGAATTCAAATTAACCAAACTTCAGAAGTCACGTACGTTCATCAAAGCAAATACATAAAAGATGTTCTGAAGAAATTTGACATGGCTGAATGCAACTCTGCAAAGACTCCCATGCATCCAACATGCATTCTTGAAAAGGAAGACGTCAGTAAAAAGGTTTGTCAGAAGCTCTATCGTGGTATGATAGGCTCCCTTCTCTATCTGACTGCTACTCGACCTGATATTCTCTTTAGTGTCTGTCTCTGTGCCAGATTCCAATCAGATCCTAGAGAAACTCACTTAACAGTAGTTAAGAGAATTTTCAAATATCTGAAAGGAACTCCTAACCTGGGCCTGATGTATGAGAAAACATCAGAGTATAGACTTTCGGGTTACTGTGATGCAGATTATGCAGGAGATAGATTGGAACGAAAAAGCACATCTGGAAATTGTCAGCTCCTAGGAAATAATCTGATATCCTGGGCCAGCAAAAGACAGTCAACTATCGCTCTATCAACTGCAGAAGCAGAATACATCTCAGCATCACTGTGCACAACTCAGATGCTCTGGATGAAGAATCAGTTAGAAGATCTACAAATCTTCGAGAGTAACATTCCTATCTTTTGTGATAATACTGCTGCCATTTGTTTAAGTAAGAATCCCATTTTACACTCCAGAGCTAAGCACATTGAAATAAAACATCATTTTATCAGAGACTATGTTCAGAAAGGGATAGTAACATTGAAGTTCATTGATACATATCATCAATGGGCAGATATATTTACTAAGCCTTTAGCTGAAGATAGATTTCTTTTTATCTTAGAGAATCTGAACATTCAAAATTGCCCTGAATAATTTGTGCCTATGAAGATGTAAAATGAGACTCTGACAAAAACAAATGAGCTTCTGCCTCTGACTCTGATACTTCTACCAAGTTAAGAAGATATCTGAGTTAGAAATCTCCAGGAACCAATCCTTTGGTATCCCTGAAGATCAGATACATCAACACGTGGAGTGAATTGCGTCTAACCTTGGAACTTCTAGACAGTTGTCCAGAAGAAATTCAAAGGACAGACATTTGAGATCTCCTCGAGCAGTGTGCATACTATTGGGATTAGACATTCATTAATGAGCCATAATCATTTCTCCCTCTAAGCGTGCTAACTTGGTTTTTGTGCTAAACTCTGTTTTTGGTGTCGTTTTGCATGCGTTTCGTTTTAGTATTTAAACACTTCTCTCACATTGTGCACACACTTCACTCTCACTCACTTTCTCAAACCAGCTCTCTCTCAGGCATTTCTGCAAGCAGTTCATCTTCATCTCGTTCTTCATCAACAATGGATTCTCAACAACAATCCGTGTTCAACTACTCTCAACAAATGGAATCCAGCAACGCAGCTCAAAGCACAAGCATTCCTACTCCAACAGTTACAGGCGTAACTATAACACCAGTATACAAGGAGCCTCATATTCTTGACCGTGAGCCTCATATCAATCTTGCAACTCCTTTCGAGAAACTGGATGTTTTGTGTGAATCACTTGTGGATTTCAACAACATGAAGAGGAATGGGGTAGACCTAACTGAAGAACTTCATCAACAAGGTTGGGAAAACTATTTTCAACGCCTTTACGGTCCTGTTTACCCAAACCTCATCAAGGAATTCTGGAGGTTTGCTGACGCTGACGACCATTTCATCGTCTCCTACGTTTTGGGGGTAAAAATAGTGATAACTGAAAAGTCAATCGCTGCCTTGCTGAACATGGAAAAGGCTGGAGGAAGCAAAATTTACAACATAAATCCCAGAGCCAAATACATCGCTCATGAAATCAACCCAACAATCTTCAAACTCAACACAGAAGGAAACCCCTCAAAGAACAAGGAACTACATCAGAACCTCCGGGTATGGCTCAAAATCATTCTGGGAACCATACATCACCGCCCAGCATCAAACTCCTCAGATTACATCAATACAGATCAGAAGTGTATTCTGTACTGTATTCACAAGGGTGTGAAGCTCTGCCTCCCAGCACTCCTCTTCAAATACCTCAGAGACTCCGTACGGGAGACCAGGAACAACATGAAACCCAGAACCTACATCCCTCTGGGAAGACTTCTATCAGATGTACTGATAGAAAATGGGCTCGTAGACCATCTGGAAAAACACAAACTCATGGAAGACATGGCAATAGAAACTGGAAGGCCTCTGAACTCCAGAAATCTGAAAAGCATGGGAATTCTGAAGAAGATTCAAGTCAAACCTACTCTGGACACCTCTTGGGAAGCCTTAAAAGATCAGAGGGTTATGCCTAACGGTCTCTGTAGGCTCTACAAGAATGAACCCAAAGAGGCAATTCTCCACTATCTCCAACGTCTGAAGGATGAAGGAGTGGACATCTCAGACTTCAGATTAAGCGATTCAGAACCAGAATTCGTGAAGTTCAAAAGAGGTCCATCTGAGAAGGCTTCAAGAGCGAAGAAAGCAAAGCTAGGAGAATCTTCTGAATCAAGACCTCCAGCGCCTCTACAAGAATCTTTTGGTAAGTCTGCCTCTACTGTTCCCTCTGTACAGCCATTGGCTTCTTCTACTCCTCTACCAACACCCATCTACACCTCTTCTGAAACCCCTCCTTCTACAACCAGAACCTCTCAACCTCTACCAAAATTCAATCTTGCCAATACTTCTTTACCACTATCCGAAGCTGAAGAATTAAATCAAACCACTTCCTCATCCACAGCCCCAGAATCACCTCCCTATTTTGTCCTCTCCTCAGATACAGAACACTCTGACCCCGCCTCTCCAACCCTAGCCCAACTTCAGGCTCAAAACTTTGCCTCTCAACAACCAACACAACCTCCATCTGAAGTAACCTCACCACCCACAGAACAACCAACCATCACTCCATCTGAAGTTCAACCCTCTAACCTTCATACCTCTGACACTATCCCTCCAAACACTTCCGCTGAACCTGAACCTCAAACACTCAACCTAAGCCCTCCAACCTCTCCACCTCAAACATCTGAACCAGAACATTCCTTGCCTACCCTAGAGGAAGCCATTATGCTGTTCGCAGGGGCTTCAGTGGAAAAGGTCAAGTCTCTGACCATAAACTCTGGCATCAGTGATGATCCATCCTCTGTAAGGACACACTGGAACAGAGTCATTGGCTGGATGACTTCTGAGGCCTTCAAGCTGAAGCACATCTCTGAGTAAGTCAGAAACGACTTCATCAGAGATGCTGAGGCAAGACTACAGGAGCGTCTGGCCAGAGAAGCTGAAGAAGAAGCCAGAAGGCAAGAAGAAGAAAGAGCCAGACAAGAAGAAATCCAAAGGGCAAGGGAAGCTGAAGCCAAAGCACTTGCCGATGCTGCTGCTGCTGCTGAAGCTGAAGCACAAGCTGCTGCTGAAGCTGAAGCTAAAGCTGCTGCTGAAGCACAGAATGCTCTGACTCAGGGGGAGTCCTCTACTTTTGTCCCTCTGGTTCTCAAGACGCTTGAAGAACTCCAGAAAGACCAGAAGGAACTCCGAGCCAGAATGGATCAACAGGACACTGTCAACGCCAACATCCAGAACCTGCTGAATCAACTGCTTCAGAGAATGCCTCCTCCTCCCAACCCTTAGGCACTTAGGATTTTTTTGCTTGTTGCCTTGCTTATCTTTGTTTCTGATGTTTGTTTTTTTGCCATTATCTCTGATGTTCTGTTATCTGAATATATAATGTTTTGTTGATTATTTTGTTCAAGTCTTTTTGATTCTGACAAAAAGGGGGAGAAATCAAATAGCTCTGATGAAAAATTGCCTAATACCTTAAGCACTCTGCAAACATACTATTCCTTAAAAATAAATTCATCTAACACTGGACTTAAGAAATTGCAGAAGGTATCGAGAAACTTCATTTCTGGGAAGCTCTGGTAAGAACTTCTGAACTCCCTAGCCTATCTCAGGGGGAGCTCATTTCTATCTGATCTGATAAACTCTATTCTTTATGTTTCATCTGTCATTTGAGTTTTGTTTTGTCATCATCAAAAGGGGGAGATTGTAAGAACAAAAATTGTTCTACAACAGATTCCAGGATTTTGATGATAACAAAGGATGAAACCAAAAATGGCACTCTAACGAAAAGTTTCTAAGTGTGCAGGATTCTAAACTAGAAGAAAGGAATCTGATTACGTCATCAGATACAGAATCCAATCAGATACAAATTATCAGAAGCATCTATAGAAGAAGTGCGCTCTAGAAGTTCTGACTCTGAACAATGGTATATCTGAATTCCAGAAGCTCTCAGCGTCATCTGAAGACATCATCAGAACTCTAAATGATCAACATCAGAAGCTCCGAATCCACATAGCAAGATCTCAGATTAACAGAGTCACGTAGACTCTGATAATGGATTTCCTAATTCAGAAAGAGTAACGTCAACTTTGAATTTAAATGGAAAGGAACTATTTTTGGAAAGAAGTTATTCAGGGAGACAAAGTTGTTTTAGCAAGAAACAACAGAAGTTATGGCATTAATTTCTATTCAAGACAAAATATCTGCCATCAAAATTCAACGGTCCTTTCACCTCTATATAAAGGACAGCAAACAGCATTGAGAGACACACCAACGCACATAAACTTTTTCCTCTCTCTCTCTCTCAATATTTCACGAAGCTTTTGCTTAGAACGTGAAACATTCTTTTGTTCTTACTGTTGTAATATTTGCTTTATCCTAGAAGCACTCTAGATTACAAAGTCTTTTTATCTATTACTTTATTTCCTCAAGTGACTCTGCGCAGTCTGTATACTTGAGAGGACTAAGAGATCCATCTCTTGGACGGTTGTTGTAATAATCTTTCAAGATTAGTGGATTAAGTCCTTATTGAAGGCGAAATCACCTTGGCCGGGTGGACTGGAGTAGCTTTGTGTTATAAGCGAACTAGTATAAATTCCTTGTGTGGTCTTTGTCTGAAAAAGCGCTTATTTTCCAAAACAATTCAAACCCCCCCTTTCTTGTTTTTCTCACCTTCACGATCTTCATTCAAACCTTCTGAAGAAACACATCCAAGTTTGGTGTCTCTGATAGAACCCACATCCATTGATGAAGCTCTTCTGGATAATGAATGGATTCTGGCTATGCAAGAGGAACTGGATCAATTCATCCAGAATGACGTCTAGGATCTTGTTCAGAAACCAAAGGGTTTCCATGTCATTGGAACCATATGGATTTTCAGATACAAGCTCAATGAGTAGGGAGAAGTCGTCAACAACAAGGCTCGATTGGTAGAACAAGGTTATAGTTAGCAAGAAGGTATAGATTATACAAAAATCTTTGCTCTAGTTTCTAGGTTAGAGTCTATTTGTCTTTTGATTTCGGTTGTAGTCAATCATAACATCATTCTTTATCAGATGGATGTTAAGAGTGTCTTCTTATTGGATACATTTCTAAAGAAGTGTATGTGCACCAACCCCCTAGTTCTGAAAGTTCTCAAAACCCAGATTTTGTTTTTAAACTGAAAAAGTCATTATATGGTCAGAAACAAGCTCCTAGAGTTGGGTATGATAGACTAAGTAACTTCCTTTTGGAAAATGATTTTACCAAAGGGAAAGTGGACACAACTCTCTTTTACAAAACATTTAATAATGATATTCTGGTTGTGCAAATTTATGTTGATGATATTATTTTTGGTTATACTAATGTTTCATTATTCAAGGATTTTGCTAAGTCTGCAGGCAGAATTTGAAATGAGTCTGATGGGAGAAATCATGTTCTTTCTGGGAATCCAGATTGGTCAACATTCAGAAGGAACATACATTCATCAAAGCAAGTATACAAGGGAACTTCTAAAGAAGTTTAACTTGTCAGAATGCAAGCGAGCAAAGACTCCAATGTATCCTACATGCATTCTGGAGAAAGAAGAGGTAAGCAGTAAGGTAAGTCAGAAGTTATTCATAGGTATGATAGGCTCTCTCCTTTATCTAACCGCTTCTAGACCTGATATTTTATTCAGTGTTTGCTTATGTGTTCGCTTCCAATCAGATCTTAGGGAGACTCACTTAACTATTGTTAAGAGAATCTTTAGGTATCTGAAAGATACTACTAATCTTGGTTTGTTTTATAGAAAATCAAGTGAATATAAATTACTAGGGTATTATGATGATGGTTATGCTGAAGACAGAATAGAAAGGAAAAGTACTTCTGGAAGTTGTCAATTTCTGGGAGACAATCTGATCTCATGGTCCAGTAAGAGACAATAAAAAATTGTGCTTTCAATAGACGAAGCTAAGTATATTGCAACACTCAGATACTCTAGATGAAGAGTCAGCTAGAACATTATCAGATATTCAAGAGTAACAATCCTATTCTCTATGATAATACTTCTGTTATTTGTTTGTCTAAGAATCCTATCTTCCATTCTAGAGCTAAGAATATTGAAATTAAACATCACTTTTTAAGTGACTATGTTCATAAGGGAATTGTTCACTTAAAATTTGTTGATACAGACTATCAATGGGCTGATATCTTTATAAAACCTCTTAGCGAAGATATATTCGTTTTCATTTTGAAAAATTTATTTATGGATTGTTGTCCATAATGAAAAGATGACTTTCTAAATGCTAAGCTCTCAGAACTCTAGATAAGGTTCAGACAATTTATTTATTGTTTCTGAAACATGAGCTTTCTGAAGTGAGGAAGTTTCATGAATCAGAAAGGTTCTAATCAGAAGAAATCTTATCGATTTGTCTTCTTGATTCTGAACAGTTGTTGTATTAAATGTTTGTCTTTTCGTTTGATATCATGTGGTTCTAAATGGCGACAGTTGTCCCACTCTCTGAGCATACGTGATGATAGCGTGACACATTGAGTTTCACAATTCTTGGAATTATGTAAAAATATTTTATGCTTCCCCTCATGTCTGTGTATTTATACTTGTCATCATTGCAAACAAAATTATATATAAACCCATTTCACTCACATTTTCATACTACGCATACTATACTCCCACACTTTCTTCTTTCAAACCCAAAAACATCCTCTCCGTAACTGCTCATCCTCTCCTTCAACATTCAACAATGAATGATCAAAAATAACAAAAGCAACAAGCTCACCCTTAATTTCCTCCTCAGTTTATCGCCGATGAGAGCACTCCTCCATCCAAATAAGAAATCAGCAGTAGTAGTATCGCGTCGAAAACTATCATATCTTCATAAATATCGATTCTTCAGAAGTTTTGGTGTACTACATGGAGATCTGTCTCGAAGATAATGTTGGTCCATTGGTGGATCCCTTAAATCTACCGGATGACTACCCAGTTGTTCTGCCTTCGCCTCCACCTCCCCAAAACCCTTAGTTTTCAAAATAGTCTTTGCACATGTGTGTTCTTATTTTGCGTAAGTGTGTGCGTTCCTTTTTATGTTTGTTTGGGTACTTTTTGCATTTCTATTATGTTTTTAGTATTACCGCATTTGTAGTCATGATTTCATCATTTCTGCCTTCTAGCATTTGCTTAATGAAAATATTGTTATTTTTCTTTCCAATATCTTTTTTATTTTGTCTATGTATTTTTGATTGATGACAAAGTGGGAGAAACATATTTAAGGGGAAAAATCATAATTGATTTTGATAAACCTATATTCTTGAATAAGAACCTAAGCATTTATTAATGTTTATGATAACAACCACTTTGAACAATAGTTTGTTAATTGTTTTGTAGGGATATGTTCAAATCATCAAAAGCTCTTGAAGTTTTTCAGATCAGAATGTAAGTTACCAATTTCTGAAGAAATGGTCTACTCTCTGAGTCTGAAGCTTTCACGTTGCTGTTTGAGAAAGCTCACAACAAGGAATCAGAACCAAGCACCAAGTCTTCAAGGAATTAAAAACTAGACTCTGAACTTGGCATCAAGATTTGAAGAATTGAAAATTCAACATCAAGTTATGAGGAATTGACCAGGTTCTGAAAGCTCTTTCAAAGAATCAAATAGATTTTTCAAAGGTAATCAAGCTCTAAAAGAGAATTTCAAAGAGAACCAGGCTCTGAAGCTTCATCAAAGAATTCAACCAAGCTTCTGAAGTGAAGTTCATCAGAATGTTGAGTTTGACAACCAGTGCTCTAGATAAATTCAAGCAACTTTTGAAGACAAACCAAATTCTGATGGAAGATCATTGTGGTACTTCAAAAAGGTTAATTAGGAAAATGTTCTTTCATTCTGATTTTATCTTTTTAGGATTTTACATCTCTGTGGGAGCTTTGTGCTTCTGTAAGATGTATCTTTCTGTGATTACCCTGTACAAAATTGTTCATCAAAATACATGTTTTTGTCATCATAAAAAAGGGGGAGATTGTTAGAACAAGATTTGGTTCTACATATATACCTTGGGTTTTGATGATAACAATGTTGTATTTGTGCGAGAACAATTTTTTTACCCTAATGGTTTGTTATTGTGTAGCTTTAATAGCCAGTTCTGATTTTGAGTATATGACGTGCAACGTCATCAATTTCTGAGCATTGTGTTCTAAATTCCGCTTTTGCGCTAATCATGAAAAGTTCTAAAATATTTCAAGTTGTTGTTATAAATTTATTTCTGCTTTTATGTTGATTCACTCCTGAGAAGTTTTTGAAGAGACGCTAGGTTATTGCTGCAACATTCTCTCCACTTCTGCTTCTGGACGCAACTCTGATTGTCAAGCTTCTGAAGAATGACAAGCTTCTGAAGTTTTGTTACTTAGTTGAAGATTCAGAAGATCTCAAGCCAAACATTGAGGTTATCAAAGTTCTGACTGTAGATTCTGAAGACTCTGAAGATATTGAAGATCTCAAGTCAGACTGCTCATGTTGTCAAGGTTCTGAGCGAAGATCCTGAAGTTTCTGAATCCAACTGTATGTTTCTTCATTTCATGCTTCATCAATTTTCATCAAAAGCCAATGAAGTTGAATATAATATCAAATGGGTATGTGATTAAATAGTACATAGTATAAATCAAATATTATTTACACTACCTGATATCATGGGCAAGGATAATATTATACATCACACCTGTCACTAAATTTGGGGGCGAAGGACAATACATAATATCACTCATTTCACCTATCCAACAGTGAACAACCACTTTATTTCGTATCCTTATTTTCCCTTCCAACAGTCTCTTTTATTATGCTATATAAGTGGGACTTGGAGACTTGAAGAAAATGATGAAGCGATACAACAATTTGATAAGTCTACTTCTTTGTGAAAAGCTATCAATTTTGTATATAGTTTTTCTTTCACTATTTGTAATTCATTTGTGTAAAATCTGCTTGTGCAGAAGCAACTCGCAACAGACAAAATATTATTCAAAATGTTTGTTTGATTTTCCTTATGGAGACTAGGGTATATTCAGATCCTCGAGAAGACAAAGAAAGTTGTTCTTTGTTTTTCCTTAAGGAGACTAGGATATAGTCGGATCCTTGAGAAGACAAAGAAGGTTATTCTTTGTGATTATTGTAATCAGTTGATTATAGTGGATTAAGTCCTTGTGTATAAGGCAAAATCACCTTGGCGGGTAGACTGGAGTAGCTTTGAGTTTCAAGTGAACCAGGATAAAAATACTTGTATTTTTATCTCTTTGTTATTAACATTTGAGTGGTGTTCTTGAGTTGAGAAAAATCTTTTGTTTTTAAAACCCATTTCAAACCCCTATTTCTTATGTTTTTCACACCTTCAATATCAAACTCATTTTTTAAAAGAGAAAGCATTAAGCACAAATTGTAAATAAGTTAAATATCATAAGATCAAAGTTATTACATGGTAGAAATTTAGAAGTGTATCATAAATCCGAATCAGACACGCCCCTTAGCATTGAGGGATTTAGCTACTCATAACGGTAAATAAAAACATGACAGAAAATGGAGACATTACAAATTAATGGAAGAAAATAGGTCATCAATCACAAAAGTTCATGAAATCCTTGACCCACCATGAAATCTTCATTGTTCCAGCCTTCAAAACGCGTTCTCTGTACTTAAAAATCGTCCAACCCTAGGAAATTCGGGTTTTTAGGTTAAATAGACATATTCTGGGCTTTTCAGATTTGGGTCGTTCCATACGGGTATACCTCCACCTATACGCGCATGGGCACTTTTTACACTGACGCATACGCGTATGGCCTAGGGTAAGGCGTATGGTCCAGTTGGAGCTAGACACGTAACACTTCTGGCTGTGTATGGGGGCTTGGCTGGCTGGACTCATATGCGTATGAGCCTTCCCATACGTTTATGAGCAGAGACTTGAATTTAACCTCCCTCTTGTTGTTACACGTATGCTGAGAGGTGATGCTGAATAGGCATACGCGTATGAGAGCCCTCATACGCGTATGAGCGGGAAATGTACATTTTTCTCTCTTTTTCTCCTGCTCATGCGTTATTACCTGGTTTCTTCTTTGATCCAGCCCCTCTTTACTCTTCAGCCCTATAAACACATAAAAAACTACCTCAAGCGCGTACAATATCTCAAAATTACTAAAACCTTAGTAGATCAAGTTACTATAAAAATCTACCAAAATAAGCTCAAACTACTGCCCAAACTCACAACAAATCACCTGCTCTTGGCATTCAAATGACATCAAAATTAACACAAATGGTGACTGATCACAAACCCAAACTTAGATTGGTACTTGCCCTCAAGCAACTTTTAGCACAAAAATTGCATGTCACCAATCATCAACAAAATACAGTTGTAAACACACGCCTCTGAGATCTTCTATGGTTCTCTTTCATTCCCACCTTTAGTTCGGCCTGATCATAAAGATCGAATGGTCCGTCACACCAACACTTGATAACATTACTTCTCCTGTTAGCCTTGCTCATACCCTCACCATTTCTCTCAGGTGTTAATGTATATACTCTCAAAATTCATAGTACATATTACCATACCGTAGGCTTGCATAAACTCTTTTTCAATTACCAGATACACATTGCACACACTTTTTGAGGTCTTTTAAGGTTGTAATGGGGCTAGGGCTATGATGGGATAATATATGGATAAGTAGGCTAATGGTTCAGAGTATTGCAATCATTTTTTTACTATGATCATTCCAAAGTATCACTGCTGGAATTTCTTTAATCATTGATGTTCTTTGGTCTACTGGTATGGACTTCTCAATTTTTCAACTAGGTTCTCCTTTTGGTCAGTTCTCATGTGTAATATAGTTTTTTTCTTCATTTAAGCCTTTTTTCAGCTCTCTTTTTTCTTTTCAGGTGCACTCACCTTTAGCACTATTGCACAACTACCCCAAACTTAAAGGTTGTTATTCCAACATCA
Organism: Lathyrus oleraceus; assembly: GCF_024323335.1. Lineage (NCBI taxonomy): Eukaryota > Viridiplantae > Streptophyta > Magnoliopsida > Fabales > Fabaceae > Lathyrus > Lathyrus oleraceus. The sequence continues at coordinate 191,657,732 of NC_066585.1, forward strand.
ACCCCAAACTTAGAATGAAACATAGATTCAAAAATAAAAGACAAACTTCTGAACAGGGTAGGTAAGTGTTTGGGCCATGGGCTCAAGATATGGTGAAATAATAATAAATAATGGGGATATAGGCCCAAAGTGGGTTAACAAAGGATACATTAATATATGAGATGGCTAGAAATGCTCAAGACTTTAAACAGATAACATGCCTTAGTGTGTGTAAGCATGCAAAGGATATTAGAAAAGAGCAAACGCAAGTTCTAGATGATAAAAACATAACTGAGTGCTCTCTCATATGATGAAAAATTCCTTTGACTTTTTTCGTTCTCACCATGTTGGTAAGAGCTAACAATGTCCATAATGCCTCTCGTGTGATGCAACTTTACAAGCTTTCAAAATGACCATGTACCCATTCCAGTAAAAATTCATGAAAACCACGTCACATCATTTCAGAGATATTATGATTGATTAGTATGGTCATGAATAGGGCATACAAACTTTATATGGGTGCTTAGAGTCAGTCACTCATGCTAGTCATCATCACTTAAATAACATAAACATAAAAATAAATTAATTGGAAATAACTGCAATTTTATTAAACTAAAAGTTTTGGACAGTACATAAAAATAACCAAAAATGAAAGTACATCAAATTTATCAAAAACAAAAATAAAGAGAAAAATAAAAATAAAAATAAAACTAAACCTCCTATGCTCCCCTGTCTCTGTCCATCATCTGAGTTTCATAGCTAATCATGGCATTTAGGTTTCCATGATGCGCAAAGGCAGAGATAGGAGACATTTGTCCCTGCTGGCCTCTCTGCTCCAGACTTCTAAAGAGGCTCTGGTGCAGCTCAGGAGTGGGCTGAGAGAAGGGAGACTGATGGTGGTGTTGCTGCTAGAATGGTCTTTCAACTTGGATCGGTGTATCCATCCCAAGATACTAATAGCGTCCATAGAATGGTACTGGAGGGTCTCCTGAAAATCGTTTTTAAAGCGCTGAGAAACTCCCCATGTATCCACCTGATGGGTGAGATACGACCTTAAAATCCAGTTTGCTCACATAAATCCTACATAAAATAAAACATGGACACCCGGTCTCTATGTCTCTAAGAATCCTCGTCACCAAGAGGAACTCCCTCAGGCACATACTAGTGCTAGGGTCCACTAGGTCTAGTAGGTTGTTTTGGATGGTCCACTTTCTCTTATCCCTCTGCAGTTAGGGCTATCCTCTTAGGGTGATCTGCTATCCATCCAATATCCAATGATCGTTCCAAATTCATAATGTGTACATCTATAAACTCTAGTACCCCGTGTTTTCCTACATAATAGAAGGGTGAAAATAACATTCCCTGGAGACTTCTTAGTCGTACTCTGGACCATCTCATCCATGTCAGTAGAAATGATGCAAATGACATTCACAACATGTCAGTTTAACAGATAATATAAATCCAGAGCTCTCATAGTCATGAGCTCTCACCCACTCCAGTTAGTGTCCAGAGTGTGGTGTAGAAAGTAAGTTCATGCTTTTGGGACAACATCCAGATCCACGACATACAACTTCCAAGGAATAAGAGTAGAAGTGTTCTTCCAATCTTTTCCCTCAAGTGCCAAACGATCTAGCATCACTCGGTAAGGCCATCCAGTCCTAGAGGACGTCTTCATCAGCTGATACTCGTAATTTGGTTCCCTAAACTTCATCTTCAACAACTTGTTCACTATTTTCCAGTCGTACTAGATATGTTTCCTTCTGACCCAAGAAACTAATTCAGGCTCTGTAGCAGCATCCTCAAAAGGGGGTCAGTAGGCATTTGCATAAAACTCCAACACCAGCTCCTTAGCCACTGGCTGGATCTGACTATTCAGATAAGTTAGTTTATGATGCTTCAAGATAACATATATGTCATGGTGGTGGTAAGGGCGGATGGTCTTTCCTCAATTTTTTTCCCGTCAAGTAAGGAAAAACATCTCTCTTCGTGCTCAGTAGAGACAAACCTGTTAGAAACATGAGATGGAGAAGAAGAAGTATCCATTTGTTGATTACTTGGGGAGATCTGGCCTGTATTAGAGGAAATCTATGGAAAAACAAGGAAAAAAACTCAGAGAATTCGGCCAGAGAACATAGTGCAGCGTATGGCTCAGGGTGGGAAATGTCAGAAAAAATATATATAGTGCCCAGTATGCGTCATACATGTATTATACACACGCTTCCAGGGGCATACGCATATGACAGCTCTTATACGTGTATGGGAAGAAGGCAAAACTAGTTGAAGTTATGGATCACGTATCATACGAATATGTTGCCAAGTGACCGTTGCATATGCGTATCACTTAGACATACGTATATGGCCCAACTTTTTGAAAAATGGTCTGACCTTTTGCATTCCCCATACGAGTGTGAGGGCTTTCATACGCGTATGGGAAGAGGCCCTCAAATTAGAAAAATGTGTGCAACTTCATACACGTATAGATCAGACCATACACGTATGATAGAGGGCATGCAAAAGGGGAAAATGGGGCATCCTCATATGCATATAGACTAGGCCATACACGAATCGGCAGAAGGCTCAAATTTTTAATTTTTTTTTTCTTTCTTCATGCCTTGGTTGTGCAATTTTTCCCTATCTACTTGGCTCTGCAACACACGACTCTTAACAATTAAAATAAACAAACTAAAATTAAAAACACACTACTGAAATTAAACTACTGATACCTCCCTCGGGTTGCCTCCCAAGAAGCTCTTTTTAACGTCTATAGCTCGACGTACAACTAGTCTATGGTGCTCTGAGATGTGCCTCTTCCACCAGGCCAGTCACATGTCCTTGGTGGTAAGGCTTCAACCTTTGGCCATTGCCCTGAAGGTGTCCCTAATAGTATTATTCTTTGACTCAACTTCCCCATGCGGGAACACTCTATGCACAATAAATGGACCAGACCATCTAGACTTCAGCTTTCTAGGGAACATCTTCAACTTGGAATTGAACAAGAGAACCAATTGTCCTTCCCAAAATTCCCTTTTTTGAACCTTTAGATCATGCCATTTTTTGTTTGTTCTTTATACATTTTGGCATTCTCCTAAGCTTGATGCCTAAACTCTTCCAACTCATGAACCTAAAGAATTTTGGAATCCCCCGCTTTTGAAATATCATAACTTAGGAATTTTATGGCCCACAACGCCTTATGTTCCAGCTCTAAAGGTAAATGGCAAGCCTTTCCACAAACTAACTGATAAGGATACATACCTATGGGTGTTTTAAACGCAGTTTTGTATGCCCACAAAGCACCATCTAACTGTGTTGCCCAATCCTTTATGGAGGCACTCACAATCTTTTCTAGAATTTACTTGATTTTCCTATTAGAAACTTCTACCTGCCCACTTGTTTGAGGATGGTATGTGGTGGAAATTTTGTGCTTCACATTATACTTTCTCAACAAGTTTACCATAAGGAAATTTAGGAAATGAGTACCTTCGTCACTTATTAGGGATCTTGGAACTCTAAACCTTGAAAAGATATTTGTTCTCAAGAACTTCATAACCACTTTAGAATCATTTATGGGTAATGAAACAACTTTTACCCACTTAGACACATAATCGAATGTCACCAAAATATAGTTCTTACCAAAGGATAGTGGAAACGGCCCCATAAAATCTATTCCTCATACATCAAACAATTCCACCTCTAACATAACATTATAGGGCATCTAATTCCTCTTAGAGATGTTACGTATTCTCTGACACTTGTCACATTCGTGTACAATGAAATGAGCATCTTTGAACAAAGTAGTCCAATATAACCCAGATTGGAGAACTTTGGTTGTTGTCCTATCTTCATTAAAGTGTCCTCCATATTCTGAATTATGACAAGCCTTGAGAATTTCCCCATGCTCTCCTTCTGAAACACATATTCATATCAACCCATATATCCCTTTTTTATAAAGGAATGGATCATCCCATAGATACAACTTGAAATCATGTAAAGTTTTTTTCTTTTTGTTATAGTCAAAATCATCATGTATAATTCCATTTACAAAATCGTTTGCATAATCTACAAACCATGGAATACCAGTAATGGCCAAGATGTGCTCATCGGCAAAGGCATCCTGAATGGGGTCTGTCTCTTATGTTTCCTCTATCAGGGACATGCGGGACAAGTGATCTGCCACGGTGTTCTCACACCCCTTTTTGTCCTAGGTTTCAAGATCAAACTCTTGAAGAAGTAGTATCTATCTTAAGAGTCTTGGCTTTGATTCCCTCTTAGAAAACAATTACTTTAAAGAATAATGGTTAGTATACACAATAACTTTTGACCCTAGTAAATAAGACTTGAATTTTTCAAAAGCATAAACAACTGCTAACAATTCCTTTTCGGTCATTGCATAATTCATCTGAGAAGGATTAAGATCATGACTAGCATAATATACCACATTAAAAAAATCTATTCTTTGTCCTAACACAACCCCTATTGCAATATCACTTGTATCACACATGATATCAAAAAGGAGAGACCAATCTAGGGCTATCACAATTGCTGTTGAAACTAACTTACTCTTTAAAGTCTTAAATGCTACCTTACACTCTTTGTCAAAAGTGAAAGGCTTGTCTTTCACAAGAAAATTAGTCAGTGGCTTGGCAATCTTTGAAAAATCTCTTATAAAACTATGATAAAAACTTGCATGTCCTAAGAAACTCTTGACCCCCTTCTCATTCACAGGGGGGGGGGGGGACATTAGCAATGACCTCCACTTTTTCCTTGTCAACTTCTATTCCCTTGTGGAAAATTTTAAGACCTAGCATTATACCTTCTTGTACCATAAAATGACATTTTCCCAATTCAGAATTAGGTTAGTTTGCTAGCACCTTTCTAAAATAAGAGACAAGTTAGTTAAATAGTTATCAAAAGAAGAACCAAAACAGAAAATTCATCCACAAACACTTCCATGAGCGTTTCAAGCATGTCAGCGAATAGGGATGTCATACAACTCTGAAAAGTAGCAGGGGCGTCGCACAACCCAAATGGCATCCTTTTGTAGGAAAAAAATCCATAAGGACAAGTGAATGTTGTCTTTTCTTGATCCTCGGGGGTAACAACAATCTAATTGTACCCCGAATATCCATCCAGGAAACAATAATACTCATGAACGGAGATCCTCTATAACATATGATCAATAAAAGGGAGAGGAAATGATATTTCCTTGTTGTGGTGTTGAGCCTCTTGTAATGATTACACACTCTCTAGCCAGTTACTGTGTGAGTGGGGATCCATTCATCTTTATCATTCAGGATCACCGTTGTTCCTCCCTTCTTTGGCACCAAATGCACGAGACTTACCCATGAACTGTCAGAAATCAGATAAATAAAACTTGCATCCAACAAGTTCACCACTTCCCTTCTCACTACCTCTTTCCTTGCTGGATTTAATCTTCTTTGGGGTTGTACCACTGGTTTGTGATCATCCTCCATCAGTATCTTATGCATGCATAATGTGGGGCTAATCCTTTTAAAGTCTCCAATGGTACATCTCATATCACTTTTGTATTTCTTTAGTACATATACCAATCCTCCTCCTCTTTTTTGAAGCCCAAAACTTATTATTGTCAGATAATTCTTCTCATAGTCTAAAAAAACATACTTCAGATTCTCATGTAACTACTTTAATTATGTACATGTTTTAGATTCCGTTCTCAGCCTCCAATGGAACTCTTAAATCCTCCCACCAGTGTGGTTTGGATCTTACCCATTGAGGTTGTACTTCCAACATAGCTAGCACTTCTTTCTCTCTTTTATCCTTATTTTCCTCCCACCGGCGTGGTTTGGATCTTACCCACTGAGAACTCTTTCCAAAGGTAATTTGGAGATTTGGCTCTTAACATATTGAACTACCATTGTGTCTAGAACTTCAATTGAACTAGTTGTTCCCTCATCATCTTTGTACTTCATAGTATTCCTAACATCAATTTTTAGCTCTTCATCATAAACCTTGAGGTTCATGGTTCCGTCCTCAATGTCTATCATGCATATCCCTCATTCTAAGAAAGATCTTCCCAAAATCATAGGGATCTCTTCATCTCCCGACATCTCAGAAATAACAAAGTCAACAGGAAACACAAGCTTATCTATTTTTACCAGAACATCTTCTACTATACCATAAGGTCTTTTTACTGAGTGGTCAACAAACTGAAGTGTCATCCTGGTATCCTGAACTATAGTTATTCCCAATTTCCTATAGATGGACAAAGGCATAAGACTCACACTACCTCCCAAATCAATAAGTTCCTTCTTAAACTTTCTATCCACAACAATGCATCGACCCCTATCTTTCTTTTTTATCGAAATCTTCATACCCTATAAAATAGAACTGCAAGTTTCAGTCAAAAGTATAGGTTTAGTGTTAATAGTATGTTTCTTGGAGATGATATCTTTCATGCATTTGGCATAAATAGGAATCTTCTCAAGTGCCTCAGAGAATGGGATATTGATTTCAAGCTTCTTAAACATCTCTAAGAACTTCTAAAAAAAATCATGATGATCCTTCTTCTTATGCAATGGAGGAAAAAAAACATGCACTTCAAGAAAAATGATAGCAAACGAATAATTATCAGGTGGTCTAATGAATGCCCTTTTCACATGAGATTTAGTAAAAGGGTAGCTAACCAATTCTAGTAGTTGGTGAGCCTGACTAATGACCATACTTGTCATAGGACTACCAAGAATAGATAAGCTAAAACTGAGCGGATAGCTAAGAGGTTTATACCGGCCCTTAGACGTACACCTGGAATTAAACTAAAGGGGTTGATTGCAGAGTCACTTGAGAAGTTGAATGATATGCATAATATGTAATATGTAATATATTCTGAACTAGATTGATATATATGTGTTATTTCTATTAGAAAAAAAAAGCTTTATGGCAACATATTTATACATTGTTCTCCCCTCCAACAGTCTAAGACTTTGGCCAACAACTCAAGGGGAATTAATTAATCCATCAATAATGAAATGAGCTCTAGGTATATCGAAGAAGAAGATAAATAAAGATAATGACGAACCGAGTTCAAGCAATGTATTACCAAGGCAATTGACAACTGTAAAGTGTGAGAGCTGTGGGAATTTTGGGCACAATTCGAGAACTTGCAATTGAAAAACAGCGGCAGACCGACAATTTTCAAAAGGAAGTAACAAGGAAAAAAATCAAAATAAAGGTTAGACAAAGGAACCACCGACCATGTTGACACAAGGATCACAGGTGCCACAAATACAAGACTAATGTAATAGTTTAGTGCATATATTGTGTGAGGAATCCCTTTTGTGTTATGAACATATTGTGTAATATTATAATGGATTACTACTTTAATGTGTAACCTTGTAATATGCACCACTTTTTATAACTTTTATGTTTAACCTTGTAATATGCATCACTTTTTGAAGAGGATTACATCTTTAACGTGTAACCTTTTAATATTAATAAAATGTTATCAGTGAATTATGGATTGAATTATGTTACAACTTTTATTATAGAATTACAACATCAAACATAAAAAATGGATTGAATTATGTTATCAGTGATAGAAAAATTGGGATAAAAAAATTGGATAGAAAAAATGTGATAGAAAAATTGGATAGAATTACAACATTTTCAAAAAATTGTGACCGAAAAAAATGAACTGAAATTGTGTCAGAAAAATTGAATTGCATTGTGAATTACGTCAGAACATCAATTACAATATCACACACAATTGAATTGTGATAGAACATCAATTACAACATCAAACCATTATTACATGTCATTAATCTTACTAAACCTAATTACATTAACAACATAGGTAACACCTTAAAACCTTACAAGAGAACATCAAAGGTAACACCAATTAAACTCAAACAATGAAAATTAAACCTTACTACAATAACCTTACAACATTAACCTCAACCTCAGAACAATGACATCTAAACGAAAAAAAAGCCTTTGGGATCAACATGATGATGAAAAACCAAGACAGAATCAACAACATAATCAATAATTTGATCTTCTTCTTCAGTTCATCATCACTCTTCTTTGTTAAACCATCTTTCTTCTTCAACTCATTAACCTTCTTTAAAAGCGAGTTAATCACTTCCTGTGAATGTTCTTGTATCTTTTCATCGTACAAATAAAAAAAGAACACCCTTTCCTTCCTTGTAACTGAATGAAACATAAAAGAAAGTGGAATTTAGTAATTACCCATAAATGTTTGAATTGAGAAGATGAATAAAACTAAAAATTAGGGATTTGGATTCACCTTGAATAACCCACCACCATAGAACCTCCTATGGACTCTCAGATGTCCACGCAGTTCCAAGTGGTGAATCTAACCTACAATAACACTGGATCCTTTTCCTCCTAGAATGAGAATAAGAACTTGTAATTTCCACAGACTTAGAAACCATCATAAAGGAGATAAATTAGGGCAATGATGAGAACTGGTACTTGCAGAAGATGAACACGATGATGGAATAACAACGAATAATGCGATGAACAAAGATGGTTTTTATGAACAGGGCGATGGTAGCAACGATGAACACGACGCTACTTATGAACACAGTGAGACGATATTTTCTTTCTGAATTATCATACTAATTTCATTTATTAAATTACATTTATAAATTATTAACTTTTTTAATTTGTTTTTTATTTAATAGTGGCCTGACAACAAAATTAATGCCACATGTTAAAAAAATTGACACATCAACATTTTTCTTATAAAAAATGGGCAATGGAGACCAGAAGTGGTTAAAAAATAAACAGGGGGACTGATTTCGTGAGTTGGGCAAAACATGGGGACCGAAACTGTAATTAGCCAATTTGTTTATTTAATTTTAGTATTTAAATTTATAAATTTAAAAATTCTTGTTTTATTTATTTATGTTAGTTTTTATAAAATTAATACAATTCAAATTAATTTTTAAGAAATTAAAAAAAATAAACAAAGGGTCTCTTTTTTTAGCTTTAGAAAAATAGTTTTTTTTTTGTATTTTCAAAATTGATTTTTATAAAAATATTTTAAAAAAATTAAATTCGTTTTTTCTAAATTGAAAGATTAATTTTGACATCTTATAACATAATCATACATTATTGAAGATAAAACATAGTCAAAATTGCAATTTTTTCAAAAATGTTGAATCTCGAAAATAATTTTTATGAAAAATTAATTATTTTTTTGCAAAGGAAAGGGCAATTCCCAATATATTAAATAGTGGAAAAAGGGAACAAAAATGAGGGGACTAGGCCAAAACCTCAAAACTAGAAAACTCTAAAGTTTGTTAAATATTGTAAGTTCCTATTATAGGCATTACTTACATCAACGTGAATGTTATACCACCACATATAATTTCTAAGAGTCAGGCTTAAAGAAGCTAAAATATCTGCACAGTGGTTACCCTGCCGAATAATGTGGGAGGCCAAAAAATTAATAAAAGATGTACCTTGGAGACAATTGTGCCACCTGTTCTGAATTTTCCAAGGAACTAAGAAAGGGTTAGAAAACGCTTGATTCACAAGCAAAAGATATGTTTCCAACCAGAAGCAAGGCCATTGCTAGGCAATGGCATGCTCCATTGAGATAATCGCCCCCATGAACTCTGGAAAAAGAGCATTACCATGACCAAGAAATCAATAAAAACTTCCCATATGAGGACCGTTGTGATTACCAAAAAATGCTACCTCAAGCAGCCACGTTATCGACAGAAGCTCCATCTGAGTTCCCTTTGATACATAGATGAATCGAAGGATGTAACACCCCAGTTTTTATTCTCCATTTACTTAATTATTTATTTGATTTAATTGATTTAATTGATTTAATTGATTTAATTGATTTAATTGATTTAATTATTTAAATAATTATTTTATTTGAGTTATGACATATTTGGCCGGTGTCGGTATTTATGGTATTTTGTGCTAAATTAATTAGTTAGTGAAAATTAATTAATTAAATAATTAGAACTTTGAGAGAAAATGAAGAATGGGGTAAAAAGTGAGAATAAGGAAATAAGTGGTTAGTAATGAAGAGTTTTGGTTGGTCGGGCCAAAAGTTAATTATGGAATTAATTAGAATAATATATATTCTGAAAGTTAGAGGAATTAGGTTTAGAGAACCTTTTGTCAGTATGTGAATATAAGGAGCTTAGAGAAACAAGAGTGGAGAGCTAGGGCTTGGAAGGAGAAACCTTTGGAACTTACTTTTGCTGACTTTTTTGTTGGAATTACAAGGTAGGGGAGACTATTCAATTAAGGGTGCCTAAATCATGAAAGAATAAAGAGGTTTCCCTTAACCTTTATTAGGGTTTTCCTTTTTCTATTTGGTTGATGATAATCTGATAGATGATGTATGCAAATCCAATTTTGATGTTATGAATTGTTGTGATATTGTGTTGTTGATTTTATGATGTTTCCTATTCATGAGTAAATTGCTTCCTGTTCATGGTGAAATGGAGAAATTGGGTGTTTTAGGGTATAAATATGATTGAACAATCCATGATAAAATTGATAGAGATGTGTTGATTAGTGATTACTTGATGTGTTTGTCATGTTGGAATGTGAAGTTATTGTATTTGGATTGTTACAATAGGGTTGGTTTGAGGCATCGGAGCTATAGAATGAAGAAGTTGAGCGTTGATGTGAAAAATAGGTTTTCTGAAAAAATTAATGATGATAATCGATTGACATTAAATGTCAATCGATTGCATGCATGCATTTTTAGAAGAAAAAAAGGGAATGATAGTTGATTGCTATGTTGGATCAATCGATTGCATGTGTGTGTTTTTGGAAAAAAAGTAAATGTCAATCAATTGTTGGAATGAATTAATTGATTGTATTGAGTCTTAAAGTGTGTTTTGAAAAGTCAGTGAGCAAAGGGACTTGAAGAAAATCGATTGTCATCCCATGACAATCGATTGTTGTTGTATAATTTTGAAAAATTCTGAAATTTAACCTTGTTTTATTCCCCAACAATTTTGGCCATAACATTGGTTTCGTAAGTCCAAGTGGAGTATCGTTCAAAGCGTTAAAAAGCTAACATGCAGAGCTACCTCCTGGCGGTGTATTGTGATATAAATAATGTATTAATGTATGTCATATGTGTGAATATATAGTGAGTATTGTATATATAATTTCCTGAATTATTATACATGTTTGTTGATGATTAATGAGGCAAGTGGTTCAGAGTAAGAACTACTTGTATTATGTTGAGTGCATGATGAATTACGATCAGAGTTGGATTTTAATCATTGCTATGTTATTACGTGATTTTTTACAGTAAGAGTGGGGTTGTATTTATTGTTGTGTTATTGTCATTGCATTGAGATATGTCATGCATCATAGGTTGTTATTGTTGTGAAAGAGGCATGTTTGCTAGTTCAGAGTGGGGACTAGTGACTTATCCCAAGCTCAGAGTGGGGGATTGGATCCCATAGTGGAGGCTTGGGGTTTGCAGAGATTGAAATCTGGTTCGTATGAAGAACCAAATGTTGAGTCGGTACCGCATGTATATAAAGTTGAGTTGTGAGTCCGGTTCAGAGTGGGGACCATGAAAGCATGAGTCGAGTTGATTGTTCTATTGCATTACATAATGGTTGTGCAAATGTGATGCTTGTGTATTGATGAATACTCTAGCATGGTTGAGTGAGTTTGACTGTGATGTGGGTGAGATGTGAATACATGATATTTGAGGTGCATGTCTGATACATGTATGATGGTGTAGTGTGTGATTCTATCTTGATTGTCTATGCATAGTTTATTATTCGAATGTATTCTCACACCCTTTTATGTTATTGCATCTGTGCTCCTCTGGAGTAGAGATAATCAGGTATCTAAGTAGGAGTTTAAAGTTGAGGATGATATTATGCCTCTTTAGTTGCTTGTTGATCGAGTCTTATAGTTGAATTCGCTCTGATACGTAACACAAGGGGAATACCTTGTTCTTTATTTGTTTATGTTATGTATCTTTTCCTTTGATTTTATTTTATGATGAACCACTTCTCAAACTAATATTATTATTAAGGCTTTCTATGCCGATTATTTAATAATTCTTTTTCTTATCAAATGGTTTAAAGTTTAGTTATGTGGTTCAAATATGAGATGTTTGTATGTTGAGTGACATCCTACTTGATGGATTTATGTTTTATTTACTTATTTATCGAGTCGGGAAGTAGGATGTTACAGAGGACACCAAATAACCTCTTTGACCATCCTAGTGGGAATAAGGTTAATAGTTAATATGAAAGCTTTGTTAAATAATAAATCTTCCACGTGGCAAACCTAATGATGCTTTAGACTCTTTCCAGAGAGAGCAACTTGGGAGAAATTTTTTACAGCAGTACTCTCATATCTATCAATGACGTCATTGAATCTAGAGTTGTTTCGAGCCTTCCAAATCCAAGACAGAATGTTAGCATATGATAGAAGAAAGATAATTTTGGAGGAATTGGAGCCACCCAAGTTCAAACTTGTCTAACAGTTACTAATAGACAAAATAGTAGCAGTTTTGTGAGCCTGTTGAACTAGGACCAGAGGTTATTGGCATAGGTACAATAAAAAACCACATGCTTGATACTAAAAAAATTATTATTACAAATACTGCATATAGAAGCAATTTGAATCCCTATGTGCATCAATTGGTCATTAGTAGGGAGCTTATCTATGATAATTCTCCAGAAAGTTAAAGAAGTAGAAAAAGGAATACCTTTATACCAAATATATTTTTCCCCAAGGGACAAGGTGGGGATGAACAACTTTGTGAAGATAAGCTATTTTCATGTTAAGGACATCATCTCTTTCAGGACACCATATTCTCGCATTCGGCTTGTGACTAGACACATCAATATTGATTGTTCGCATGGTCAAACCATGAGAGAGGTTGAGGTGCTCATGAGGAAGGCCTAACTTGGAGTCATGAATAATAGAGTTGAGAGTAGTCTTCAGACGATGATGCAAGTTTTTAGAATATTAAGAAGATCCATAAGGGATATGGCATACCAATTATCAATCCACAAGTTCATGTTATCCCCTGAACCAATTAACCAGGCTAAGTTGTCTTTAACCTCCTGAAATTGCTGCTTCATCCCAAGCCAAATAGAGGAAAAAATAGGATGCCTAATATGCCCCCCACATCTAGAAATTATAGGTCTTGTAACATACGCCAATTGCTCATTGGAATTAGCAAGGTCCCAACAATTCAACATACATGTTGCCTCATTAAAGCCAATAAGGGACCACAATCCAAAGCTTCCTTCATCTATGTTTCTGCAACAATCTTTCCAAACAATTGTGACAATTTTCCTAACAGTAGTGTCACCTGACCAAATAAAATTCTTAGACCATCTTTCAATTTCCTTAAGCATAGCCACCTTCCAGGTGTAGCACATCATAATGTGCAGCAACATGCTTTGAAGAATAGTCCTCACAAGAAGAAATCTTCCAGCAATGGAGAAAAATTAGGCCTTCCAAGCACTACTACAAAAAGTATATACAACAACACCAACGTCACTACGGTCCTTTGAAAGACCGTGGTGATATCTCTAAATTCAGGCGCCAATAAATTATTTTATTTTTTAATTAAAAATTGTAAACTTATTTCCACAGTTGTTCTGAATAACCGTGGTGATATCTTATACCTTTCTTGTGTTTGATTCTCAGCGCCAACAAATTTGTGATTTCTTCATTATTTTAGTCGCCTTTCATTTTTATATTTTTTTAGATAAAAATGAATGTAATATCACTACGGTTGTTTACACTAACCGTTGTGACATATTTTTATTTTATTTTTAAATACTTAAAACCTTGAGCATTTTTATATAATTACATTAACATAAAACAAATTACACTAACCATTATGATATATTTTTCAGTTACTTTTTTAATTTTTAAATGCTTAAAACTTGGCGTTTTTTTATAAAATTACATTAAGTTAGTCATATATCACAACGGTTGTATTAAACAACCATGGCGGAATGACTTATTCACTTAAATGAAACACGACTAGCTAGCTAGCTTGTCTCTTTAATTGAATTTGTTCATTTCCAACCCTAGCGAAACAACGCCATTTTCAACACTAACGAAACAACACCATTTTCAACCCTAACAAAACAACACCATTTTCAACTAACAACTTCATCTAACTTCGTCGTTCTAGGCTTAAGTGCAGTCAAGGAAGAAGGTGACACCAACTTTTTCGTTCCAGGCTTACGTACCATCGAGGAGGAAGACAAAGATTCGAACAACTTTTTTTACTTATTCATCACATTTCTGATACGTAAACATTTTTCTCAATGCTTGGGTGTACCTACATTAAACTTAATTTTACATTGTTTTTGTGTTTATATTGATGATGCCATTGTTATTGACGATGCATTTGTTGTTGATACGTCATTGGTGTTGATGTCATTGTGTTGATGATGTCAGTGTTGTTGATGATGCCATTGTGTTGATGATGCCATGTATTTGTTGTTGTTAATTCCATTGTCTTGATGATGCCATTGTTGGTGATGATGTCATTATTGTTGATATACTATTGTATTGATGATACCATATATTGATGATGCCATTGTTGTTCTTGATGTCATAGTGTTGATGATGTCATTGTTGTTAATGATGCATTTGTTATTGATGTTGCCATTATGTTGATGATGCTATTGTGTTGATGATTCCATTGTTATTTATGTATTTTTTGTTATTAATGCCATTGTATTAATGATACCATTGTTGTTGATGATGTCATTGTTGTTGATTGTTTTATGTCTTGATAGATGGCCTCTTCTTCATCTAGTAGTGACGAAACTACTTATACATATGAAACTTGTACAAACGATTCTCAATCTATTGACAGAAAACAGAAGAAAAAAAACAAATAGTAGCTACAATGATGACACAATTAGCAAAAGTCCACAAGTCGGGTGTCAAATATCTGATCGTGTTTAGTGCCATTTATACGATACTTAATGGTCCTCACATTTTGCTTTTTAAGAGTTATGTTGTGTTCCTCGGATGTAGCAAAGTAAGCATATTGATAAATGGTTGAAAAGAAGTACCAAAAAATGTGAAAGATATCATATGGACAGACGTTAAGGTATTAACTTTAATTTTCATCGATTCGATATTACTTTATATAATCACTAATACATACTTATTGGTGTAACTATATAGTTAGCATTTGAGTTTTATGATGATCCTAAGTTGAAAAAAAATGGATCTCTTATGCTGGTACGTGTTGAAGGGGGTTTTAAGTCATGGCTCACAAGTGACTACATTAAGAAACCTAAGCCTAAACTTGTGCTTCTGTGGGTGAGATATAATTTTCTTGACAAGAAGGTTTGAAAAAAGTTTGTCAAGTCTCGTAGTTCTGAGGAGTTCCTAGTTAATACTAATTGTATTTTTTGGTAATTTTATGCTTATGCTTTATAGATACAACCATGCAAGTTAATATTTTTAATATTTTTAAAATAGGTTAAAAGTGAAGCAAGACAGTTGAACAAATAAAAAAATAAATACCCCCATTGATTGTCTTGTGGGAGATACAGGAAACTTGAGAAAACAATGATTACTGAAAAAAAATACAAGAATTAGGAGATGAGGACTCCATGAGTCATGATCGCAACCCATCTCCACCATCACGACATGATAAGTGGAAGAGGGTTCGACAAAGACCAAATGGAGACTACACTCAGATGCCTCAAGATTAGTCGTTGAGAAAATTATAAGTTGGATTTTGTTTGTGTGTGTGTGTGTGTTTTATGTGTTATTTAAATTGCTTTGATAATTAACAATGTATATCTTATCATGTTGTGTAGGATTCTCTAGTTATGTCGGCCCATGAAGGTTCTTTTGTTCTAGAACCACAACATGATATATTAGTAAAAATAATAGGAATAAAGGAGCAAGGTGGGTGTGTCCTTGGTGTTCGAGATGGCACCGACCTGAGTGTGTAGTTTGGTACATCTAGAAAAGCTTCAGCCAGATGCAAAAAGAAACTATTGAATATTTTGAGAGGAAGTTGGAGAGTCAAAGGAAAGATTTTGAAGACGCATTAGCAGCGGAGCGGGAAAGTCACAGGAAATACATAGAAGAGTTATTTGTGGTATGTGAGAATATTGTGATATCTGCAATACATGGTATATATTATGTTTTGTGTTCATGTGATTTTTACTCTTCCATGATGATATCTTAAATATATGATATATATTGTGTTGCTATCTAAAATATAGAGATTTAGTGGAATCGTTCCATAATGTACACATAACGAGGATGATGATCAATTGCCTGCAATAACTGTTATACGTGGTGCAAGCACAAAAGGAAGTTGTTAAGTCCCCCCTACCGATAATGAGATCCATAACGAGTTATTGGCTCCTTTTGAACAATCATATATCAAAATGTTATGTCACCTTATCGATAATACATACCCAATTTCTATGGATCTCGAACATGATCAAGAGTTAAAGTTTTTCTATGTCGATGGAAATCGGTGGTTGGACATAAGATTACTACAGGTTTGATACACGTAAGTATATAAAATTGAATATCTCGTTATGGTTTTGAACATTCATCGAATACTTACTTTTTAAATTTTTCACTTATTTTTTTAATTTTGTTTAACCTTTTAGGTACATTCACTGTGTTTGTATATAATTAAATAAATAGAATATTTATGGATTTTTGGATTCAATTGGTATTCGATTTACAAATAATTCGACAAAAAAGATTGAATATTACATAACATCACAATTGTTAGATGGGAAAAAAGACGGTTACTTAGAACCATTTCTCCATGCGTGAGTAATTTTGAAATTATGGTTTCTCTATTATATATAATTAGTTTCCATGTTTAACCAAAACTAATTATATATGTCATATGTTTATTTAGTGAGCCTTTCAATTGATCATTGTCTCTCTTCGGGTGAATATGGTAACTACATTGTGTTCCTTACACCATCCACTTGAACCTAAGATGAAACAAATTAGTTTTAGGTAACTTTATATTTATGATACTTTTAGTAATATTTTCTTTAACTTTGTAATTAATTTAGTGTGTAATATTTTAAGTAGTTTAATATGTAATATTTTTAAATCATTTTCAATATCAGGATTGTGGAGCGACACTTTATTATGAACAATTCTAGAAAAAAACTCACATTTTGTATATCCAAAGTAAGTGGATTACTTGTGACATTAATATATATATATATATATATATATATATATATATATATATATATATATATATATATATATATATATATATATATATATATATGAGTGTGTGTATTATGTAATGAAACACAGGTTAAAATTTGTGTCTGAGATTAGATATATATTATGTCATGAAATATTTACAACATGTTTTTTACCTTACGTTGGCTATTATATTTCAAATCATGTGACATTAAATTTTCTTCATTTTTTTGTTGTTGACGTTTAACGACAAGACATATTTCTCCCCTGATGACTTAAACGACATCCGTAAATGTTGAACTTTTATTTCAATGTGCAATTTGAAAAGGGAAAGGGTGCTAATGTACAACTTTGTATTTGATGTTTGTAAATATATGATTTTGGTTTAATTTGATGTTTGTAATATACGATAATGATATATACATATTTTTTATAAATAATATTTTTGGTTTTGATGTAAAAAATGTTTAGGAAATATATGTATAAAATATAGGTAAAAAAAATACAGATTTGTAATATATGAAAAAATTAAATTAAATTAAAGAAATAAAGTATGTCACCACGGTTATTAATAATAATTGTTGTAATAGGTAGTGCATTAACTAACTAGATATCATACGATCACTTGATTTCAAACTCATGGCCTTTATATATTGCACAACGGTTGTGCTACCTAGTTTATCACAACAATCACACGTTTGCGGTGAAAAATAGCATACTTACAACCACACTCAACCTAACAACAGTTGATCAACCGTGAGAATATCCCTTTTTTAACCGTTGTAAAATGGATTTTTCGTACTAGTGAAGAAGACAACTTGGTCTTAATCATGTCAAAGATTGTTTGAAAATGAATCATCTTTGTTCTACCTTTAAAAATGGAAGCACTAAGGTAAAAAAAAGGAAGGTGACCAACAGAAAAATTCATAACAGATGCCAACAATATTTATCTCTAAGCAGATATAACACCTACATACTGCCTAGAGCAAGCAACATACATGCTGAATAACTCTTTGATAGCCTCAATGCTAGCCTTATTACCTTTAGAAAACATCGTAATATCATCTGCGTAAAAGGTGCGAGATGGCACAAGATAAGTCCTTGAAGCACTTATGAGTTTTAAGCAATTCTTTGATACTAAATCTAATATGTCTTTAGATAAGACCTCTCCAGCCAAAATAAATAAATAAATAGAGGAGAGAGCGGATCTGTCAGTCTCACCACTTCTTACATTTGAAATAGTCCTTAAGATTTTGATTAATATAAATAGAAAATTTGAAATAGAGTCGGTCTTTGTGAAAGAACAATAAGTTCTACAGCACAAAAGTCTCAATTTTTTTAAAATTTATTTATTTTTATTAATATTAATAAATATAAAAAATGTTATAGTAAAAACTCAAAAAAATACTATGATAAAAATCTAATGTATAAAAAAATTAAAATTGATCAAAAAATTAAAATAATTATAATTAAATTTATTTTTTATTAATATATAATTATTCTTTTATATGTCATTTTTAATTATTACAATTGTATCTTTTTAAAAATTTGATCATTTTAAAAAATTAGAACTGGACTTTCAAGTTGATTGGATCGACTATGATTTAAAATAGCTTTAAAATTAAATAATTTTTTATAATTTTAATATAAAAAAAATTCAATAATAAAATGATAAATACTTTAAGAATTATTCAAATCAAATTTTCATTTAAATACTTAAAAAAAATTATAAGTTTTTTTTAGAATTTTCTTTAAAATAACCATGTTTAAAAAAAATTGAAAATAAGCAATAATTCAAAAAAAATACTAAAATAATCAGGTTTTGAAGAGGATGTGTCAGATGAATTGGCGCATCCCCGATGCATTAAGAGGAGGCACCAATAGCATTGGCGCATGCATTGGGTTCCTCATGAGGAGGCGTCAATGCTATTGGCGCATGCATTAACCCTCATGAGGAGGCGTCAATGCTCCTAGCGCCTAGGTGCAATGGATGGTGTATGCGCCAACTCATCTGGCGCATACACCCCTTATATCTTTTTTTTAAAAAAAAATTTAGTTTTTTTAATTTTTTTTATTTTTTAATTTATTTTAATTTTTAATTTTGTTTATTTAATAAATAAAAAAATAGTAATGGAAAAAAAATAAATTTATTGATGATGTAATAATTGGTTATATTGGACTGACAATAAACTAATTACCGGCCCGATTATAACGTTCCCATGTTCCACATCCAGGTGCGTTAGTTTTTCTCCGAGGTCTCCCACAATTTTCTTGAGGTGTTTGAGGTCTTTGTGTGCTGACCTGATCGAGCGATGGTTGGTGAGAAGGTCCGGCGGAAGTTCCAGCGATATTTGACAGATGTGTCATCATTTGTTCCCAATATCCGGAGGGGCTCTGGCCAACGACGCTTCTGTAATGGAGTTCGGTGCCCATGTCATCGCAGTTAGGTCGTTGGGGTTGGGTGAATTGGGGACGGTATAGTTGCCCAAATTGGGCCATTGAGTCGTTTTGGAAGCGAAACAATGGTTCCTGGGGCGTACTATAGTTAAACAATGGTTGGGTGTTATGTTGATGTGATGTTTGGGTGGTCATTGGTGGGGGGCTACAATGAAGTGACCCATATGAATCATCTGGGCTATAGACGGTTGTGGTTGCGGGGTTTGATTCTTGGTATTGTGTTTGGGTGGGTGATATGAATGGATTGCGATGTTGGATGGTTGGTTGTTGGGTGGATGACATGAACGGGTTGCGAGGTTAGGTGTTTGGTTGTTGTGTGTATGTGGTAGGTTGATGTTGTGTGGTTGGTTGTTGGGTTTGGGTGGGTTCACATTGGTGTTCGGTGGGAAATTGTTGTGGGGCATACGATGACGAATCAAGTTGGCGTGGATCCATCAAATACCGTGACTCAGATACAAATTGTTGAGTTGTTACCGACCTAAACCATGCCATATATTGTTGAGTCGGTCTTGCACCATGGATGACTGGTTTGTTTAAGATGTGTTGTCGTCAATTCCTCCATTGACGACACATCTCTTTTGCAAAGTCTCTCTAGTCAGAATAATCCCATTGTGCATCAACCATTTTTTGATGCCAATTCCCCAAACATGTGGGAGATTCTAGAATCTGTTGTAGCATGCCAAACCACAGTTTGACCCGGTCACTCTGGTGCATTTCCATCGTAGTGAATCGGATAATCGGTGTCTTCGCTGTCCAAATTGCAGCATCGTCATGGTTCACATCATGATCCAGACCCAGATGTGGCCTCCAGATAAACTGTAAAACAATACGAAATGATTAGATGGAAAATAATTTGATAAGTATTTTTAAATTAAAATATCGTTGTGTAGGATTATTACATCGTCATGTCCAATGTGGTCCAATAGATTGTGATAGACTACAATAGCGTGTTTCGAACACCTATTATAGTTCATCCCCCTTACTGACTACCTTAGATAAAAAAAAGTGAAAAATATTATTTACTGTTAATTATAATATAAATATAATTAACTAAATGGTAAATGGTAAAGTGTTAGACTTACTTGGTTGCAAACGGGAACACGAATGGACGCTCATTTATCGGGGCGAGCGACGACATTCTTGACCAACCCCAAGCTTGAAGCAAATACGCACATGAAAAAAAATTACAGATATTCTTTTTTGCAGTTTTACACATTGCACTATATATATGGGCCAACACAGCTGAACCCCAACTATAAGTGTTTATCTTATCAATGTTGCGTAATAAAGGTAAATACATTATATTTACATAATTACCTGTACTTTTTGGAAACAAAAAATTACCAAATAAAATCATAATATAACACCGAGCTTTTATTATTTTCTCGTACTCGGTTGAATCTTCGGACAATACTATACTGGCATAATATTGTTTAAGGTATTTTAAATTTATACCTTGCCCCCTTGCTTGATCGGATGTCTCTCCCTCAGTTTCGTTGTCTAACAAAAGGGCACCCAATAATTCATTGCAGATAGAGTTGTCTTGGTTAACTCTACCATTCACGGCCTTTCCATCTATACGGAAACCCAACAACATGTACACATCCTCAAGTGTGACGGTACACTCACCAATCGGAAGGTGAAATGTGTGGGTCTCGGGTCTCCACCACTCCAATAAAGCAAGAATGCACTTGTAGTCCACCGAGTACGAAACAATATGAGTAGATTTCAAAATACACATCCTCTAATATATGGTTCTATTAAAGGATCGTGGGGTACATATTCATGTCCACGACATCTAAAATTCTTCGGATCCTAATAACAAAAAAGTAAGAAATGCAATAAGAAGAAGAAATACATAATCAACAAAGACAACTCTATAAGAAGTAAGAAAAACATAGTTAACAAAGGTATAAGACTAAAAACGGAATAAGTAAAAAGAGAGATATAACATACAAATGTCGAGATATTCTCGAGTGTGCCTCTGCGTTCATCGCTCATAGTCAACAAAGACATGATTTGATGTTACAGAGCTTGAGTGTGGTAGATAAATAATGTGACAAAGAAGAATATAGTTTAGTATTGATGAAGGTGATTTGATATTGTTGATATGAAAGACTATTTATAGATGAATGAGTGAGTAGGTTTACAACCTAAGAAGAATGGGATTGGTTGCATGCAATGGCAAAAGAAGACAAAGGAATGACAAAATGCAGAATCCATGTGAAGAATCATTTGTCTTTGTCCTAGGCGCATGTGAAGAAACCACATGCAAAGGAAGAGGCGCCCTTCCGCTTGGTTCCTGCATGTGATTCTTCACATGTAAGGAAGAGGCGCCCTTCCTCTTGGCGCCTTAGTGTAGGGCAATAGGAAGGGGTGCCCTTCCTAGTGGCGCCTTAGTTCAATTGATGTGAAGGGGCGCCCTTCCTCTTGGCGCCCAAGTTGTTTTATGGCGCCTAGGGAATGGGCGCCTGTTAGGGAATCTTAGGGCTCATGGATTTCTTGCTTCAGATATTCCTGGATTCCCTGGGCGCATGTGTGTTCTTGTCACTCTTATCACTACATGTGGATTCTTTTTACTGCATGCATGGTCAAGTCTGTACAGACAAACCAAGTGATCAATGCAACGCTATTTATGTTGTGCAGATGAACAACTTAGCAATGCATTCAATTCCAGTAAAGAAACTTACATTTTTAATATTTGAACAAAATGTCTTCCACACAACATTACATGATCAGTGCCCATGTCGAAGGTGAAATATTTGATCATCAGTTGTTCGGTTTTTGTTTTCGAAACACAGAGGTAACTCGATTTACAATAAATCGACGATCAAATTTTTCACATCTGAAACAAAGAATAGAAAAGAAATTGCAGTGCATTAATGTGGGCCAAATCATCTATAAAAATCCGGTTTGGTTTGCAGAAAACCAGGTAAAATTTTATCAGAAGAAGATTCGAGATGATGACGATGTTCAGCATATGTTTGTCAGTCACGAACAATCCGGTTACAATGATATAGAGTTGTATATATTACCACATCAACAATAAGTGTTCAGTTTATTGATCAGTCACAAGTGTTTTGTGAGACTGATGACGAACAAGCTGAGGTGAATGTTCCATATGAAGAAGAAGAAGAAATCGAGATCATGGTTGATTCAATGGTGAATGTTGATGAGGAAGAGGAGCCAATACCAGTAAGTCATGTATACTGCCCACCCCAACACACGACAAGGTTGAATTTGGGTTCAGATGAACCTTTAGTAGATGTATGGTACAATCCTTATGTGCAGATGCAAGGATATTTGAAACAAGGAGACACATTTCACATAAAAGAGGAATGTGTAAAAGCCATTAAGAAATTCCACATGCAAATATCAGCTGATTTAGAGTTGACATAACTGACGCATCGAGGTATAAAGTTTATTGTCCGAATGAGCACTGCCTTTTTAGGTTGTCAGCTTCGTACTGGAAGAGGAATGAGTCTTGGGAGATTGGATCAATGGGTCCAGACCACACATGCATGCTGACAAACCCAATGCAGGATCATCGTAAATTAAGCTCTCAGATAATATAGGATGAAATATTGTCTGTCATTGGCAACAATCCGTCGTTAAAGGTGAGCACAATAATCTCGTATATTAGGGCAGAGTACGAGTACACTCCATCATATAGGAAGGCATGGATAGATAGGACAAAGGCTGTTGAAAAAGTGTTTGGAAATTGGGAGGAGTCTTACAAACAACTTCCAAAATACATGTTGGCTCTAAAACAATATGCTCCCGAGACTATTGTCAAGTTGGAAACATTGCCTACGTATACCAGACGGTATGTGTGCTGTTAGAAATTGAATATTTCACCGTCTCTTCTGGGAATATCAACCATGCATCATAGGTTTTTCTTTCTGTAAACCAATTATACAAATTGATGGTACATGGTTGTACGGAAAATACAAAGGAATGTTACTGATGGCAGTGACACAAGATGGGAACAACAACATTTTTCCAATCGCCTTTGCACTAGTTGAAGGGGAGACTGCTGAGGGATGGAGTTTTTTCCTAAGAAATCTCCGATTGCATGTTGCACCTCATCCTAACTTATGTTTGATCTCTGACAGACACCCTTCAATCATCAATGCATATAATAACATTGATAACGGCTGGCAAAATCCTTCTTCGATGCATGTGTTATGTATTAGACATATTGCTCAAAATTTCATGCGGGAAATCAAAGATAAGACGTTGCGAAGAAGGTTGTCAATGCAGGTTACGCATTATCAGAACCTTCTTTCAAACACTACCGCGAGGAAATAAGATTGTCAAACGAAGATGCAGTATGGTGGATCGATAGTATTCCATTGGAGAAATGGACTAGGGCATACGACAACGGTCAGTGTTGGGGTCATATGACAACAAATCTTGTGGAATCAATGAACTCTGTCTTCAAAGGCATCTGTAACCTACCTATAACCGCTTTGGTGCAGGCAACATATTTTAGGCTAGGGGCGTTGTTTGAAACCAGATGCTCAAAATGGAGTTCAGTGTTGCAATCTGGACAGTTGTTCAGTGATCCTTCAATGAAATTCATCAGACATGAAGCTGTCAAAGCAAACACACACGTGGTTACGGTCTTTGACCGAACTAAAGGTTGGTATAATGTTGCTGAGTCCATGGATCACAATGAGGGCATGCCGATGGGATAGTACAGAGTCAAACTAGATAGATGTTGGTGCGACTGCAAAAAGTTCCAAGCCTTTCTACCCCCTGCTCCCATGTAATTGCGGCATGCTCAAAGGTTCGAAGAGATCCATCCTACTTGCTATCTGAAGTTTACAAAGTCGCCAGCCTTTCAAATGTTTATAAAAATAGTTTTTCCGTAGTGGCAAAAGAGGATTATTAGCCAGAATATCAAGGGGATATCGTCTGGCACAACGAAGTTATGTGAAGGAAGAAAAAGGATCGCCCAAACAGCACCCGTATTCGAACCGAAATAGATACAGCGAACAAAATGGTTAGACTATGTAGTTCATGTCGTCAGCCAGGTCACAATCGTAATAACTGTCCTAGTGTTGGAACGAGTACAACCAGATAAATTTACATGTACCTCTATTGCAATATATGAAAAACTAAATTTATTTCATATTAGACGTCTGTGACGAAAGTACCATTACATAAACAGTAACACAAATACTTATAACAAATACAATACAAGAACTATGCGATTACAACCATCAAAATAATTTTGGACATGTAATGCATCATCCTACGAGCGTCTTCACTACGCCAAATAAGGGAAAAGAGGGCGCTTTTTTTGGCCTATAACAGCGCTTTAAAGCGCCCTCTAATCTGGCGCTGGCATAGGTAAAGACAACGCTTTTTTTCCTGGTGAAAGCGCTCTCTAAAGTGGCTCTTTAAGCCCTTTAAGGGCCACTTTAGAGGGCGCTTTTTAAAGAAAGCGCCCTCTAAAGTGGAAACTTTTAAGGGTTTAGAGGGCGCTTTTACTGGAAAGCGCCCTCTAAAGTGGAAATTTAAAGGGTTTAGAGGGCGCTTATTTTGGAAAGCGCCCTCTAAAGTGGGTGGTTATTTAAATTTTTTTTTTAAAAAGCGCTATATTTTTTTATTTATTTTAGACAACCTGTATATTGAAGCAGTACACCTAAAACTGTATAATTTGAAGCCCTTTTTCACACATTGCATTCAACAAGCCTTATATACAACAATCCATACATATACAACAATCCACTGATATATAATCGTTTAACTTCTAAAGATTCTAAATATACAACCAATTCATAACTTAAAAAGAAATAAAACTAAGTAGCAAAAGCATCTCTGAGATGTATGTTTTTTTTGCTAGCCGCGGTCTTCTTAGCAACAACCTCTTTTTGTTCAATATCAATAGCATGAACCTAAAATATCATAAAATTAGTTAGGTGAAGTATAAGATCAAGAATTAACATTTTCTATGCATAAATATCATATAATTGTGTTTATACCTTTTACCTGTAATAAAGCCATTTTACCTGTAATAAAGAAAACAATTAAAATCATTTGACCTGTACCTTTTTCACTAAGTTCTCTTTCTTTTCTTGGTTGGAATATGTTCTACATGTCTCTTAACAACACGGACGGTTGGATTGATCCAAATACCCTCATTATGATCATTTCTAATATATGAATCATTTGATATAATATTCTCATCTTGATCATTTCTGGTAAACGATTCAATCTCAACATCAATATCACCTTGATCTCCAGTGTTTTCATCAATTACTTTGTTGGAAAAAAGAACTATAGACCATTTCGTAATTTTCGGATCATTGACATAGAACACTTGTCTAGCTTGAGAGGCTAGAATAAAAGACTCATCTTTGTATCCCACCCTATTAAGATCCACTTGCAAAAATCCTGACTTATCCATTCGAATGCCGTTATTATTTTCAACCCACTTGCAACCAAATATAGGAATCTGAAACTTCTCATAATCAAACATCCAAATGCGCTCGATAACACCAAAATACGACAGATTTGCAAATTTGGGGTTTAAGTCCTTCACACTTGATATGTGCATTGCTTCAGCTACCACGGTGACACCACTATTCTGCATAGTACTTTTATCAAACATGCGTCTAAATCTCGGAATAACAGGAAAATACCACAAGACTTTTGCTGGAGACAACTTGTTCTTATATCGCGAGACACCGCATTTAGGACACTCATTTAACGATGCATACTCATTTCGAAACAAAACGCAATCATTTGGACATGCATGTATCTTATCATAGCTCATGCCAATAGAGCACAACATCTTTTTGGTCTCATATGTTCGATTGGGAAGAACATTATCCTCAGGAAGCATATCTTTCAAAAGGGCTAATAACTCTGTGAAACTTTTATCCGACCATCCATTGCCCGCCTTTAAGTTGTACAACTTTAATACCGCAGACAATCTTGTGAATTTAGTGCAACCATCATACAAAGGTTTCTCTGCATCACTTACCAACCTCTCAAACATTTCGGGATAATCCTTAAGATCTCCTTCAAGTGCTTCTGCAATCTCTTCAACTCGATCACAATCGTATGTATCTGCGCCACTATAGTTTGAGGCATAAGTCGTACTATCCCCCGGTTCAACATTCTCGTTACTTTTCTCACCATGCAAATTCCAACATGTATAACTTCGATCAATTCCATGCCTCATTAGATGCGATGTCAACTGAACTGCGTCAACCCGTTTCCCATAACAACAACCCAAGCAAGGACATATCATTCTACTGGGGTCTTCGGCGTGCGCAACGGCAAACTTAACGAATTCTGATACCCCATTCTCGTACTCTCTCGACAATCGATTGGAAGACATCCATGTATTATCCATTACTAATTAGAATAAACAAAAAACAATTTCAGAAGAGAAACCAAAAATGGGATGAGACAAAACAATTTCGCTTTATTGAGTTAGTCTCTGTGCAGGGCATTCATGTCTCCAACAACAACCCAAAACCAAAACAATTTTGGTTTATTGAGTTAGTTTCTCAACATTTTCAGATATCTCTGACTTCAATAGCATGAGAATGTATGAACCATGCATTAAGCATTAGTGGTATGCACTAATTTGTAGCATAGTTATATATCATCATATAATTTTTACAAAAGATAAACATTGACTAGAAAATATATATGTAGAATTGTATAATGGTCTAACTGAAAGCTAACAGAAGAATAGTCGACTCTAATTTACTCTATCAAATAACATACATACCTAAACTTCTTAAGTTACTAGCTACGCTATGTATGCTAGAATAAATACACTCATAAGCTGCATAGTGTACCTTTGATTGGTAGAAGGTGTTTTAGATATTGCTGCCTCCTTTTTCTACATCGAGAAACAAATGGAACAGTTGGTGAAATTTAACCCATAATGCCTAGTCTCCATTGCTAGCATTGCAACACAATAATTATTGTTGAGAATACTCAATAAATGTATGAACCAAGAAAAATGAAACCAAAAATGAACAATAGCGAACGTCAGAAGAGAAACCAAGTAATATGAAGATTAGAAAAATACCTATGGTGTCAAAATCGAACAGCTAACAACGAATTAATAGAAGGAGGAAACGTCGTAGATCTAACAGAGGTGGAAGGAGAACGCCTTAGAAGTAGCGAAAATCGTAGCAGTGAGAACCCTAACGTGAAAAAGAACGAAAATAACAGAGAGTGAAATAACAAAACGCGCAGTATGTTATAATTTTAATGTTTACTAAAGGGGACCTTAGAGGGCGCTTGTGGAAAAAAAACGCCCTCTAAAGGGGGCCTAAGAGGGCGCTTATGAAAGCGCTCTCTAAGCCTTTCCAAAAGCGCTTTATAAACTGGAAATGCACATGGACTTATAGAGCGCTTTTTTAAAAGCGCCCTCTAAGGGTAACCTTAGAGGGCGCTTTCTAAAAAGCGCCCTGTATTGTTGTCCCTCTATCTCCTCCTTATTTTTTCGCTTCACCTTAGAGGGCGCTTTATTACAAAAGCGCCCTCTAAATGCGTTGTCTATTCCAGTTGTTCGCTCCTTATTTTTTCGCTTCACTTTAGAGTGCGCTTTTGTAATAAAGCGCCCTCTAAGGTGCGCTGTCTATTCCAGTTTTTGGCGTAGTGCTTGGTTGGTCTTAATATCCACCCATTCACGCACTTCTCCGTTTTGGTTGAACGTGGACACAAGCCATTGTATTCTTCTAATCCTTTCATCCTCTCTAATTTCTCCCTCTAACCAAATGTACAACGTTCATTAAGACGTTCAAACGTATCTGTGTTCCAAAGTCGAATCTGTATCGGAACCGCAACGACGGAAAATATTACATCAGCATTTTGTTTATGAATGTGTGTAGACATTGTTAAAATAGAGAAACTTGAAGGTGATGGTGGTTGAACTAGACAAATTATGGTATTAGGAGATGATTTTGAGTGAAAAATATTGCATCCAAGGTGTAGTATTTATAGAGACGGAACATCAATTGTACATAACATGCAGGCGCCTGAGCGATTGGCGCCCACATGAAAGAACATGCGGGCGTCATATGAATTGACGCCCACACTACAAAAAGCACCTATGCGCCAGGAGCATTGGCGCCTCCTCATGAGGGTCAATTCATGCGGCAATAGCATTGGCGTCTCCTCATGAGGAGCCCAATACATGCATCAATGCTATTGATGTCTCCTCTTAATGCATTGGGGGTGTGTCAATTCATCTGACGCATCCTCTTCAAAACCTGATTATTTTAATTTTTTTTAATTATTGGTTATTTTTGAATTTTTTATTATTTTAAAAACAAAATCTTTTTTTTTACCTAATACTATAAAAAAATTATTTAAGAATTTTTTTTTGAAAAAAACGGGTTAAAAAACTGTATAAGAATCACTTAGCTAACGTCTCTTTACAAATATACTACTTTTAGCTAATAGTTTAAGTTCTTACATTATCTTCATAAAGAAAAGAAACTATTACTTTATGGTCAAAGTTAGAACCAATTGATTCTCCTTCTCTCACATCAAGTATTGAACGTATTCTTACATCATATGGAATCATTTTTCAAATGTAAAGTAAAATAATAAAGAACAAATTTTTGAAACCGTTTAATAGATTGATTGCAGAATATAAAAAGTAGGATGCAGAAAATCGCAGAAGCTAAAATACGGATTGTGCAATTTCTATATTCAATTTTTTGTTGTTGATATGTTCCACGCTCAAATTTTAATATAATCTAATTAGTGATGTATGATTTTGGAATTTTTCCTAGGTTCTTTTCCCCTTTATTCTTTGAGGGTCCATTTAATCATCATAATATAGGATATGACGGATAGAATAAAATAATTGGATAAAAACAATTGTCAAACTTAAAAATTAGTTAAGTAATCATTTAATAGTTTTTTAGTTAATCAATTTTGTTGAGGAAGAAATTTTCCATGCTCTAGGGTTAAATAGGATGTTAAGATTTTGTACCTAACAAACCAAATGATGACGATTAAATGTGAGCTTCTTACTCGACTTACATGTTTTTTCTCTCTCTCCCTCTCTTTCTTAAATTAAGTGTTTAATGCATACTGTTCTAGAAGTTAATTCATTTAGATATCAAGAAACTTTTCCTATTTACATCTCTTTCAATCGATAGTACATTCCACATATAGCTATGAAAACACACTCATCTTCTAGGAATTGAATAAAGCATTCCCTTATCTACTAGGACGAGACACCATTTTATCCATCAAATAAGAACGATACTTCTTACACTTAAGTTCATCCATGATTTCAAATGTGTTCTAAAATATCTCTTCATAGTATCGGTTACGAGGTTGAGATTAAACGATTTTTGTCCATGAGGTCTAACTTTGATTGTAGCTAGTTGACGTGACATTTTTATGGGGGATTTTGTAAACCTTGATGATGTTGACCCTAAGGTAATTTTTCTCAATGGCTTGTTTTGGTTCATTTTAACAAGATTTCTCATAGAATTTCCAAAAACAATTGAAGTTTTATAGTGGCGGGTTTCCAAAGATACATTGTAATCCAATAAGCAATGCGGAACTACTCTGAAAAGTAGGTTCTTCAAAAACTCCAAACTCATTAATCATGCCACCTCTTCATCTATTTAGCATATATTGCAAATTATTTTCTTAAATTATCGATGTTAATAGTATTTGGAACATCAAAAGTTACAACCGCGTTTCTTTTCGAAATGATAATTGGATAAATAGCAATCTAAGTGACCTAATTGCTAAACATTTCCTTGATGATTATCCCCCTTAATAAACCTTAAAGTTTATTGGAACACCCTGTATAATATATCTATAGAAAATACATTATACGCAATGTTAATAGGTATTGATACAACATACGAGTCTATCGGTATTCATTATATGTAAATGTCCAAGATAAAATACATAATTATGGAACATGATATACAAGTGTGCCTAATCAAAACTAAGATTTATGTACAATATTCACATTGCACAAAATCCACAGAGGAAGAATTATGATAACGAAAATCTTTGAAACATCATCAACACAAGCTTCCTCTTAGACTTTAACCTGCAAGGAAACACCTCAAAAACAATAATAATAGTGGGGTGAGATAATAACCTGAGTGTGTTCCTCTATTTTATAGGTTCATTCGGCTTCTAAAGGGATCTCTTATCGATTTCTTAAGTTAAGGCATTCAACTTTATCCTACTTGTGTACACTTACACAATAGAACAAGGACTTAAGCATCTAAGAGAATTCACACTTCGTATGAAAAACACATAACATGAGTTCATCTAACTCAAAGAATCACTATTCAGAAGCACAAAACATTATTCCCCGATCGGACCTACGTCTAGAGAAAGGATCGGTTCACGCATGTTCGTATGATTCAAATTTCTTGTAGATTCAGGTTCTCCATGGGACTCGGACCCATTTAGAATATATTTGACCGTATGGGACTTGAACCCACTTAGGTGTCCACCTCTCCTCCATAGATCTAATCCATATTTTGGACTCAAACCCATTGTAAGGCATGAATCATGGGTGTCCCGTACCAATTCTACTTTACATAAGTATCTCAATTGGGATGTGCACGATCAAGAGAAATTTCCAAATATGTGACTATACTCAACAACCACTACATGATTATTCTCATCAAACACCATGTAATCATATCACAACCACCATGGGTTAATATCACAATTACCATATGATTCTATCACAATCATAACATATTACAACGCGTTTCCATACAATCTAGTTCAATTTGAAATTGGATCATTGTTAACTATCCATGTCATCCGACACTTTTCGTAAATGGAACAATCCATCTCTAGAAATTACTCGTTCATGGATGCACACTGAGGCACCTTTTACATTCGAGTGTTGCAACCTAAATTATTTACCATAACCTAAGTTATCTTTCTAATTCATTCACCTATTTAAAAACATAGGTTTAACTTCACTTTTCATCATAGATTTTAACCAATTGTTATGCATTCAACACAAACAACATTTTATGACATAGTTCATAACATAAACATAAGATTTCATCATTACTCACTAAGCATTAATAAACATACACATATTAATTTACTTCATAAAACGATAGAACTTTGGATTAGATTTCCAACGCATCCGAATGCGTCTCATTTCGAGTTACGAAACTCAAGATACATTATTTTCAATATTGTTGAATTTCTCATATCAGCGAATTTCGCTAAGAGAGAAATGCATTCGCTAAGCGAAATATGATAGAGCAGAAACACCAAAATCTCACCTTTAACCCATCTTCTTCAACCTTTAACCATTCAAACAACCCCCAATGATACCATAACATACACAAGCCTTTATATCATGAAACTAACGATATTCTAATGTATTCGACCTCATGTTAATCAGAGCTACGAATTATAATCTATGGTGGGAGTCGGGAAACAATTAATTCTCAATATTGTCATACTCGCTTAGCGAGCTCCTAATGAGGTAAGACAGTAGCCCCAAATCTCAGGAAATTCTGCTTTTCACTCTAGCGAAAAATACAGTGAGGCGCTCTAGCAAAGTTTTGCTTAGCGAGCAAGTAGCGATCTACTAGCGAGCGATCATAGAATGTCAAAATTCAAAAGATTCCCAAATAGTGCATAACGCAATAGGAAGGGGAAAATTAACCAAAAAGTCAACACATATCATTTTAATGCACCTAAAAACACAAAACATCATATTTATCACAACAAAACATGTAAAGCATCAAAACATCATGTATGACACAAAAGATTCGCATATAACATATGTTCAAGTGGGTCAAATAACACAAAAACTATCCTTGCAAGCTCAAGGAACCCTTCATAGTACAATAGTGAAAAAATTTAGAGAACATAATAATGTGAGTGTTGTGGGAAGAAGAAGTGGGAAGACAATTGAGAATATTGAAGACAAATCAGCTGAAGAAGACTATCTCTTAGTGGTAAATCTGGAAATCAAAGAACATCAGAAAAGACTTGAAGAAGTGGTTTCCCCAAAAGTGGTTGAAAATGACAAACAAAAATATCCAAAGCCCATCATAAATCTCCCATATCCTCAAAGGGCCAAGAAGAAGGATCAACATGAAAAGAATTTTGAGAAATTTTTAGAAATGTTCAAAAAGCTTGAAATTAACATCCATTTTTCAAAAGCTCTGGAACAAATGCCAATATAATCCAACTTCATGAAAGATATAATCTCCAAGAAACACACAACAGATAATTAACCCATAATTTTGACTCAGATGAAATAGAAAATGGTCTAGAGTTTTCTATCCCCTTTCCCGACTATTAGGATACGAGTTGTCTTACTCGACTATCCGAGTAATCGTCATCCAACCAAAACACCTTAATTATTATCAAATCATTTTACAATTAAGGATGAAAAAGAAAGTGGTCTAGAGCCTTCTATTCCCTTTCCCGGTTATTAGGATACAAGTTGTCTTACTCGATTATCCGAGTATTCATCATCCATTCAAAACACTTTAATTGTTATCAAATCCTTTCTATAATTAAGGATGAAAAAGAAAAGTGGTCTAGAGTTTTCTATTCCCTTTCCCGACTGTCAGGGTACGAGTTATCTTACTCGACTATCCAAGTAATTGTCACCCCCGTGTGACCAAAACTCTTTTCAAAAAGACATTGTTTAATCCCTTCTAACGTGTATAGAAAACTAGTGCTTAAGCCTCCCCCGAGAGTAGACAAGCCAGCATTTAGCCTTTAGCCTTTAGGATGTGATCTAAATAGTTGTTCGATAAAAGACACCAACAAATCGTAGTTCCCGAACTACGAATGCTCTGATTTCCTTATATAAGGATATGTAGGCAGGAGATTGATGTATCTTCGTGAGCACACTAATAAAAAACCTCCCCTTTTCTCCCTTCTGAGGTACCCATCCATCTCTATTCAATTTTATTATCATTCGAAGAAAACAAACAACATAAATTAACACTCAAAACGCAAATTAGAACTAAAAGGTTCCCGTTGAGTACAACGGACGTAAGGGGTGCTAATACCTTCCCCTTACGTAATCCACTCTCGAACCCGAATATGGTTGCGACGACCATTATTCTAAAGGGATCTCTTATCGATTTCTTAAGTTAAGGCATTCAACTTTATCCTACTTGTGTACACTTACACAATAGAACAAGGACTTAAGCATCTAAGAGAATTCACACTTCGTATGAAAAACACATAACATGAGTTCATCTAACTCAAAGAATCACTATTCAGAAGCACAAAACATTATTCCCCGATCGGACCTACGTCTAGAGAAAGGATCGGTTCACGCATGTTCGTATGATTCAAATTTCTTGTAGATTCAGGTTCTCCATGGGACTCGGACCCATTTAGAATATATTTGACCGTATGGGACTTGAACCCACTTAGGTGTCCACCTCTCCTCCATAGATCTAATCCATATTTTGGACTCAAACCCATTGTAAGGCATGAATCATGGGTGTCCCGTACCAATTCTACTTTACATAAGTATCTCAATTGGGATGTGCACGATCAAGAGAAATTTCCAAATATGTGACTATACTCAACAACCACTACATGATTATTCTCATCAAACACCATGTAATCATATCACAACCACCATGGGTTAATATCACAATTACCATATGATTCTATCACAATCATAACATATTACAACGCGTTTCCATACAATCTAGTTCAATTTGAAATTGGATCATTGTTAACTATCCATGTCATCCGACACTTTTCGTAAATGGAACAATCCATCTCTAGAAATTACTCGTTCATGGATGCACACTGAGGCACCTTTTACATTCGAGTGTTGCAACCTAAATTATTTACCATAACCTAAGTTATCTTTCTAATTCATTCACCTATTTAAAAACATAGGTTTAACTTCACTTTTCATCATAGATTTTAACCAATTGTTATGCATTCAACACAAACAACATTTTATGACATAGTTCATAACATAAACATAAGATTTCATCATTACTCACTAAGCATTAATAAACATACACATATTAATTTACTTCATAAAACGATAGAACTTTGGATTAGATTTCCAACGCATCCGAATGCGTCTCATTTCGAGTTACGAAACTCAAGATACATTATTTTCAATATTGTTGAATTTCTCATATCAGCGAATTTCGCTAAGAGAGAAATGCATTCGCTAAGCGAAATATGATAGAGCAGAAACACCAAAATCTCACCTTTAACCCATCTTCTTCAACCTTTAACCATTCAAACAACCCCCAATGATACCATAACATACACAAGCCTTTATATCATGAAACTAACGATATTCTAATGTATTCGACCTCATGTTAATCAGAGCTACGAATTATAATCTATGGTGGGAGTCGGGAAACAATTAATTCTCAATATTGTCATACTCGCTTAGCGAGCTCCTAATGAGGTAAGACAGTAGCCCCAAATCTCAGGAAATTCTGCTTTTCACTCTAGCGAAAAATACAGTGAGGCGCTCTAGCAAAGTTTTGCTTAGCGAGCAAGTAGCGATCTACTAGCGAGCGATCATAGAATGTCAAAATTCAAAAGATTCCCAAATAGTGCATAACGCAATAGGAAGGGGAAAATTAACCAAAAAGTCAACACATATCATTTTAATGCACCTAAAAACACAAAACATCATATTTATCACAACAAAACATGTAAAGCATCAAAACATCATGTATGACACAAAAGATTCGCATATAACATATGTTCAAGTGGGTCAAATAACACAAAAACTATCCTTGCAAGCTCAAGGAACCCTTCATAGTACAATAGTGAAAAAATTTAGAGAACATAATAATGTGAGTGTTGTGGGAAGAAGAAGTGGGAAGACAATTGAGAATATTGAAGACAAATCAGCTGAAGAAGACTATCTCTTAGTGGTAAATCTGGAAATCAAAGAACATCAGAAAAGACTTGAAGAAGTGGTTTCCCCAAAAGTGGTTGAAAATGACAAACAAAAATATCCAAAGCCCATCATAAATCTCCCATATCCTCAAAGGGCCAAGAAGAAGGATCAACATGAAAAGAATTTTGAGAAATTTTTAGAAATGTTCAAAAAGCTTGAAATTAACATCCATTTTTCAAAAGCTCTGGAACAAATGCCAATATAATCCAACTTCATGAAAGATATAATCTCCAAGAAACACACAACAGATAATTAACCCATAATTTTGACTCAGATGAAATAGAAAATGGTCTAGAGTTTTCTATCCCCTTTCCCGACTATTAGGATACGAGTTGTCTTACTCGACTATCCGAGTAATCGTCATCCAACCAAAACACCTTAATTATTATCAAATCATTTTACAATTAAGGATGAAAAAGAAAGTGGTCTAGAGCCTTCTATTCCCTTTCCCGGTTATTAGGATACAAGTTGTCTTACTCGATTATCCGAGTATTCATCATCCATTCAAAACACTTTAATTGTTATCAAATCCTTTCTATAATTAAGGATGAAAAAGAAAAGTGGTCTAGAGTTTTCTATTCCCTTTCCCGACTGTCAGGGTACGAGTTATCTTACTCGACTATCCAAGTAATTGTCACCCCCGTGTGACCAAAACTCTTTTCAAAAAGACATTGTTTAATCCCTTCTAACGTGTATAGAAAACTAGTGCTTAAGCCTCCCCCGAGAGTAGACAAGCCAGCATTTAGCCTTTAGCCTTTAGGATGTGATCTAAATAGTTGTTCGATAAAAGACACCAACAAATCGTAGTTCCCGAACTACGAATGCTCTGATTTCCTTATATAAGGATATGTAGGCAGGAGATTGATGTATCTTCGTGAGCACACTAATAAAAAACCTCCCCTTTTCTCCCTTCTGAGGTACCCATCCATCTCTATTCAATTTTATTATCATTCGAAGAAAACAAACAACATAAATTAACACTCAAAACGCAAATTAGAACTAAAAGGTTCCCGTTGAGTACAACGGACGTAAGGGGTGCTAATACCTTCCCCTTACGTAATCCACTCTCGAACCCGAATATGGTTGCGACGACCATTATTCTAAAGGGATCTCTTATCGATTTCTTAAGTTAAGGCATTCAACTTTATCCTACTTGTGTACACTTACACAATAGAACAAGGACTTAAGCATCTAAGAGAATTCACACTTCGTATGAAAAACACATAACATGAGTTCATCTAACTCAAAGAATCACTATTCAGAAGCACAAAACATTATTCCCCGATCGGACCTACGTCTAGAGAAAGGATCGGTTCACGCATGTTCGTATGATTCAAATTTCTTGTAGATTCAGGTTCTCCATGGGACTCGGACCCATTTAGAATATATTTGACCGTATGGGACTTGAACCCACTTAGGTGTCCACCTCTCCTCCATAGATCTAATCCATATTTTGGACTCAAACCCATTGTAAGGCATGAATCATGGGTGTCCCGTACCAATTCTACTTTACATAAGTATCTCAATTGGGATGTGCACGATCAAGAGAAATTTCCAAATATGTGACTATACTCAACAACCACTACATGATTATTCTCATCAAACACCATGTAATCATATCACAACCACCATGGGTTAATATCACAATTACCATATGATTCTATCACAATCATAACATATTACAACGCGTTTCCATACAATCTAGTTCAATTTGAAATTGGATCATTGTTAACTATCCATGTCATCCGACACTTTTCGTAAATGGAACAATCCATCTCTAGAAATTACTCGTTCATGGATGCACACTGAGGCACCTTTTACATTCGAGTGTTGCAACCTAAATTATTTACCATAACCTAAGTTATCTTTCTAATTCATTCACCTATTTAAAAACATAGGTTTAACTTCACTTTTCATCATAGATTTTAACCAATTGTTATGCATTCAACACAAACAACATTTTATGACATAGTTCATAACATAAACATAAGATTTCATCATTACTCACTAAGCATTAATAAACATACACATATTAATTTACTTCATAAAACGATAGAACTTTGGATTAGATTTCCAACGCATCCGAATGCGTCTCATTTCGAGTTACGAAACTCAAGATACATTATTTTCAATATTGTTGAATTTCTCATATCAGCGAATTTCGCTAAGAGAGAAATGCATTCGCTAAGCGAAATATGATAGAGCAGAAACACCAAAATCTCACCTTTAACCCATCTTCTTCAACCTTTAACCATTCAAACAACCCCCAATGATACCATAACATACACAAGCCTTTATATCATGAAACTAACGATATTCTAATGTATTCGACCTCATGTTAATCAGAGCTACGAATTATAATCTATGGTGGGAGTCGGGAAACAATTAATTCTCAATATTGTCATACTCGCTTAGCGAGCTCCTAATGAGGTAAGACAGTAGCCCCAAATCTCAGGAAATTCTGCTTTTCACTCTAGCGAAAAATACAGTGAGGCGCTCTAGCAAAGTTTTGCTTAGCGAGCAAGTAGCGATCTACTAGCGAGCGATCATAGAATGTCAAAATTCAAAAGATTCCCAAATAGTGCATAACGCAATAGGAAGGGGAAAATTAACCAAAAAGTCAACACATATCATTTTAATGCACCTAAAAACACAAAACATCATATTTATCACAACAAAACATGTAAAGCATCAAAACATCATGTATGACACAAAAGATTCGCATATAACATATGTTCAAGTGGGTCAAATAACACAAAAACTATCCTTGCAAGCTCAAGGAACCCTTCATAGTACAATAGTGAAAAAATTTAGAGAACATAATAATGTGAGTGTTGTGGGAAGAAGAAGTGGGAAGACAATTGAGAATATTGAAGACAAATCAGCTGAAGAAGACTATCTCTTAGTGGTAAATCTGGAAATCAAAGAACATCAGAAAAGACTTGAAGAAGTGGTTTCCCCAAAAGTGGTTGAAAATGACAAACAAAAATATCCAAAGCCCATCATAAATCTCCCATATCCTCAAAGGGCCAAGAAGAAGGATCAACATGAAAAGAATTTTGAGAAATTTTTAGAAATGTTCAAAAAGCTTGAAATTAACATCCATTTTTCAAAAGCTCTGGAACAAATGCCAATATAATCCAACTTCATGAAAGATATAATCTCCAAGAAACACACAACAGATAATTAACCCATAATTTTGACTCAGATGAAATAGAAAATGGTCTAGAGTTTTCTATTCCCTTTCCCGACTATTAGGATACGAGTTGTCTTACTCGACTATCCGAGTAATCGTCATCCAACCAAAACACCTTAATTATTATCAAATCATTTTACAATTAAGGATGAAAAAGAAAGTGGTCTAGAGCCTTCTATTCCCTTTCCCGGTTATTAGGATACAAGTTGTCTTACTCGACTATCCGAGTATTCATCATCCATTCAAAACACTTTAATTGTTATCAAATCCTTTCTATAATTAAGGATGAAAAAGAAAAGTGGTCTAGAGTTTTCTATTCCCTTTCCCGACTGTCAGGGTACGAGTTATCTTACTCGACTATCCAAGTAATTGTCACCCCCGTGTGACCAAAACTCTTTTCAAAAAGACATTGTTTAATCCCTTCTAACGTGCATAGCAAACTAGTGCTTAAGCCTCCCCCGAGAGTAGACAAGCCAGCATTTAGCCTTTAGCCTTTAGGATGCGATCTAAATAGTTGTTCGATAAAAGACACCAACAAATCGTAGTTCCCGAACTACGAATGCTCTGATTTCCTTATATAAGGATATGTAGGCAGGAGATTGATGTATCTTCGTGAGCACACTAATAAAAAACCTCCCCTTTTCTCCCTTCTGAGGTACCCATCCATCTCTATTCAATTTTATTATCATTCGAAGAAAACAAACAACATAAATTAACACTCAAAACGCAAATTAGAACTAAAAGGTTCCCGTTGAGTACAACGGACGTAAGGGATGCTAATACCTTCCCCTTACGTAATCCACTCTTGAACCCGAATATGGTTGCGACGACCATTATTCTAAAGGGATCTCTTATGGATTTCTTAACTTAAGGCATTCAACTTTATCCTACTTGTGTACACTTACACAATAGAACAAGGACTTAAGCATCTAAGAGAATTCACACTTCGTATGAAAAACACATAACATGAGTTCATCTAACTCAAAGAATCACTATTCAGAAGCACAAAACATTATTCCCCGATCGGACCTACGTCTAGAGAAAGGATCGGTTCACGCATGTTCGTATGATTCAAATTTCTTGTAGATTCAGGTTCTCCATGGGACTCGGACCCATTTAGAATATATTTGACCGTATGGGACTCGAACCCACTTAGGTGTCCACCTCTCCTCCATAGATCTAATCCATATTTTGGACTCAAACCCATTGTAAGGCATGAATCATGGGTGTCCCGTACCAATTCTACTTTACATAAGTATCTCAATTGGGATGTGCACGATCAAGAGAAATTTCCAAATATGTGACTATACTCAACAACCACTACATGATTATTCTCATCAAACACCATGTAATCATATCACAACCACCATGGGTTAATATCACAATTACCATATGATTCTATCACAATCATAACATATTACAACGCGTTTCCATACAATCTAGTTCAATTTGAAATTGGATCATTGTTAACTATCCATGTCACCCGACACTTTTCGTAAATGGAACAATCCATCTCTAGCAATTACTTGTTCATGGATGCACACTAAGGCACCTTTTACATTCGAGTGTTGCAACCTAAATTATTTACCATAACCTAAGTTATCTTTCTAATTCATTCACCTATTTAAAAACATAGGTTTAACTTCACTTTTCATCATAGATTTTAACCAATTGTTATGCATTCAACACAAACAACATTTTATGACATAGTTCATAACATAAACATAAGATTTCATCATTACTCACTAAGCATTAATAAACATACACATATTAATTTACTTCATAAAACGATAGAACTTTGGATTAGATTTCCAACACATCCGAATGCGTCTCATTTCGAGTTACGAAAATCAAGATACATTATTTTCAATATTGTTGAATTTCTCATATCAGCAAATTTCGCTAAGAGAGAAATGCATTCGCTAAGCGAAATATGATAGAGCAGAAACACCAAAATCTCACCTTTAACCCATCTTCTTCAACCTTTAACCATTCAAATAACCCCCAATGATACCACAACATACACAAGCCTTTATATCATGAAACTAACCATATTCTAATGTATTCGACCTCATGTTAATCAGAGCTACAAATTATAATCTATGGTGGGAGTCGGGAAACAATTAATTCTCAATATTGTCATACTCGCTTAGCGAGCTCCTAATGAGGTAAGACAGTAGCCCCAAATCTCAGGAAATTCTGCTTTTCACTCTAGCGAAAAATACAGTGAGGCGCTCTAGCAAAGTTTTGCTTAGCGAGCAAGTAGCGATCTACTAGCGAGCGATCATAGAATGTCAAAATTCAAAAGATTCCCAAATAGTGCATAACGCAATAGGAAGGGGAAAATTAACCAAAAAGTCAACACATATCATTTTAATGCACCTAAAAACACAAAACATCATATTTATCACAACAAAACATGTAAAGCATCAAAACATCATGTATGACACAAAAGATTCGCATATAACATATGTTCACACAAACCCTAGTTTCCAAAGCATGAATTCCCCCCCCCCCCCCCCCCCCCCCCCAAAGCTAATACTATCTAGAAATCCACCTTGATAAGATGTAGATGATGAAAGTTGGAGATGATCCTTGATGAAGCAAGCTTGATTCATCCTCTTCCAAGATTTTTCCTCTTTTCTATTCTTCTCTTTTTCTTCTTTCTCTTTTCACCTACTTTCTCCTCTTCTTTCCCCTATCTCTTCCTTTCAAACCACGAGATGGAGAAATGAATGGATAAAGAGAGTGAAGAGAAATATCTAAAGAGATAATTTTATCCCTGGTAACCAATTATCACTACAACAAATTACGCTTTTTATGACGAAGCTTTTACCACGAACAATAGGAAGGGTAACCAAAGGAACACTACAACTTACATTAAGAACCTGGAAGTTCAAGTGGGTCAAATAACACAAAAACTATCCTTGCAAGCTCAAGGAACTCTTCATAGTACAATAGTGAAAAAATTTAGAGAACATAATAATGTGAGTGTTGTGGGAAGAAGAAGTGGGAAGACAATTGAGAATACTGAAGACAAATCAACTGAAGAAGACTATCTCTTAGTGGTAAATCTGGAAATCAAAGAACATCAGAAAATACTTGAAGAAGTGGTTTCCCCAAAAGTGGTTGAAAATGACAAACAAAAATATCCAAAACCCATCATAAATCTCCCATATCCTCAAAGGGCCAAGAAGAATGATCAACATGAAAAGAATTTTGAGAAATTTTTAGAAATGTTCAAAAAGCTTGAAATTAACATCCATTTTTCAAAAGCTCTGGAACAAATGCCAATATAATCCAACTTCATGAAATATATAATCTCCAAGAAACACACAACAGATAATTAACCCATAATTTTGACTGAAACATGTAGTGCTATTTTACAGGGCATAAAGATTCATGTAAAAAGGAAAGATATGGGCTTTGTCACCATTCCATGCATAATTGGAGATAGAAATTTCAAGAAGGGAATTATTGATTTGGGGGCTAGTGTGAGTCTTATTCCTTTGTCCATCTATAGAAAGATAGGCATTGGTACGACTCAAGATACCAAAATGACACTTTAGTTTGCAGATCACTCAGTGAACAGACCCTATGGGATCGTAGAAAATGTTCTAGTAAAAATAGACAAATTTGTGTTTCCAATTGATTTTGTGATTCTAGAAATGCCTGAAAATAAAGAGATTCCCCTTATCTTAGGAAGACCGTTTCTAGAGACCAGGTGATGCATGATAAACATAGAGGAAGGAACCATGACTCTAAAAGTTTATGATGAAGAATTGAAAATTGATGTATGGAACACTATGAGGCACAAAGATGATGTGGAACCAGTAATACAGTAGAGGTGTTAGACACTGTGATTGCTTAGTTTGTTCATATGAAAATACCAAAGTTACCTTTGGAAAGAGTCCTTATCCTATATGCCCAATAAATCGAAGAGCGTGAAGACGAAAAAGGAAAACAAGTTTTAGCTATGATGGAAACATAACCTAAATGGAATAGGTCCAAACCATATTGTTGAAAAGATTTAAAAGCACCACAAGCATCAGAAGACTAGAAGAAATTCGTAAAAGGTACGGAGTTGAAGAAGTTACTTGAGAATCTCAAATATGTTTTCTTTGACACTGAAAAAAATGCCATGCCATCATAAATTCTGGTCTAAAAGAGAAAGAAGAGGAGAAACTGGTACATGTACTCAAGAAATACAAGAGTGTCATTGGATGGTCCATCTTAGACTTAAAAGGGATCAACCCAATAGTTTTCATGCATAAAATAATGATGGAAGATTATCACAAACCATTAGTGCAACCCCAAAGAAGATTAAATCTAATAATGAAAGAAGTAGTTCACAAGGAAGTGGTGAAACTACTGGATGTAAGTCTGATTTATCCCATATCTGACAGTTTATGGGTGAGTCCCGTGCATGTTGTACCAAAGAAGGGAGGAGCAACATGATAATGAATGAGAAAGATGAAGTAATTGCCACTTGAATAGTGACAGGTTATAGAGTGCGTATTAATTATAGAATACTCAACATCGTAATAAGGAAAGATCATTTTCCTGTCCCTTTCATTGATCAAATGTTAGAGAGGCTCGCTAGTCACGAGTACTATTTCTTTATTGATGTATACTCGTGCTATAATCAAATTTCAGCGGCCCATGAGGATCAAGAGAACACAAAGTTCACATGCCCGTATGGTATATTTTCCTATAAAAGGATGCCATTTGGGTTGTTCAACGCCCCTGCTACATTTCAAAGATGTATGACATCCATTTTCATTGACATGCTTGAAAAGCATATGGAAGTGTTTATGAATGTTTTTTTTTTGTTTTTGGTTCATCTTTTGATAACTATTTAACTAACTTGTCTCTTGTCTTAGAAAGGTGCCAACAGACAAACATGACCTTTCCATTTTATGGTATGGGAATGTATAGTGCCAGGTCACAAAATATCTCGTAAGGGTATACAAGTTAACAAAGAAAAAGTAGAAGTGGTGACAAATCTCCCACCTCCGATGAATGAGAAATGAATAAGGAGTTTCTTAGGACATGCAGGTTTCTATCGTAGGTTCATAAGATATTTTTCGAAATAGCTAAGCCTCTGACTAATTTGTTTGTCAAATACAATCCCTTCATAAGAGTGTGTTATTGCGTTTGAAACGTTGAAAAGAAGGTTCGTGTATGCACCCATAGTGATAGCCATAGATTGGTCTATACCTTTTAAGATCATGTGTGTTGCAAGTGATATTGGAGTAG
Source organism: Lathyrus oleraceus (assembly GCF_024323335.1). Classification (NCBI taxonomy): domain Eukaryota; kingdom Viridiplantae; phylum Streptophyta; class Magnoliopsida; order Fabales; family Fabaceae; genus Lathyrus; species Lathyrus oleraceus. The sequence continues at coordinate 191,701,750 of NC_066585.1, forward strand.
GGGTATTGTTGGGACAAAGAAGAGAGAAACTGATGCATGTCATTTACTATGCCATTCATGTTGTAAACCCCACCCAGTTGAATTATGCAACTACCAAAAAGGAGTTGTTAGCTGTTGTTTATGCTTTCGACAAATTCAGGGCATATTTGCTAGGTTCTAAAGTGATTGTGCACACTGATCATGCTGCTATGAAATATTTGTTTGTAAAAACAAGAATGTAAGCCAAGACTATTGAGATGGATCATGTTACTCCAAGAGTTTGACCTTGAAATTTGGGATAAAAAGGATGTGAAAACATTGTTCCAGATCATTTTTCCGGAATGTCCCAATTGAAGAAATAGCAGAGAAACACCCAATGAGGGATGAGTTTTTATATGAAGGTTTCCTAGAAATTACTAATGCTCCATAGTTTGTAGATTATGCGAACTATTTTGCAGGTGGCTTTATCCCCGATGACTTTGATTCTAACAAAAGAAAAAAGCTTTTGCATGATTGTAGGTTATATCTTTGGGATGACCCACTCTTATATAAAAAGGGGTTAGATATATTAATTTTAAGGTGTGTGCTAGAAGAGGAACAAAGTGACATCCTCAATTCATGTCACAACTCATAGTATATAAGGAACTTCAATGGAGATAGGACAATATTTAAAGTTCTCCAATTAGGGTTATATTGGCCCATAATATTCAAAGATGCATATTTCATTATGCAAGAATGTGACAGACAACAACAAACATGTAATATTTCCAAAAGAAACCAAATGCCCCAAAATACCATGTTGGACATGGAACTGTTTAATGTTTGGGGTATAGATTCTATGGGACCGTTTCCACCATCGTTTGGTAAGAACTACATCTTGTTGGCGGTGGACTATGTCTCTAAGTGGGTAGAAGTTATGGCATTACCTACAAATGATGCTAAGGTGGTAGTTAATTTCCTTAAAAGAAATATCTTCGTAAGGTTTGGAGTTCCAAGAGCACTAATAAGTGACGAAGGTACACATTTCTTGAGTTGACTGATGGAAAATTTGCTTAGGAAATACAATGTGAAGCATAAGATTGCTACCTCATATCATCCTCAGACTAGTGGACATGTGGAAGTATCTAATAAGAAAATTAAAAAAATTCTAGAAAAGGCCGCAAGTGCTTCGAGAAAATATTGGGAAACAAAGTTGGATGATGCACTATGGACGTATAAAAATTCCTTCAAAACACCAACAAGTATGTCTCCTTATCAGCTAGTTCATGGGAAGGAAAGTTATTTACCTTTAGAACTCGAGCACAAAGCATTGTGGGCCTTAAAATTCCTAGATTATGATCTCTAAAAGGTTGTCGAATCCAGAATTCTTCAACTCCATGAGTTAAAAGAATTTAGAAATCAAGCCTATGAGAATGCCAAAATTTATCAGGAACATACAAAAAAATAACATGATAGAAAGATTCAGAAAAAGGAATTTTGGGAAGGGAAGTTGGCTCTTTTGTTCAATTCCAGGTTGAAGCTATTTCCTGGCGAACTCAAGTCAAGATTGTCTGGTTCATACATTGTTAACAAAGTGTTCCTACATGCAGCAATAGAGCTAAAGAACCCGGCCAATGGAGACACATTTAAGGTCAATGGTTAGAGATTGAAACCATACTACCAAGGAAAAGAAGTTGGCATGGTAGAAGGGTCACAACTTACAACAACTTAGACCAGATGCACGTCGAGCTACAAACATTAAAAAGCGCTTCTTGGGAGGAAATCCAAGGGAGGTATATGTGTTTTTGCTTTCCGGCTTATTTTCCTTTTCATTTTAACTGCTAGTTGTAGTAAGGGTCAAATAAAAAAGTGTCAAGTCAGAAGGTTGGACAAAGGGCATAATGAAGGTTAGTAAGAAAACAAGGAAAATCACATGTCCTTACCATACGCGCATGGATCCCATATACGCATAGGGGAATGCCAAAAATCCAAACCTCTGACCTACGCGTATGAACAAACCTATACGCGTATGGGACTTTAAAATTTTTAAAATAAATATTAAGTCCCTCCCTGCTCATACGCGTATGGCATGTGTGATATGCATATGAGGTAACTAAATAGTCATGGAGAGTCTGTGCATGAGTTTATACATGTATGAAGCAGTGATACACGTATGGAAATAATCATATTGTGCCATAAACGTATCCATATGCTTTGTCCATTTTCAATTTTTTTGTCCCAGCCCATATGTGTATGGGTATGTTATACACGTATGGCCCAACCAATGCAGCGTATCCATACGCGTATGGACATAAGCCCAAACTATTTATATTTTGTCATGTTTTTTCTATCATTTTTCCCGTCTCTCAATGCACCACCCAACACTGCTGAGTTTTTCTCTGCAAAAATTTTCATCTGCAGTTCTTTTTCTTCATAATCCACCACCCACTCACTAAAAATGGCTCATGATACTTATTCTTATGATTCTGACACATTTTTGTATGATGTGCATCACGAAAGGTTTAAGATTATTTCAAATCAAGACATTATGGAGGAGAGATCATTCAACCTAAGCCCAAATGAGTACCTAGAGATTCACCAAGTGCTCAAGAAGCACAAATTGAGCAAACTGGTTGCCCTAGATTTGGTACTAGAATTTTATGCTAATGCCTACAGGCCTTCTTCTGAGCAAACTGAAGCAGAGCCAACTATTCTCTCTTGGGTGAGAGGGAGGGAAATTCGCTATGATTGGCAATTAGTGAGTAGGGTTTTGAAGATGAAATACATGTGTCATACCCCAATTTTGTCTGGGCATATTTAAATTTTTGTAAAATCGATTTCATTTTTAATTTGCATCATATGCGCAGGATGACATGCATTCCATCATGAATAATAACTAAAATATCAGTCAGAATAAATTTATTGAAAATACAGACAAACCGTTTGAATCATTTCTCAAGAGACGTGCAAAAATCAGCGGGTAAAAAGTTTCAAAATTAAAATTGCAGACACCAGTATTATTAATCTACGATTCACGTAGTTTAACCTGGTGTGCTCGTCATATTTTTTAGCGACCGTTTCGGCTGCGTTTTGATCCGCCTGAGCCTGTTAACCGATAAAAATTATTTTCAAAATTTAAAGAAACGCTGTATTTTTTCAATAAGTATATTTTGTGCTGATCATTTTAGTGCATCCGATTTATATTTTTGAGCAAATTTTTGCCCGACTTTTATTCATTTTTAGTAGTTTTAATTTTGTTCTTTCGTCAAAATAGTCAGATTAAATAAATAGAATTTTCCATGTTATCATTTTAATTTTATCATGATTATTTTAAAAGTTGTGAATTTTATTTGATTCAATTGATTGAAATTGATTAAGTCATCTAAAAACAACATTATAGGCATTTTAATTTATTTAAATAGTGTGTGTTTCTTGGTGTGTTTCTTTAATCAATGGTCCATGTTAAGCAATCCACACGTATCCTAGTTTATCCAATCAAAATTTAGGATTTAATAGTAAGTAATTAATAAATAAAAATAATAATTATTGAGTGGCCGACACGCTACCACTCCTCAATAACACATCTCTCTCTCACTTTCTGAAAAAAAAAAGAGGAAACGTTAGAAAAGAAAAAAACAACTTGAAGAGAGGACTTTTTTCCTTTTCCCAAATTCTCACCCATTTCAATACATACTCTCTCTGTAAAAAGGAGAGAATAAAAAAGAAGAAAAAACTCTTTAATTGTTCCACTTCTCCCTCACTGTTCACCGACCACAACCCTTCCTCTTCTACACAGGGCACAACAACCAAACTCTGGCCATCCACAACACCTCCCTTCCTCACCTTCGTTTCCAATCACCATTGTCTCCGTCCACACCTTCCACACGCTGCCACACAACACCAAATGGATGCCGCGAGAACCATCATCTCTCCGTCAGCACAACGCGTACCACCACCGCCATTAACTTCCTTCAAATAACCTTCCGCTTTTGGCACCGTCGCCGACCTTCTCCTCCAACCACTTACCTTAACAACACCGAAAAACCGCCATCCACACTCTCGCCGCACCATTCTCACCTCCAACTTCGACCACTGTCGGCATCTATAAACCGGCGAACAAACACCACCCAACCCTCATTACCGCCACCACGAAATCACTGGTGAACGCTATTCAAAGCAAGCTACAACAACGTAACTCACATCCCTTTTTTCCTCACACAACCGTCATACTCGATCCGCCTTCAATAACAAAACACCACCAAAAATCATCTTCAGCTTCCGCCTTGGACCACTATTTTCCACCATGTTCCGTCGAGACACCAACAACATATAGTGACTTCCACAACCGACTCCTCAACAAGAAACTCCACTTTCATTTTTTTTCATCTGTTCTGTTTACAACTCCGATAATGCGACTCCGATCTCTGCTGCCACGATTAGGTGACAATAATAGGTACCTCAGTTTCGATTATTTATTAATGATATTCAAGGATTTGAACTGAATAAATGATTGCTCCATATTTATGTGTATATGATGTGTTTATGAGTGCGTCATAGCCGAATCAAGTTTAGGACGGTGCACATTTGATTTTTCTGGTTTGGTGTGGCGTATTTCAGCATTTCATCTCAAGTATTGGATGTGACCATGTGGGAGCTAGTGTAAACTAGATTTAATTTTAAGTTTGCTTTGTTTCATTTGTTTAACCTTTTAGTTGGTTTTATGATAAGAAAGTTCTGTTGATTACCATATCCCTGCATATTTGATTTGAAATTTGGAATTATTACTATATAAGCAAATCAAAAGATACAAAGGGACAGTGTTATGTCATAAGGTTTAATTTCATACTTGAGCAATGGTTATTTGAACTGCCCCATGTGTTGATTAATAAATGTACTGTTTGAATTACAAATTATGGCTTCATTACTAACTACTAACAGGCTTAATTATGGTAGTTTATCCCTTTCTTACAAGGGGTAGCTTCATATTTGAATTTTGAGAGATTTTTATAGTCTTTTGGAAGTATGGTTGCTGCTATTTTTGTTGAAACTTCATTTTTGGCTTACGAGAAAGTAGAGAGGATTGGAAGGAAGTCAATTCTTTTGGTTGTTGAGTTTTAGAATTTTGGCTTGCATTTTTGTTAAAATTAAATGCCACATGTATTATAGATTTTAGTCAAATTTAATGTTGAAAAAGAAATTATATATTTTACTTATTCTGCTTATTGCATCTTATTCTTATAAGGATAGAATTTAGACTAAGTAATAGAGATTTTTCCATGTAAGTAAGGCTCATTAACCATTACTCCTCACACAAATAATTTGGTAAACCTTTTGATTATAATGTACAGTTTGATTTTCGTTAATCCGATTTTTTTTAATAGTGGATTTGGCAATTTCAAGTCGTTATACCACAAGAGTTTCAATTAATTAATAAAGCATTTCACCGCGTTACGATTCCGCGAATGACACTAATCATATTGTCATTTCGCCCTAACCAGTTTTTGAGCACATCGCGGTCGACTCAATTCGATATTTTAAATCGACTTTGTCACGTACTTTTTTTTTCTTTTTTTTAATTATAATTAATTAATCAATTAAATTTTGTTTAATTATTTAATTATGATTAATTAACTTTAATTAACTTGATTTTTTGATTCAATTAAATAATTTTGATAATTAATCTTAATTAACTTAATTAATCAATTTAACCGAGTTTTAATCAATTAATTTAAATAATTAAATTTCACGATCATTTTCCACTATCATTTCATAATACAAACTCAATTCCAAACCACTTCAAACCCCGATCAAATCAAAACACTTTCATAATAACGAAATGAAAAAGGAGATGACTTTGAGTTTTCAACTTCTCTCCTCAATTGGTTGAATACGAGTTTTCTTACTCGGTTAGTCGAACAATTGCCATTTTCCCAAACTTATAACCTAATCAAATCATTTTTACAATAAACTATACGAAAAGGTAGATGGTCTTGAGTTTTCAATTCCTCTTTTCAAATGCTTGGATATGAGTTGTCTTACTCAGTCATTCAAGTACTTGTCGTTTATCTAAACCATATCAACCACACACAAACTTATTTTCATAATCACTCAGATGAAATAGAAAATGATCTAGAGTTTTCTATTCCCTTTCCCGACTATTAGGATACGAGTTGTCTTACTCGACTATCCGAGTAATCGTCATCCAACCAAAACACCTTAATTATTATCAAATCATTTTACAATTAAGGATGAAAAAGAAAGTGGTCTAGAGCCTTCTATTCCCTTTCTCGGTTATTAGGATACAAGTTGTCTTACTCGATTATCCGAGTATTCATCATCCATTCAAAACACTTTAATTGTTATCAAATCCTTTCTATAATTAAGGATGAAAAAGAAAAGTGGTCTAGAGTTTTCTATTCCCTTTCTCGACTGTCAGGGTACGAGTTATCTTACTCGACTATCCAAGTAATTGTCACCCCCGTATGACCAAAACTCTTTTCAAAAAGACATTGTTTAATCCCTTCTAACGTGCATAGCAAACTAGTGCTTAAGCCTCCCCCGAGGAGTAGACAAGCCAGCATTTAGCCTTTAGCCTTTAGGATGCGATCTAAATAGTTGTTCGATAAAAGACACCAACAAATCGTAGTTCCCGAACTACGAATGCTCTGATTTCCTTATATAAGGATATGTAGGCAGGAGATTGATGTATCTTCGTGAGCACACTAATAAAAAACCTCCCCTTTTCTCCCTTCTGAGGTACCCATCCATCTCTATTCAATTTTATTATCATTCGAAGAAAACAAACAACATAAATTAACACTCAAAACGCAAATTAGAACTAAAAGGTTCCCGTTGAGTACAACGGACGTAAGGGGTGCTAATACCTTCCCCTTACGTAATCCACTCTCGAACCCAAATATGGTTGCGACGACCATTATTCTAAAGGGATCTCTTATCGATTTCTTAACTTAAGGCATTCAACTTTATCCTACTTGTCGTTTATCTAAACCATATCAACCACACACAAACTTATTTTCATAATCACTCAGATGAAATAGAAAATGGTCTAGAGTTTTCTATTCCCTTTCCCGACTATTAGGATACGAGTTGTCTTACTCGACTATCCGAGTAATCGTCATCCAACCAAAACACCTTAATTATTATCAAATCATTTTACAATTAAGGATGAAAAAGAAAGTGGTCTAGAGCCTTCTATTCCCTTTCCCGGTTATTAGGATACAAGTTGTCTTACTCGATTATCCGAGTATTCATCGTCCATTCAAAACACTTTAATTGTTATCAAATCCTTTCTATAATTAAGGATGAAAAAGAAAAGTGGTCTAGAGTTTTCTATTCCCTTTCCCGACTGTCAGGGTACGAGTTATCTTACTCGACTATCCAAGTAATTGTCACCCCCGTGTGACCAAAACTCTTTTCAAAAAGACATTGTTTAATCCCTTCTAACGTGCATAGCAAACTAGTGCTTAAGCCTCCCCCGAGAGTAGACAAGCCAGCATTTAGCCATCCATCTCTATTCAATTTTATTATCATTCGAAGAAAACAAACAACATAAATTAACACTCAAAATGCAAATTAGAACTAAAAGGTTCCCGTTGAGTACAATGGACGTAAGGGGTGCTAATACCTTCCCCTTACGTAATCCACTCCCAAACCCGAGTATGGTTGCGACGACCATTATTCTATTTCCTAAAGGTTTTAATCGAGATTTTCCTATTTCTTCATTGGGATAAATAAAGTTCGGTGGCGACTCTGTTCGAACGTAATTTTTTCCGCGACCGTCGCGAGGAATCTTATTTTCCGAGATGCGGCAACAGGGAACTGCAGTGTTAGTATCTATTGAAGAAGACAACTTCCAGAGTAGGTTGGTGTCACAGCCTAAAAAATATAGTATGCGAAAAAACAACCGGCGAAGAAGAAATGACAAAAGAGTCGCCACCGTGAGTTATTTATCCCAAAGGAGGGAAAGGAAACGCTCGAAGTAAACCTGGAGAAAGGAAAGGAAAAGACAAGGTCTCGCAACCAAATCTTGGGTTCAGGAGTCGATTATGCAAAGGGAAGGTATTAGCACCCCTACGCATCCGTAGTACTCTACAGGATCCACTTTTGTAGTTCTTGTCTAAGGGGTGTGAGTCTATCTTGTGCTGTTTACTAAAAAAGGGTTAAATGAAAATGACTCGCGCGGATGTCGCATCCACTGCATACGTATCTCATCTGAATATGAGAATCAGAGTCTTCGTAGCTCGGCTGACCTATGGGTTTGGGGGATGTGTGCTCGCTAAGACATCGCGTCTTATGCCTACATATCTCATCTGGAATGAGAATCAGAGCAAGCCATAGTTCGGCTAACTACGGGGTTATGGATTGGGTTTTGGACGAACGACGTTACTACGCAATCTACTGGATGCTCGACCTTTGGAGACTTACTCGCCTGTAGTAGAAGGAGTAAACGTGTGTTTAGGAGAAGAAAAATCAATGAGTTGTTAGGGTTTTAGGGATGCTCATGCAAAAAGGAAGTCCTAGACGAAGGAACAGTGCTACCTTAATTGGCATGCAAACGGGAGACTATACGAAGCCTCGCATCCTATGGGGAAACGATCACACTACACAAAACATGTATCTTAAAGTAAAATTCCACCAGGGGTTCAAACATTGCCTCCTATCGAGGTCTTCCAGCTAAAAGAGCGGTAAAATACGGGAAAGGGGTAAAAGTACCACACGGATAAAGATCCGAAGTTACAACAATTAAAGGGATAAGCAACCCTGAAATCTCTCCATCTAGACCATCAAAGAAAGTCAGTCAGTACGGGTAATCGGAATAAACCTCCAGATGGTATCCCTACAACAGTATGTGAGCCCTCACAAAAACTCGACAAAAGGGTTAGACAAACAAGATGAAATCAAGAGAAAACAATGCCATGGCAACACAAGACTGGTTAGAACAAAACAGAACAAAAAGCGAATACTGTCACATTCGCGACTGCATCGCCTAGCGAAGGCTTAGCGAAGCCTCGCTACCTGTTCGCCTAGAGATGGTGCTAGCGAACGCCTGCGGGGTTCAGGTTCTTCATTGATAACAGTCCGATCTCGGTAACCTCAAACCCTATGGTATCCATCTCAGAAAACGAAACGATTAAACATTCAAGGCATTATTTACATATTCATACGCAAATATAAACCCGTGGGCAAAACCTGATGTTACCTCATACATTCAGAGTATTCAAATTCAAGGCATAGAGTAATAGGAACAAAGGCATACCTGATGAGAGAGACCGATTAAAATTGAATGGCACGGCTGGATTTGCAAAGCAATGTTAGGGTTTGCGTGAGGCGGAGGCAAAAGAGTGTGTGAGTCGGAGTGAACTTCTCAGAGCTGCCTGAAGGTTGCTGCAGAGTAGTTCCTAGGTCTCCTTCTCTCAAGCTCTTTCTCCAGTGAAACTCCAGTGAAACTCCAGTGTCCTTTCCTCTACTGAAACTTTAGTATTTATAGACTAATTTTCGTGGACTTGTGGGCTTAGAATGAGGTCAGCTCAAGCCTAAAGCTTTTCTGTTATTTTCTGAAATGCGCGCCCTTCGCCTAGCGAAGGATCTGCTCGCCTAGCGAGCATGACAGTGCTCTTCGCTAGGCGAAGCATCTGCTTGCCTAGCGAGCATGACAGCTCAGCAGCAGATTCTTGCTTCTTCAAGCTTGGCGATTTGCACGGTGAATAGGCCCCATTTGGACCTGTTGGTAGTACCTCAAGTCTTTTTCTTGTGTTGACTGATCATCTAAATAGAACCCACAAAGTGTCCTGGAAGATGTTCAAGCTTCTTGGAGCTAATTCTGATTGACATGATGCAATGTAATATGAAATGCTAAATGACCTAAAAAATGAATGCATGAATGAGGAGGGCAAATTTTGGGGTGTTACAGTTGGCCATACAAGGATATGTTGGATCTCTTGGCACTATAGGGTGCAGTCTGGCACGATTTCATAGTCTATAGTAATCCTAATCATGTATTGAGCAAAATTATAGTTTGTGATATAGATGATGTTTTAAAAGCGTGGACATATATTTTTTCATCATAACCTGGAGATGAACCATAGTGGCTAAGATCTTATTACTATGTGAGCACTCAGGTTATACCCAATTCTCACCCACCAGCTAGTTAACTTCAGGAAGATTAATTCTACCGATATGGATTAAATAGCCCAGAGTGTAAAGATGAAGGTTTTGGGACATTTCACTATGATCCTCCTACTGTGTTAGATAGCGGGAGTAGAGGACCTGACCAGAGGAAGGATCGTGAAGCCAGCACAAAGATTAGATGTTACGTGAATTGTCAACATGTCTGCCAAAGCAACTAAAATGACAGCTTGTGTGGAGCCTGTGGGGAGACCAGCTAAGTCTGCAGGACCAAGTGAGCCTCCAAGGCAAGACATACCTCAAGGAGTGCCTCTCTCCTTCAGACCACACACATCCCCTGACGAGGGATCCTATGCACATTGGCATGATATGCAGATGTTTTGCTTCATGTAGGATTTTTGCATACAATATGGTATGCCAAGGCGCTACCTTACTCATGAGGTGGATACATGGGCATCGACACAATGTTATAGAGACAACACAATAAAAGACTCACATCACCTTTCTTTGGTTAATACTAGTACCCATGGATAGACACTCCTATTCAGATTGGGGTCCAGTTCAGCATTAACCTCAGCCAAGCCTTTTCCATCCACAACAGACCCCTCAACCTCACTATAGCCCATTTTAGAGTCTATCACAAAGACAATAGATTCCATCGAGACAATTGTCCCCTATCTCTAGGTTTGTGATGGTGACATATGGTCTTATATATCATATTGACTTTGATTGTACCATGGAGGACATAACTCAGGGGGATGAGGATGAGACATGGTTTTTCTGCTTTATTACTATTTTATGTTATTTTATCATTTGTATTTTGGTTTAGCTAGTTGAAGTTTGAACTGCATTTTATTATTTGTTTCAGTTATGTACTTTGGTTCCTTAGTTTCATTTTGAGTTGAATGCTATTATCATAGTCTTTAGTTTTATTATTTAATCATTATTTTTTGGTCTAACTAATGATCGATAGTTGTAGTGGTTGAAATATACACCCATCTAATGCTTGTTGCGCTTACACATGATTAACACGCCCAATACTGCTTACTTGTGAAATGATCTGACGTGATTTAATTGAGTTGTATTTGAAGTTAAACAGGTTGGTTGTAACTGAATGAGAAACCAAAGAAAATAAGGGGTACTATGGAGGTTGTTAGCTTTAACCCACATGGTGAGGACAGAAAAAGTCAAACACACAGTCCATCATGAGAGAACTTTCTGGTATGTCTTTATTAGTCAGAACTTGCATACGTTCTTATTTGATTTGAGTTGCATGATAATACACAGTGAGGCACATTTTTGTATTCACCCTGAGCCTTTATAGCCATCCCAGTTGTTTATATTTTTCCTTTGTTAACCGCGTTGAGTTTGTATCCATTTGTTTGTTTACCACATATTATTAACCCCCTGACCCCAACACTTCCCTACCCTATTCATAGTTTATGCATTGAATTCTAGGATATGTGTTTATTCTAAGTTTGAGGTTGTTGTTGGAATAACAACATTTTAAGTTTAGGGTAGTCGTCCAAATTTTGAGAAGAAGAGTTTATTTGATGAAAATAAAAAAGAAAAGTTAAGTTAAGTTGAAAAATCAACTTATGAAAAAAAAAAAAGAGAAATGATAATAGAACATCATCATCGAAACACTCAAAAGGAGGAGTCAAAATATCAATCAAATATCATAGAAATATGTGTCAAGGTTGAAAACTCCAGGGCACCTACAAGCAGGACTGACCCAACACATCTCGAGACCTTAGACGAAATTTAAAATGAAACATTTTTAATGTAATATACATATTTTTTTTTAAATTAATATATTTTAGATTTTAGAATGTAAATTCATTAAATTATTATAATCAATTTATTTAACATTTTATTTTTGATTGATAATTAAATTAACTCATCTAAACACTTTTCTCATTATTTAAAAAAATATATAATTAAAAAATAATGTCAAAATTCTAAAACGAACAATTAGATATCAAGTATCATATTTTGTTAAAAAAACTCAAAATTTTGTTATCTATATGTTTGATTTTTAAATTAACAAATAAAAAAATACGCCTTTATGTTGGTATTATATATTCTAAATAGGTGTTATTTTTTATTGGCATTTAATAATTTAAGTTAAAAATTAATTAAAACACTATAAATAAAAAATAAAAAATTGAGGCACTATGTGGTAGCCTTAGTGGCCTACCCCGAGGTCTAGCCTTGCCTACAAGCACCCAGGACATGAAATAATTCCAGCAATAACTCCTTAGAGTAAGCATAATGATACGAATGATTGTATAAACTCTGAATCTTAGCCTACTTATCCAAAAATGTCCCACCTTAACCCTAGCCCCGCTATAATCTGAAAAGACTTCAAAAAGTGTGTGTATCATGTATATTATTATCAATGTATAATTTATTCAAGTCTATGGTATGATATTGCTTATTATGAATCTTGAGCGAAAATGAATAAACACCAGAGAGATTTTGTAAGAGTATAAATTGATATGGCAGGTGTAGCAATCTCATCAAGTGAAGGTGTGGTAAATCAGTTAACCTCAGTAAACAGACAAAGTTAAAGGTGTCATCAAGAGACACTACTATAAAAAGTTCTTTTAACGTTGGACGCAAAATGTATTTTACCTCGGCTGCAGTAGCAAGGTAACGAATGACGTCATGAAAAGTTGTCACTCATCACCTTAGTGATTTAAAAACCGAGGGGTAGTGTTATATGCACATGGATTCGAACCCAACAACAACACTTTTGTTATTTTCAAAATTAGTGTATCTTATATCTCAGTTTATCTTGAAAACAGAGGGATAAGATTTTTTCTTTTAAAAAAAAAGTTGTTACATTTTTTACCTAGAATATTACATTCTTTACACAAAATATTAAAATAAAAATCAAATTCCCTAGAGATATAGATAAAAAAAATCCCTAGGGATCTTGATAAAAATTAAATTCTCTGAAGATCTAGGTTTTAGATCTTCGAATTATTGAATCTTGGGGTAGATCAAATATTGAGTGCAAAATTATTCTCTACGGATCTTGCATGCATTTGATTTTGAAGCAAAACAAAATTAGGGTTACATAAATAAAATTTATATTCAAAATATGATTTTATGCTCAAATAAATATTTAAGAAAATAAACCTTAAACCCAAGTAATTTTCTGCTCTTTCAATCCATCTTAGATAACCTTCCCAAACGTCTTTATGTGTCAAGCGCTTCATGTTCCATATAGGTTAGATTTTCAATATTCAACATGCTTTTATAATCGATGTCCCTTAGGTTTCACGGAGATCACTAATGGCAGATTCTTGAGCGTTGATAAACAATAAATGGATGACAAATATTTATTTAAGGGCGTTGAGTATAGTAAAAAAACGCTAAACTATCCCATAGGTCACGAAGAAAACCGAGGTGAATAAGCTACTTTTTTAAATTATAGTGTTTACACAAAATATTAAAAATACATTGTAAAATCTGTTTCCCAATGATAATTTTTATTTTCCATGCCCAGGTCCCATGCAAGATGTTAGAGATCTATTTCCCAATGAAATTTTTTGTTTTCTACACTTGCAATCCATCTCAGAGATCTGTAGTAGCAACTCATGATCAAACAAGCGGCGGTGAATATCTCTTCCAATAAATATTCATTAAAACTCTTCCAACAGATCTCTAGGGTAAAATGACATTTGATGAATATCTCTTTAGGGAGGCTACATATAAGTTAGTCTTAGGGTAAAATCTGTTTAGCAAGTATTTTTATACGATTATTAAACACCTCAGTTTTATTATAAAATCGAGGTGAATAATTCTTTTTTTAAAATTACATTGTTTACAAAGAATATTAAAATACATTATTTATAACAAATCTTCGGTGATATCCAAATTTTTTTTAAACAAGAATGATTTTCTGCACTTGCAATTTATCAACGAAGTACTCTTCAAAGGTTAAGCTCCCTTCTTTAACTGAGGTTTATTCCAAAAAATACAAAAATGACAACATCAACACCATTATGTGAGATAGATTGCAAGGGAAGATTTTTTTTTTGGTTCAAGATAGAAGAACATTGAAGATTTTTTTGTCTTGCAATCCATCCCAAAGAATGATGCTTGCGAGTTTGGGGCGACTTCATATTAGTAATGATTAGGGTAAAATATGTTTAACGAGTACTTTTATAGTAAAACTTTATTATTTTATGCCTCAGTTAAATAGAAAATTAAATGGTTAGAACATTTTGTTTACACTTATAGACAAATAAAATCATAAACTGCGATAGCTGGGAATCAAAATTTGTACTGAGTTATTTTTTCACCTTGATGTTTTGAAAATCCGAGAGAATATATGGTTTTTTATTTTTTTTAAATAATAAAAAATAGTGCGCCTTGGATTTATACCTCAATTTTCTATTGTTTGAGGTGAAAGTTTTATCATGAAAAGTATTATTTGTTGTAGTGAGAGAATCATAGAAGATCTCAGAGGTATTGTGTTATTCTCTTTTTAGCAAAAAAGGTGACACGATTAGTGAGTTCTAAGGATTTCTTGAGGACAAGAAACAAGCTAAGTTTGGGGTTGTGATCAGTCATCATTTTTGTTATAATCATCATCAATTAGACGTAAAAAGCATATGATTTGTTTGTGGTTAGGTCGTAGTTTTAGTGTGTTTTTAGTCAATTCTAGTTAAGTCAACATTTGTCGTCAATTGAGTGTTTACTGGTAATTTCACGAGTTTTGGGTAGTTTTTCATATGTTTTATAGGTGCAAAAAATAGACAAAATGAAGTGCACATAATAAACCATGATCAGATGGAAAAAATATTTCAGAGCAATACATGATCAGTTAGAAAAATTATTAAAATATGTGTATGGCCTACCTTGTGCCACCCAGAACAATACATGTATGTATAGGGGAGAGGAAAAAAATCATGTCTCTACCCATACACGTATGAGAAATGTGATACACATATGGGAGCAAGTTGCAGGCAAGCAGGGTGATACACATATGTGGCCAAGTCGGTCATGCGAGCCACCTGAGGCCAGACGCTTATGAGAAGAGGCAAAGTATAGTCCATACACGTATGAAAGAAGGCTATACGCGTATGGAAGCCCAATATGTAGAAAAGGCCCAAATTGAGTTTCTAAGCGAAAAAACGCAAATTTGAAAGGGCAGACTGAGTTTGGACAACAAAACACACGGTTTGAAGGTTGGAAAACACAATAGAGCAAGGTGGAGCAACATGTTGTACGGATTTTCACCATTCAAGATTATTCATCTAGTTTTATCTCTAATGTTTGGTAATTTTGAGATATATGTTTTTATTATTATGAGTAGTTAAACCCTTCAATGTTAGGGGTGTCCCTGCTCTTGAATTTGTTGATGATTTTGAATTAAACCTTGTAGTGACCTATATTTCCTATTTATCTGATTTACTTTTATCTGAGTTTAATGCTTTATCTTTTATTGAGAATTGATTTTAAGTTAGGCAAAACAAGCAGTCGCCATATTCAGCGTCGCAAGTAAAACTTTTTCCCCGCAAAAAATTCCAATGATGATGATTCTAGTAATAGTGCAAATCAAAACAGTCACAATCCGATAGGAATACTTCATAGTCAAAACATAAACAACAATTGAGGTAGGAATGTTAGTGGTAGAGGAAGAGGTCGCGGTAGTATCAGTCAAAACAATATAACCCGCGTCCATGAGAGCAACCATACATGTGGGCCCCATACTCACAATGCAAACCATGGGGAAAATATCATGGTTAGTTCAACCTTTTTCTTATCCCACTTCAAACTAGGCGCATCCTTCATCCAATCATCATCCCAGAAGTGTGACAAGTCTTCCACCATAAGCTTTTAGTGCCCATGTGCCAACTCCTTCAGGTTATCCACCTACTGATATTGATGCGACAATGGTAAATATGTTCCTAAACGTCTGATGAAAATTGTTACATGGATATTGACGCATCCTCACACATGATTGCATCTCAAGATACTATCCAGACTTACTCTAATTTGAGCATTAACTAAAATGTTATTGTTGGCAGTGGACATGAAATTGCAATTTATGGTTATGGACAAACATATATTTCACTACAAAAACCACCTTTATCCTTAAAAAATTTACTCCATGCCCCTAAACTCATTACAAAACTTAATATCCATATATTGTTTCATCATTAAAGATAATGTTACTACTAAATCTGATTTTTTCGGTTTTTCTATGAAGGATATACAGACGAGGATGTGTCATACCCTAATTTTTACCCCTAAGATTCCATCTCATTTTCATCATTTTTATAGAATCAAATATCTCATGTGCGTGCCTTTTATGCATTACCAACCGTATGAAAATACAAAATATGTTTTGTCTTGTTTGATTCTTTCACAAGGTAGGTGTGTTGGTTTAAGGAGCTCAAGTGATTGTCTGGTCAAGATTATGGGCAGTCCTCAATAATCCAAGCTTCCCATTCATTCAAAATAGTCAAGTTATTTCCATTCATCATAGTCAAGTTCAATATTGCATCCATTCAAGATCAACAAGTTCCAAATTCATCTGATGCCTAAATTAGGGGTTTGATCAAGATTGCTCTGATGTTGAATTTTTTACCAAGACATGATCTAATGGTTTGAAATATGATTCAATGTCCTCAAGATATTCATTATGATCCATTCATTTTATTCAATTGGCTAAAGAAGTTTGATTCATTGATCATTGAAGATTTGGAATTCATCTGATGAAAAGTCAACTTCTAAAGGTTGAAGTTTGACTTTTGAGATTTTTTAGTCAACCATGGGTTTTATCAAGTCAAGAATCATGAAAATATATTTGATGAATACATTTGATCAATAAAATCAATAAAAATTTCAAGACTGTCAAATCTAGGGTTTTCAAAATTTCTATAAGTTATGAAATTGCATGTTCATGAAGCCCACTTTACAAGTTTGTAACTTCTTCCTCAAGCCATCATTTTTCAAGCTCAAAGGATGTACTTGTAGATGATGTTCAAAACTTTAACTTTGTAGAAATAATGAACCAAGTATCTCATAATGATTGGAAGATATGAAGTGATGAAGATACGATCTCAAAGTTGTAAAATTGTTCAACACTTGGAAAATTTTCCAAGTGTTTTAGCAGTTAAGATTGTCAAAGTTGATGGCCTACCTTGTGACCTTGTACCTTGTGCCACCCAGAGCAATGCATGTATGTCCAGGGTAGAGGAAAAAAATCATCTCTCTACCCATACACGTATGAGAAATGTGATACACATATGGAAGCAAGCTGCAGGCAAGCAGGGTGATACACATATGTGGCCAAGTAGGTCATACGAGCCACCTGAGGCCATACGCTTATGAGAAGAGACAAAGTATAATCCTTAGACGTATGAAAGAAGGTTATACGCGTATGGAATCCCAATATGTAGAAAAGGCCAAAATTAAGTTTCTAAGCAAAAAAACGCAAATTTGAAAGGGCAGACTGAGTTTGGACAGCAAAACGCACGATTTGAAGGCTGGAAAACACAATAGAGCAAGGTGGAGCAACATGGTGTACGTATTTTCACCATTGAAGACTCTTCATCTAGTTTTATCTATAATGTTTGGTAATCTTGATATATATGTTTTTATTATTATGAGTAGCTAAACCCCTCAATGTTAGGGGTGTCCCTGCTCTTGAATTTGTTGATGATTTTGAATTAAACCTTGTAGTGACCTATATTTCCTATTTATCTGATTTACTTTTATCTGAGTTTAATGCTTTATCTTTTATTGAGAATTGATTTAAATTTAGGCAAAGTAAGCAGTCACCATATTCAGCATCGCAAGTAAAACTCTATCCCCGCAAAAAATTCCAATGGTGACGATTCTAGTAATAGTGCAAATCAAAACAGTCACAATCCGATAGGAATACTTCATAGTCAAAACATAAACAACAACTGAGGTAGGAATGTTAGTGGTAGAGGAAGAGGTCACGGTAGTATCAGTCAAAACAATATAACTCGCGTCCATGAGAGCAACCATACATGTGGGCACCATACTCACAATGCAAACCATGGGGGAAAATATCATGGGTAGTTCAACCTTTTTCTTATCCCACTTCAAACTAGGCGCATCCACCATCCAATCATCATCCCAGAAGTTTAACAAGTCTTCCCCCATAAGCTTTTAGTGCCCATGTGCCAACTCCTTCTAGTTATCCACCTACCGATATTGATGCGACAACGGTAAATATGTTCCTAAACATTTGATGAAAATTGTTACATGGATATTTACGCATCCTCACACATGATTGCATCTCAAGATACTATCCAGACTTACTCTAATTTGAGCATTAACTAAAATATTATTGTTTGCAGTGGACGTGAAATTGCAATTTATGGTTATGGACAAACATATATTTCACTACAAAAACCACCTTTATCCTTAAAAAAATTACTCCATGCCCCTAAACTCATTACAAAACTTAATATCCACATATTGTTTCATCATTGATGATAATGTTACTAATAAATCTGATTTTTTTGGTTTTTCTATGAAGGATATACAGACGAGGATGTGTCATACCCTTTTACCCCTAAGATCCCATCTCATTTTCATAATTTTTATAGAATCAAATATCTCATGTGTGTGCCTTTTATGCATTACCGACCTTATGAAAATACAAAATATGTTTTGTCTTGTTTGATTCTTTCACAAGGTAGGTGTGTTGGTTTAAGGAGCTCAAGTGATTGTCTGGTCAAGATTATGGGCATTCCTCAATAATCCAAGCTTCTCATTCATTCAAAATAGTCAAGTTATTTCCATTCATCATAATCAAGTTCAATATTGCATCCATTCAAGATCAACAAGTTCCAAATTCATCTGATGCCTAAATTAGGGTTTTGATCAAGATTGCTCTGATGTTGAATTTTTTACCAAGACATGATCTAATGGTTTGAAATATGATTCAACATCCTCAAGCGATTCATTATGATCCATTCATGTTCTTCAATTGTCTAAATAAGTTTGATTCATTGATCATTGAAGATTTGGAATTCATCTGATGAAAAGTCAACTTCTAAAGGTCGAAGTTTGACTTTTGAGAGTTTTTTAGTCAACCATGGGTTTTCTCAAGTCTAGAATCATGAAAATATAGTTTATGAATACATTTGATCAAGAAAACCAATAAAATCAATACAAATTTCAAGAATGTCAAATCTAGGGTTTTCAAAATTTCTATAAGCTATGAAATTGCATGTTCATGAAGCCCACTTTACAAGTTTGTAACTTCTTCCTTAAGCCATCATTTTTCATGCTCAAAGGATGTACTTGTAGATGATGTTCCATAATTTAAATTTGTAGAAATAATGAACCAAATATCTCATAAGGATTGGAAGATATGAAGTGATGAAGATACGATGCCAAAGTTGTAAAATTGTTCAACACTTGGAAAATTTTCCAAGTGTTTTAGCAGTTAAGATTGTCAAAGTTGATGGCCAATTATCTCCATGATCCAAGCTGAATATCTTCAAATGTCCAACATGAAAGTTGTAGATGATGGAAAAATATTCCCCAAAATCCCATTGGTACGAGTTTATCACACTTGAGCTAGGAGTTTTGAAGAAGGAAAGTCACCATGTTAGGCCAAATTGAAAGTGCATCTTCATGTCAAGTTTCATGTTCAAACCAAAGTCAAACCTCAAGATCTTGCTTTGCAGCCTGTGATGCTTCTAAATCTCATCATAATGAGTGTTTTACACAAACCATTGATGCATTACACAAGGGCTTGAACCATTACCTAAGCAACATACCATTCATGGATCATTTTGCCATAAAGCTTCGTTGCCATTTCCATAAAGATCACTTTTCTCAACCACTTTTTCTTGGAGCTTTGTATATAGATCTTGCTTTGATATTAATTATCTAAACACTAAAATAAAAATCACTTTTGTACTTTTCACCATTTTTTTAGATTTGATCCAAAGTCCATCAAACAATACCAATAACCTCTGCACCAGATCTGAATTCATTCGCTATAAAAGGAGGCCTCATTGCAATTCTCCAATACACAAAACATCCATCATCAAGCAAGAAAGAAAATTGAATCATTCTTTCACTCTTTATACATTTTCACTCAAGGAAGCTAGAGGGATCATTATTTCTCATCTGGAAGTGCTTTTGAAGGTGCAACAGACACACCCCGTTAGGTAAAAAAAAGTTCATTCTGAACTCCCTCATAAAAGCATCATTTTCACTCATTCTTGTTACCATTATGTTTGTTTTGAACATGAACTCCCTCATAAAAATATCATTTATTTTGTTATTTAGTTTTTAATTTTATATTAAAAAATCCAAATTTATTTATTTATTATATATTCCTTTTTATTTTTTCATTTAAGTATGCTTTGATTCAATTTTTCCCATGATTAATTTGCTCCCATTTTGATCCATATGTGTTGAATATCTAAATTATACTTGGACTTAGACTTTATGATAACTTGTTTATTTGATTTGTGCTTGAAGTACATGGATGTTTATGGTTGATGACTTGCTTCGAAACCCTAATGTCTGAACCTTAGAGGCATGAACCCTAATGACTTGAATCCTTGTATGAGGTGAAATTTTGTCATAAAATGATACTTTTATGTGCTTTGAACTTGCTCATAAACATTTCTTTAGTCTTGATACGTGACATAGTTGTTTACGGTTTAACTTGCTTATATGCTCCTTATCACTTTTAAAATGCCTCGGACATTGTTTTACATGTCTTGTGATTGATATTATGATATATCTTGTTTGATGTTTTGACTTGATGAACTTTGCAAAATTATTCTTGAGGAATTTTTGCTTGTATGCTTGTATGATGCATGTGTTATGAATTATCCTCTATGACGTGCCTTTTGCTCTATTCTTTATTGATGGTCTTGATTGGTGTCTTAAGATGTTTAAGCTTGATACATGATAATGATTCTGTTCATATGTTTGCTTAATGCATATTGTTAATCCATGATATTTCTTGCATGATACTTGTGCTTATGTTTCAATCCAAGGGAAATAGATTATAGTTGACTTATTGTCATGTGCATATTCATTATGTGTGTTTATAGCTTCCTTTACCCACCTTGTGCCCTTTAGTCCCTTTTAAACCCTAGTCCAATCTTAGAATTTTTCAAGCTTGAACTTCTTTCATAAAAAAATCTTGACTTTAAGTCATTGAATTTTCAAACTTTCTTTCTTCAAAGCTTCAAAAATATTTAAGCATATCAAACTATTTCTATAAGACTAAAAAACACAAATCTCATTCAAAACTTTTTCCACTTGGCTTTTTCATATTTAAACCCTTTCTCAATAGAGACTAGACATGAATCATCTTTATAGCTGACATATAAATCTCTTATCCCATAGTAATGATTGAAATTGGTGTTGATTATTTTCCATATGAAGGAGTTAGTGGCATACTTGTAGATTCTATATCTAAGTTGGAGCCCTTCCTTCATAATGATGCAAAGATCCATCTTCTCATATTTGTGGTGGTTTAGATGAGTATTCTCCTTAAGATGACAACTTGTCTCTTCTTCTAAAATCAATTAAGCAAAACCTTTTGCTATTTGTACCCCAAACTACGAGATTTTGATCCTTCATTGGTACGTAGGCACAAGACTTTATGTCTTTTCAAATAAAAAAAGCAATAAAACACACTTATCTTCTCATCTCCCCAATCTTTAGCAAACAACAATAACCAAACACAAATATCTCAAGAGGTTCCTATAGGATACTATAGATGATTATGGTGCTAGTATCTTCCATTTTCATAATAAACCCCCATACCTTCAATATCTTTATTGCACTATTTTGCATTGCATATTTATGGGTTATTTGACATTTTCCCCTTCCCTTGGATAAATTAAAGTTCGGAGGTGACGTTTTGTTTTGCGAGTTAAGTTAACCTAATAGCTTGGTCTCCGATTCTCACCGCGACATGATGCCACTAATGAGATGTGATAGAATTAGGAATCGATATCCTATTACCACTACCATAAGACCTCATTCCACCTCTCCATCAACCTTTGCAGCTCACTCACCTATTTCATGGTACAACCTCTTGGGATACCTTGGAATGAATTTTTTAAAATTTCTCTAAAATAATAGGTTTATTGATTGGAAACAATTTCCTATTTCTTCTATATGCCAATCTTAAGTTTTTAGGAATAATATTAAATTACTATTTTCTTTTTCGAATTCTTCAACTTTTAAATCTTTTGATATAATTCACAATGATTTATGGACATCATCAATTTTAAGTTTAGCAGATCATAAGTATTGAATTTTTTAATGATTACACCAATTTTGCGTGAACATTTTTTATTGGCACAAAATTAGAAGTCCTTTCCATTTTTCATCTTTTAAGGCTTTTATTAAAACTCAATTTGCACTACTAAGAAAAACACATATAGTCACGGTTGCAAAAGATCTATAATAACGGTTGAAAATACGTTGTTAGGTAGAATGTTATTGTATGTGAGTTATTTAGAACCACAACCCAGTGCCCGTGGTAGAAAATTGGAAAACACGCTACCTATAACCATAGTTGTTTTAAATATCTGTGGTGAAAAGTATGTCAACATTTTTTATTTTTGCCACATGTTTTGCTTGACCACATTGATAACTTTCATCACAATACAATATTAAATATTTTTAACACAACAAGAACAAGAACAAAAAGAATAACTCGAACAATAACAAGAATAACAACAACAACAAGAACAACAACAAGAACAACAACAAAAAACAACAACAACAATAAGAACAACAAGAACAACAAGAACAAAAACAAGAACAACAAGAAAAATAATAACAACAATAACAAAAACAAGAATAAAAATAAGAACAACAACAAGAACAACAAGAATAATAACAAGAACAATAAGAACAACAAGAACAATAAGAACAATAAGAACAACAAGAACAAAAATAAAAATAACAAGAACAACAACGCCAACAACGACAACAACAACAAAAATAACAAAAACAACAAGAACAACAAGAACAAAACAACTACAACAACAATAACAAAATAAATAATTGAAATCGTTAAACAAGAACATTTTACCTGACACAACAACAACAACAATAACTAACATTGTTAAGTTGAATCTGTGCTTTTCATGCCTCGTTCCATTTGGAGAAGAGATAATGGACTTCCGAAACTCGTTAATGATTGAAATGTTTTTTATTTTTGTTTATGGAAAAAATGATGTTTTCAAGTTTGGTTTAGTGGAGGAATAATTTTACATAAACAGAAGAAGTTTGGAGGCAGAAGATGAAGTTTGTCTAAGTACGTCTAGGGCAAAAGTAAATGAACTAAGAGCGTTATAATCTTTAATAAAAGGAGGCATCGATTTTCACCTCGTTTAGAATTTGAACTGTAGTGAAAAATGACTTAGAAATAAGTAAAAATAAAAAATGTTGGTGTTAGGATTCGAATTCATGACCATACACCATTTTTCAACACCGTTGGAATTCCAACCGTTATGAAAAATGACTTAAAAATAAGTTTAAAAAAATGTTGATGCTGAGATTTGAACCCATGACGAGACGCTATTTTTCACCACAATTGTTATTAGGAACCTGATAAAAAGTGTCTTACTAAAATAAAATAAAAAAACATGCGTGTTAAAAATGGGATATTACTACTGTTGACAAAATGGTTTTAGTAATATTGTGTTACCCTAAATATATTTTGTAGTAGTGTTTGGAAAACAAGCAAATATTTTTAATTAGATGATGAACAAAAATTTAACAATACACTTTTTTTACATTTTTGTCACAAAAATGACATGGTCTTTTTTTTGTCCAAACACTTCACCATAAAATGAAAAAGTTTAATGTGCAATACACATACTCAATAACTTCATCCGTACTAACCTCGCTCATTCCTGTATGCCATCATCATTACTGCTCCATGTCTTACAACTTACCATATACCTCCATAAGATTCTCCTTAGCAACATCTCTCCCATTATTCTTTAAATCAATACCTTTATCATAGGGATTCCTCGCACATAAACTTATGATTGTGTGTTTGTTGAAGAAATCTCTTTATGGCCTTAAACAAAAACCATATGCTTGGTATCAATGGTTTGTTGATTTTATGTTCACTCTTACATTCTCCCATTGCAAATCAGATCATTCCATATTTATTTATCAACAAGGAAATAACATAGCATACATTGTCTCTATTTTGACGATATCATTCTGATTGCATTCTCTCATTCTCTTCATCATCTATTATCTCCCTCATTGCCTCAAAATTTTGTATTAAAGACTTGGGTACTCAAAGTTATTTTTTGATATTTTCTATTATAAGTCATGAAGGTGGTTGTTTCTTTGTCAAATAAAATATGTCGAATACATTATTGAACGAGTTGCATGCATACAACCACACTAGTGAACACTAAAATTAAGCTAAGTGCTAACTCAGAATCTCGCTACAACAATCTTACACATTATAGTAGTTTAGAAGATGCACTATAATACCTCACCTTCATGAGTCCAGATATATCATATATGGTTCAACATATCTATCTACGTATGAATGACCCAAAGGATGACCATATGAATGCTCTCAAACGCATTATGTGATACATTAAGGGCATTCTTAATTATGGTTTACATCCTTATAAATCTCCATTCTTCGGTATCACCTCTTATGCATACGATGATTTGAGTGTGTACTCTAACACTTAACGCTTCGACTTAGGATATTATGTCTTTCTTAGAGATAACTTGATCTTTTGGTCATATAAGCGTCAACCAATTCTATCTTGGTCTAGTGCTGAAGTAAAGTATAAAAGAGTTACTAATGTTGTCTTTGAATCTTGTTGGATTCTCAGTCTTCTCTTAAAATTACATTGTCCCATTCATAAGGCTACGTTGGTTTACTGTGATAATATTAGTGCAATATATCTCTTTGAAAATCATATTCAACGTGAATGCACTGAACATATAAAAATAGATATCTACTTCGATCGCAAAAAGATTGCACCCAGACAAGTTTGGGTCCTCCATGTTCTCTCCAGATATAAAATAGCAGATATCATCCTAAAAGGCATTCTACATATCCTAATTGAAGATTTTCAAGACAATTTTAGCATCTAACAACCTCTTGTTTCAACCGTAAGGTTTGTTAGCAGAAATATTCTCATCTTCATTATTATAAATATTCTCATCATTATTATAATTTCTCTCATCATTATCATGAATATTAATATTTGACTGATACCAATCATGTAAATAATTACTAGCTTTATTGTAGCATAATAAATCTTGTATCCCATTGTATATATTTACCATAAAATAAATTAGAAAGACAGAAAATATTATTCTCCGGCTTAATATCTTTTTGTTCTTTAGGCTAACTTTGAAGTTCATTTTAATTCTTTAATTTATAAAAATACCATATTAATCTATCATTTTTTTAAAATATATTGTATTAGTCATTTTTTTATAAATAAATGAAAGGAACAAATGTGATCCGTCAAGGAACCAAATTTTTTTTAAATTAAATAATCAAAATAAATTTTGAGGTTAATATATTTCCATCATTGATAATGATTTTGTGACCATTTTTACTAGTAGTTAACATCTATAAAACTTAATTATTGTTATTTCAATTTGAGAATATATTTTACAACATTGGTGACTGTTGGATGCATTCTTGATTATATATATATATATATATATATATATATATATATATATATATATATATATAATATATATATATATATATATATATATTATATATATATTATATATTATATATATATATATATAATATATATATATATATATATATATATATATATTATATATATATATATATATATATATATATATATATTCTAATTTATCTTTTTTTCTTTACCAACCAGAAACATGACTTATTGATTGATACTGCAAAAATTAAAAGCAATAAAAGGTCTTATGATAGTTTCATTAGAAAGAGCCTAGTATTTTTAATGAACTTAAAAGAAATATAATATGATTGATGATTTCATATGATTTTATATGATTTTTACTCTAATATTATGATAAATGAATAAACTCCTCTTAGTATTTCACTCAAAATATTGTTTCTTTTTACTTGAATATTATAATTTATTTTTTTATTAAATAAGTTACATTTAAAAAAATTGAGTACTCCTTCATCCCATATTATAAGTAAATTTCATCTTTTTAAATTTATTAAATAATTAATATATTTAATTTATATAGATCAGATACTTTAATTATTTAATAAATTTAAAAAAGTTAAATTTATTTATAATATATAACGGTGCAACACAATACAACTATAATGTTCATCCCTTAAATGAAGTCACATTAGCATACTTTCTCCCCCTCCTCGTTATGGCGATGATTTAGATGATCAATCATGATTTTGGTTGTAATTTTGTTATTATATAATTTCAAATTGATTAATGTTCTCTCCAATTCTATTTATAAGAAAAGAATTATGTTTTAAAAATAAATAATATATTTGAACAAATATTGACTATACATTAATTATTGAATAAATTTTAAAATAAATATTTTCTTTTAAATAAGATCAGAGGTACTTTGTTTTTAAATTTATTAAATAAATAATATATATTTGGATAAAATAAATTATATATATTAGTTATTAAATAAATTTTAAAAAGAAAAATTCTTATAAATAGGAATCAAAGTAATATTATTATAACTACTTGTTACCTTGAATGGGTTGTTGATGCTTTAAATGTATTAGGACTTTTTTGAGACATGATCTTGTAGTTATGATTATGTTATTTTGTAGTTTCAAGCTAGTTTTTAATATCAGGATAATTGTTATCCTAAACGTGTAGATAATATATAATATTAAAGCGTTATATTTTTGCTTATGCATTTATGCATTATTATTTTTAGGTAATGTTATCATCGGTCCCAAGAGCACAAATTAATAATTTATTTGTAAACATATTTTTTTGAAATATATGTATTTAATTTTTTAAAACTTAAAATATTATTTTATTTCACATAAATTTTTTTAATTCTAGTATTCTTAGCTTGTGACTTAAGAGCATAAGTTAACCAAACCCTTATTTTTATTAGTGTTAGCTGTAACAAAAATTATTCTTAGGTACAAATAAAGATATTATTGCAGGGCCATGTGAATTTCTTCATTAAAAACTGATGACCGGTTAGGAATACATTATAAAATTTGATTGACTTCAAAATATTTAAAATTAGCGTCGGCTTAATTGACTCATTTTCCTTCTCTTGAGGGATGACTTTAGCATAAACTAACCAACACTAACAAGATAGTTGATTTTTCCAAAGTTCACAATATTTAACAAATAATTAAACAAGATTAAATGATACTATAGTATTAAAATATTGATTGTACATACAATACTCAACTTTTTATGACTAGCTGTTGTCACCATAAATTAATATTTTATTATTATAATTATATATATATATATATATATATATATATATATATATATATATATATATATATATATATATACATATATATATATATATATATATATATATATATATATATATATTAACATGTGTTTTTAATAATTTTTATAAGAGTTAATATTTTTTTTTTAATTTTATATACTCAAAATAAAATTTTGTTTTTGAATATTTCGATATTTTATTAGACTTCAAGTTATGTTTTCAAAAGTAAATGCGAGAATTTATTTATCATCATATCCAATTTTTTTTTTAAGTCCTCACAAGTTAAGATTAGATGTACACTAAAGAGATAAGATAGACTAATATGATATGATTGCCTATATTATCTTATATTTTAAGTTCTTACCATAAAAAAAAACCTTTAATTGTCATAATTTTTCATTATTTCTTAAAATAGGTTCCATTGAAAAGAAAAGCTACACATAAATTTTAAGACAACTATCCATATATATGCTTCTTAGTTTTCTTTTCCTCAAACTACTTGTGGCATTGTTTTTTTCTCTGTCATACTTGTGCCATTGTTAGGTTCTCATATATTTGCTGCAAAGAAAAAAAAAGTGAAAACCTCATTAACTCCAATACATGATATATCTATCTACATGGAATCTATTTGGATAGATAAGAACATTCAATCATATCATATTTTTTTTTAAAAAAATTATGAGGTGCTCATAGTTTGTGTATATATTTAAGGAGATCATATTCATTAAATAAATATTATGATTAATCTCTATACGAATACAACAACCTTAAATAAAGGTGGAGGAATCGGATCTGATATATGATGTATATTCATTTTACCCGCAATTTTTTTTAAGATGGACTGATGTTTTTGTCTCTCACTCTCTAAAATATTATATATATATATATATATATATATATATATATATATATATATATATATATATATATATATATATATATATATATATATATATATATATATATTTATTTTTGTTGTAATTTTTAAGTTTTCGAGATGTAAAACTCCCCGGCCTGCTTGGTTTCACCCTATTTTTTGTGTGCCCGATTGTTACACCTATCTTTTGAGAAAGAATTTTACTATTTATTATGGTCCTTCCCATTCTCGACTCGTGAACTTAATCTTTAGAATTACACGGATAAGATCTTTGATATATCAAAATATACTAAAATATATGTTTAGCTTAACAATATCATAATTGTTAGTTAAATTAGAAGCCATTATATACTATCAAAAATCAACTTAAACAAGTATATTATCAAAATCAACTAAAACGTTGCTAAAAACCATTGTATATTTATTGATATGGTCAAAAACATGATATATGAATGTTGAACCACCTATATTATCCATCACAGTTATATTGGTGATTCCACTAATCTATAATGTAAACATACATGCATGAAGAGAAATTAACATGCTCTAGAACTAGAAGCTACACCTAAAACAATGTCAAACGTCACACAGCATCTTGAACCAACCAAATTCAAAAAGAGAGCTAGAGAGAGAGATATATAATTAAAGGTAGTGTTGTCAATGCCAGGTAGGTTTCTCTGTTTCATCCTATCTACTTTTCCTAAACATCTATCTACCCATTATGAGCCATAGTGTACCCTCTCAAGTCTCAAGTTAGTATAAATAGCCATCTACTTCTCTTTGTCTTTCAACCAATATTTCACTTCCAATCAAAAGTAGAAAATCTCTCATCCACAATATGGATATTAATCTAATCTTAAACATGAGGAGTTTCTACTCTTTGCTTCTTTTACTTTTTGTACTATCATCTTTTAAGCCTTCTGTTTCATCTAGATCACATAGGCACTACTTGGGAAGAAAATTGAGAAGCTCTGGTGATAATGGTAGTGATCTTGTCACTAATTTGCCTGGACAACCTCATGTAGATTTTCAACACTTTGCTGGTTATGTCACTGTCAATGAAACCAATGGAAGATCACTCTTTTATTGGTTTTATGAAGCTATGACCAAACCAGAAGACAAACCATTGGTTCTATGGCTAAATGGAGGTAATAATAACATATATACTAATTAATCAATCATAATCACTTTTCTTATCTTACTAAACTTTAGTTAAAGTTAAGTTAAAGGTTCCATTTAATCAGAATGATCTCAAGTTTTTGGAGAGTCTGTGTTGTGTATATTAGCCGAAATTTAACCATAAATAAACAAATAGAGACATTTTTTAACCATTATTTAGCCACAGTTCTATTGTGACAAATTTTAGACTTTGTGCAGTAACCCGTCTTACACGCGCCTGCATCTATTTGATAGGTTGTAAAAATGACATATGTTGTCTGTTAAGGTGACAAGATAATTTGGTGTTGTAGGACCTGGGTGCTCTTCTGTGGGATATGGAGCAACACAAGAGATTGGTCCATTTTTAGTGGATAATAATAATGATGGTCAAGGTCTTAAATTTAATAACTTCTCATGGAACAAAGGTATCATCATCATCATCATCACTATATATATAATTTCACTTCTTTTTATGCCAATGGTTATTCTGTTTTGGTGAACCACAACTAGTGCTCCAATATTTGTCCCCACAAAAACGCTTAATATTAATTGATTCTAATAAGAATTATTTGATATCTGTGATGTTGCAGAAGCCAATATGTTATTCCTAGAATCTCCTGTCGGAGTTGGCTTTTCCTACTCAAACACAACCACTGATTATCAACAATTGGGTGATGACTTCACAGGTCATTACTTCATTTATAATTATATTACATAAAATAATAATCTTTATCCAAAGCAAATCTCTGACAAATTATATATATATTATTTGTAACAACAGCTAATGATGCTTACAATTTTCTACACAATTGGTTCCTCAAGTTTCCATCCTATAGAACCAAGACATTTTACATAGCAGGAGAAAGCTATGCAGGTATAGAAAAAATTGCTTATTTTCAAACAGCTTATTTTTTAATCAATAGTGATTAATTTTATCAGTTTTTTTTTTCTTTCAGGAAAATATGTACCAGAACTTGCTGAACTTATCCATGATAGGAACAAGGACCCATCTCTTTACATTGATCTCAAGGGAATTCTGGTATGGCCCATATACTATATAAATATACTAAACCATGTGTTAAAAAAACTATAGCATAAAGAATATTTCTTTACTAAGAATATTTCATTTCATGTGTAGTCAGCATTTAGTAGGTTTTGATAATTATTGACCCTCTTATCCACATCATGTTCCACTATCACAATCTTGAGTATATTTTGTACTTGTTGTGATCACAAAAAGTTGTGAAGGAAATATAATATTATTTTTTGCAGCTAGGTAATCCTGAAACATCTGATGCTGAGGATTGGATGGGACTAGTTGATTATGCTTGGAGTCATGCTGTGATATCTGATGAAACTCACAAAACAATTAAAAGAAGTTGTGATTTTAACAGTAGTGATCCATGGAAGAATGAAGATTGTGATCAAGCTGTGGATGAAGTGCTTAAACAGTATAATGAAATTGATATCTATAGTCTTTATACTTCTGTTTGTTTTGCAACTACAGCAGGTTCTAATGGTCAATCCATGCAAACTTCAACCAAACGTTCATCTAAAATGGTGAGAACGTTGTTGAAAAAATTTAATAAATGTTGCGTTGATATTATAAACTGACGAATAATTTTTTGAAACTTTTGATTGTTAATGTGGTTGAATAGATGCCTAGAATGATGGGTGGTTATGACCCATGCTTGGATGACTATGCTAAAGCTTTTTATAATAGACCTGATGTTCAGAAGGCTCTTCATGCCAGTGATGGTCACAATCTAAAGAATTGGACTATTTGCAAGTTAATATTCTCTCCTTTACATCTTCTTTTGCAGCCTTTACAATAATTTTCTAAAAAATGAACTTAATCGGACTGTTCAATCGGTTGAACTGAAAACTAGTTCAACCACTATGAAGCATGGACACAGATATCATACACAACACCGATACTAATATGTCGACACCGAAAATAATTTGAAAAAATAAATAATGTAATGACAAGTATCAGTGTCGCGTGACTGTCCGACATGGACACAGATACACCTTTTTTCATAGGTGTCTGTGTTTCAGAAGTTGACCGTGGTTTTATGTTAGTTTGAACAGTTGAAGTACTATAACCTTTTTGCTAAACAGCTTTTCAAACTATGAAATGTAGCAACAAGATATTCAATGAGTGGGCAGATTCAAAGCCATCAGTTATTCCAATTTACAAGAAACTTATATCAGCAGGACTTAGAATTTGGGTTTACAGGTAAATAAATACAATAGAATATCAACCTTCAAATTCATGAACATCATGAACATGTGTTGCAGAAGTTTCTAAGCACTTATTTTTCTTTTGGTTCAGTGGAGACACAGATGGTAGAGTACCAGTTCTATCAACTAGGTACAGCTTAAGTACTCTAGCTTTGCCTGTCACAAAACCATGGAGACCATGGTACCATGAAAACGAGGTAAGAAAACTTGTCTTAAATCCATTTCCATGAAAGTATAGTTTTTAATGACATGTTATGTTCTTCCTTGGAAAACAGGTAAGTGGATGGTATGAAGAATATGAAGGGCTTACATTTGCAACATTTAGAGGGGCTGGTCATGCAGTTCCATGTTTTAAACCAAGCAACTCACTTGCATTTTTCACCTCATTTCTTCATGGAGAATCACCACCTTCTACAAAATAATTAGGATGATTAATCAAATCATATTTGGTGCACTTCTCTTTGTGACCGAGTATGAAAATTTTGCTATTACATAGCAATAGCTATAATAGTCTAAAAAAATGCTAAGTGTTTTATGATAACGAATAAAAGAGTTTTTCTCCCGGCCTACCAAAGCGTTATTGTATTTTAATATCTTATGCAATACTAATATAGTAGTATCTTGTTATTTTTATAAGAAAAATGTATCATATCTTTCTCAAATATATTAGTAGAGCAGAAAGTCGAAGACCTTTATCGTTTATTGTGAGCCTCCATATATCTTCAGAAATTATTCTCTATAATTGCGCGTAAAAAACATTTTGCTTTTACTAAAGAAAACTCAAACTCGGAAGTTCTGAATCACATGTCTATTTTTTTTACTAGACAAACCATTGAGATAATACTATTTAATTTAAGTTCTTATATCATTTCACATAAAATTAAAAACGAATAGATGTTACTTTAAAAAAGAAAAAAATATATGTACAATTGAGGGGTTAAATCTGATCCAAGAAAAAAAAATGAATCAATCAAAGTGAAACCAATAAGAAGACACGGAAGTCTTGTTGAGTGTAATCCAAGCGATCATAATAATAGGTTGTTACTAAAGTTAGTTGGTTTCGGTTGTTTTTAGTTTGTTCTGAGTTTGTTACTTGCTTTGCAAGTAATACATGTTGTGCATGAAAACAATCACTAGTGTAATGCAATCTAATCCTTCTCTCATATTGCAACTATTTATCTCTTCTCTTTTTATATTTTTCTCAACAAATTGGTATCTAGAGCTAATCAATCCTTAGAAACCTGTGTGTTTGGTTGAGTTATCAATCATGGTGGGTCATGAAAACTTTGCAGCACACCTACATGTTCTTGACAACGAGAATTGGGACAAACGGGTGACTCAAATGAAGGTGACTTTGGTGCACAAGATGTTAGTGACATGATGAAAATAGGACTCGAAGCTATTCCCACTAAAGCAACTGCAGCACAGAAGAAAACTCACAAAGAAGATAAAAAGTGAGACTATAATGCCTTATTTCTCATTCATCAAAGTGTTGACAATGCCTTATTTCTCATTCATCGAAGTGTTGACTCCAAGGTGTTTCATAAAATTACTGGTGAGACTAGTTCCAAAGTAGCTTAGAACAAACTTGAAAGGTATTTTGGTGGCGATGCAAAAGTCAAGAAAGTCAAGCTACAAGCATTGAAGAGGCATCTTGAACTACGACAAATGAAAGTTGATGAGAAGATAGGTGACTATACCTCAATATTGCTAACCTTGACAAATCAAATGAAGCAATGTGGTAAGCCTCTCAATGACGTGAAAGTTATTGAGAAGCCAAGATTTCTTAAGAAAACTTTGGCTTAAACTCAGACCCAGATATGCTCATGGATGCAACTTATGTTGAGATGTCAAACTCTTAAAAATGGTATCTTTACACAAGGTGCAGCAACCACATGACTAGAAGAAGAGACTTTATAATTTACTTTTGTACTAATCAAAAAGTACAGAGTGTGTGTGTTCCTCCTGCAAAGGTATGGAGACTCAGAGACCTTTGTAGGTATATAACATGTTTGGGTAGTGAGGGCTTGCTCATGACAGAGAGAAACCCTATAAGGTGGTTTTTTAGGCTGTTTAAGGGACCAACTCATGTCAGGTAAGAGACCCTGTTGGTAGTCGAGGCTGCTAGGTTACAGGCAGAGGTAGGTTAGCCGTGTATGTTGCGATGATAACGAGCACGATGCTCTTTGAGTAGCGGAGAATGTGTATGACTTAGAATATGTCTTTTCCACTTGAGAGATAATGTATTTATAGAAGTTTCCAACTCCTAGGGGTTTCACCTCCTTGACGTGATATTAACTTCTCCCCCCGTACTAGGGGAGGTTATTGACCGCCTATCTTCTAGGAATCAGCGGAGACTCTTTATTGTTTGTCTCTCACGTTCGAGGAACCTCTTAGGAGAATCCTTTAGGTTCTGTCTTGGCGACCCAATTGTTGAGTGAGGGCGCCATAGTCTAGGATTTTACCAAATATAACACTATAACTATGATGCAAGTAAGAGGTCAAGCATCAAGTTGGCTGACAACAAATCTGTTATAACATAAACATAAGGAATATGCCATGTAGTCATACAAAGGAATATGATGGTAAGTCAGTTGTGATCAAGAATGTGTTACTAGTGCCAGATATGCAAAATAATTTGCTAAGTGTATGCCAATTGGTGGAAAAGGGCTTCTCAGTACTCATGGAGGCTGATTGCTTGAAGCTTTTTGATCATAAAAGGAAACTTATCTTGAAAGCTTGCTTGTCAAGAAATAGAATCTTCAAGGTGTGCATCCAAAGCTCTGAGTTAAGATGTCTTGCTACAATATCCCATGAACATGAGGTTGAGTTATGGAATAAGAGGTATGGCCACTTGAACTACAAAATCCTAAGCCAACTAAATTCTAGAGGAATGGTGTTTGGAGTTCCTAAGGTGTAGACACTTGAAATCTAATGCACAATTTTCTTGGTGGGAAAGCAATTCAGGATAATCTTCAAATCCAGCATACTTATGAGGGCCAAAGAAGGGCTTGGTGTTGTTCACTCAGACATTCGTGTACCATTAGAAGTTCCTAGATATGGTGGGAACAAGTATTTTGTCACCTTTGTGGATTATTTCTGAAGGATGTTGCGGATATTCCTATCGAGGCCAAAAGTGAAGCCCTGTAGGTCTTTAAGGATTTCAAGGCAATGGTTGAAAGACAAAGTAGCAAACTGATCAAGATCTTGAGGGCAGATGGTGGAGGAGAGTACACTTCAAAGGAGTTTGATTCCCTTTGCAAAAGTCAGAGCATCATTCATGAAGTCATTACACCATACACTCCTATGTGAGTGCATCTTTCCGTTTAGATATATTTTGTATGATGTCAAAACTAGGAAATAGTGTTTATGTACATTGGACGGTGTCATCTGAGTCTAGTTGTGCATTTCAGTGTTCTTGCATTAGGAAGCAAGTTAATATTGTTGGAAATGGTCTGGAAAAGATTTGTGCATCAAAATATTGTCTTGAGCATGAAAAACTTGGTTTTAAGTTAAAAATCTTCATTATAGGTCGACACATACGACTATAAGTCGACCTATAAGAGACCTGCTTAATGCATAGGTCAACACATACGCTTATAGGTCGACCTATAGATGACTGTTTTAAACTTTAGGTTGACACGTAGATGGTATGGGTCGACACGTACGCTGCATTATTAAAGCATGTAGGCTATATTTTATGTGTCGATGTAACATGTCGACTTATAGGCAACATATAACCTTACATGTTGACCTATGCTTCTAAACAGGTCGACACATGACTTGAATAGGTTGACACATGGCTCGTATAGGTCGGCCTAATGATAAACAAATTGAAAAATTGCATTTGTTTGCATTCCTTTTGCTTCTTATGAGTCTTACACATATACATACTTGGTACGTGTATCATTCTCTATTAAGGTTTCTAGAGTGAGAAAAACCTACATGAATCCAGGATTTCAAAGCATTCTCATCATCTTCAACTTCACCTATGCATACACACAATCAAACTACACATAATCATTTTATGATTGGGGTCCATCTAGATTAGGGTTGATAAATTCTTATTAGGTTTGTTGTACCAAGAATATTGGGTTGATAACTTTGAGGGATTCAAATCAAAAAAACAAGTTGGGGTTTTCCTTCAAGATCTTTTAGGGTTTTAAGGTTTTGGAAAAGATTATGCAATTCGGATCTGATCGAGTGAAAGCCTTGGGACAGGGGGTGTCTTGTAAGGGAGTAGCGTGAGACGGTGGATCGTGTTGACAAATCTTGGGTTTCAACAAGTGTATGCTTAAGATTAATTCAGCTAGGTGAAAGCCTTGGGACAAGGAATACCTTGCAAGGAAGTAGCAAGAACATGTGAATTGAAGTGACTTTGTTTGTTACTTGATCAATCATTGATCAAGGGTTTGGGAGGTGGTATAGTCAACATCAAACTTAGGATTTGTAGAGTTTGATTTCTTCATATCTTGTATACATACATTTTGCAAAGTAAGATATAATATAATATCTCAATTCGAATTTTAATTGAGGCCAGACGTACAGATAGCGAGGTCGATTGGGGAACTGCCTAAACAAATCCTTGTGAATTCTCTCTCTCTCTCTCTCTCTCTCTCTCTCTCTATATATATATATATATATATATATATATATATATATATATATATATATATATATATATATATATATATATATATATATATATATATATATATATAATTTTATTTTGTGATTTGCAAATTGTCGATTACATTGATCATTTGATCAACATTGTTTGGATCATAACTTTGAATGCATTGTGAAATTTGTGTTTTTGTGTAGATCATAAACCACTTGGTTGTTATTGGATTTCTAAGAACAAAAAACATTACATAAAGCTCCAAACATAGTTGATCGTACACTAAGTGTTCGACAAATTGCTTGACTTAGTTTTTGTGTGTTTTAATCATTGGAGATAGACTTTTCCTATTGTATTGTATTGTATTCAACTAGTTGTGATTAGTTGTTGTTGATTGACTTATGGATATATATATATATATATATATATATATATATATATATATATATATATATATATTTATTTTCTGATTTGCAAATTGTCGATTACATTGATCGTTTGATCAACATTGTTTGGATCATAACTTTGAATGCGTAGTGAAATTTGTGTTTTTGTGTAGATTACAAACCACTTGGTTGTTATTTGATTTCTAAGAACAAAAAACATTACATAAAGCTCCAAACATAGTTGATCGCACACTAAGTGTTCGACAAATTGCTTGACTTAGCTTTTGCGTGTTTTGATCATTGGAGATAGACTTTTCTTATTGTATTGTATTGTATTGTATTCAACTAGTTGTGATTAGTTATTGTTGATTGACTTATGGATTATTATCATTGCATTGACACCTGTACGCGTATTCAAGCTTTTTGATAGTAGGTTCGATTAGACGATTTTTGATCCTTGAAATTTTTGAAACTTGTCTCCGCATTATAAACTTTTTCAAAACCAATTTTGGTTCAAATTTTAACTTGTGATCTATTCACCCCCCCCTCTAGATCTTGGCATATCGTCTAACAAGTAGTATCAAGAGCTCCGATTTATTTTGTGCTTAAGATTTTCTTATTAGATAATGGCTACCGAACCTAAAGGGGCGTATAATATAGCACCTATTTTTACCGGTGAGAATTATGCCTATTGGAAAGCTTGTATGCATATCCATATCAAATCTGTTAATAAGGGTGTATGAGATGCCATCATCAATGGTTCTAACGAAATTACAATTACCAATGGTGAAGGCGGAAGGTCAATGGAATGATAATGATAAAAAGTTGTTGTCACATGATTGGAAGGCACAAAATATCCTCATATCCGCTTTAGGCGTTGATGAGTATTATCATGTTTCCCATTGTGAAATCGCCAAAACTTTGTGGGATGCATTAGTAGTGTCCCATGAGGGAACTAATGAGGTTAAACAAACTAGAATCAACACATTGAATCAAGAGTTTGAACTCTTTCGTATGAAGCATGGTGAAACCATTATCGACATGCAAAAGAGATTCACACATCTTATTAACCGGTTGAATGCTCTAGGTAAGCCTATTTCCAATTATATTGATACTAATAAGGTTTTGATATGTCTTACCAGGGAATGGCAACCCAAGGTCGTCGCTATTAAAGAGGAAAATGATCTTAAAGTACTTGATCTCACTACTTTGTTTGGAAAATTGGAAGAACATGAGAAAGAACTCACTTGCTTGGAAAAACATGAAAAAGAATATGAAAAGAAGTTGAATAAAGAGAAAGGTAAAGACAAGGTGGAAAAGAAGAAGTCTATTACTCTAAAGACTTCAAGATCAAAGTCCTCAAACATTGAGCATAGTGATTATGAAACTAAAGATGACAATGACTCCGATGAAGAAGATATGGGGTTGTTCATCAAGAAGTACAATAGGTATATGTGGGAACAAGGAAATAAATATTCCGAAAAAGATCATAGTAAATCTAGAAGGTTGTCAAATTCCTTAAAGGAAGATGAGAATGAGAAAAGTAAGAGTAAAAGTTCATGCTACAATTATGGTCAAGTAGGTCATTTTAGGGCAGAGTGTCATAAGATGATGAAAGAAAAAGAGAAAGGGCATCACAAGATATCTATCAAGTCTAGAAGAGCCTATGTTGCTTGGGAAAGTGAAAGTGATTCTTCAAGTAATGAAAGCTCAAGCTCAAGAGACGAATCGGCAAAGATGTCTTACATGGCCAAAAAAGGAAAGAAAAATATTGTAAGTAACTCTAAACCTAAATTTTCTCATGACTTATCTTATTCTTAATTACAAGAATATTTTGAAAATCTACAAAGACGAGTCATAGATGCTTTCAAAAAGCTTTCCTTAAACAAAGAATTTTCTCTCATTTACAAGCTAAAATGTTAGAAAATGAAAAGAATATGGAAGCTCTAAGGTGACCTATGGTAGACATTTTAAAAGATAAAAGTGAGGATAAAGAACCCTCGTGTTTTGGTTGTGAGACTTGCCATATTTGGCAAAAAGAGGCAAGGACTCTTAAAGCTAAGTCGGGCAAGGCTTTGCAACCCAAAGTCACTTTTGCTATTGACACTTCAAAATATGATATGCCTTCTCATAATCCTTATAGAAGGTATAGTTATGTTAAAAAGAGCTCAATTAGCAAAAGAGCATCTTCTCACAATGTTTATTGTCATTATTGTTGCATGAAGGGTCATACTATTGCCAAGTGCAATTTTAGGAGACTCTTTGTCCCTAAAGGCACCCATCAATGGTTACCTAAATGCAACCAAGGTTTAAATAATCATCAAGGATCCAATGTAGATTGGGTACCTAGCACTAGTCGTTGATCTTGTAGGATAAATATCCTGGCGCTATGAAGAGCCTCCAAGTAAGCTTTCACAATTTTCTCTTGACCTGTTGCTTTTGCTTTATGTTGAATCCTCTCCTTCTTCCTTCTATGTGTATGCTATTATTTCTTCTACGACTTGTTTGTGACTTGTTGTGAATTGTGTGTGGCTTAGATCACTATCTCAGAGCTTCAATGTGAAGCTCTTAGTAGTCTAAGATGCGGGCTCTAGTGTAGGTGAGATGGGGGGTTGCAGAGTTTGTTTGCAGTGAAATGTTGATGATGAAAATTGAGAGAGATTAAGGTTGTTTATATAGTGGGAAAAGTGATGAGATTGGGATGAGAGAAATGGAGGAAACTATTGAATTTGTTAGAGGGAATTGGAGGAGAAAAAAGCTCAATCCGTGTGAACAAATGATGAGGCTCCAGGATAATTTTGAGTGAAAAATTATGTTAGGAATTTGGTTTTGTTTGAATGAAAATTGTTCTAGTTGATGCTATGGATTTGAATGGATTATATGAATTATGTATGTTTGACATGCTCATGTGTTTTTGCAATTTTTTTATGACTTATTTGATTTTTTTGTTAATTATTATGTATGTGTATGATGTGAGCATTCTATGTGTTGTGAATGGTATGATATGATGCTTGCTTGAATTGTGAACTCACACGTATTGCAAATGAGTTTTAATTTATTTTTGTTTGAATTTGTGTGATATGGTATGCGTGTGATAGAATGGCATAGATGGTTACGATATGGTTTGTGTATGTTTGAATTGTAGGGTTCACGTGTTTTGCCACTTAGTGTTCTACTTTGTTTGATTTCCATTTGATTAATTCCATTTAGAATTCCAAATGAATATGTATGTGATAAATGATGAATGTGTTTTTCTGTTTTTGTCATATGTAGGGTGTGTGTGAAAGATAGTGGCATGAAATGCAACATGAGCTAGAGAAATGGGCGTGGGACCTCCCACAAATTTAGAGGACTCTCTTTTTATTCAATTTTTTATTATTTTGTGAAACTTCCTCATGGTGTAATATTATTAAAATCTAATAAAAATAATCTTCTTGCATGATATACCAATCATAAAATATAAATGAAACTTGTACTTTATTTTATGAGTAAAGCAAAAAGGTTTCTTCCATTATTTTAAATATCTTGTAAAATGTGAATGACTTGTAAAAATGATAAACTTTACTTGCCATTTCTTTTATGCCAAGAAAACATCATTTTTAATAAACCAAACCAAAAATAAAATCATATGACCAAGATACTAAAAATATATCAAAACATGCTCATGTAAAAAGAATGTTATGGTGAATGTAAGTACTTCAACTTGAAATAACATGCTTAATTCAAATGACACCTTATACATGACCAAATGCAAGAGCAATGAAATGAGAACTTGTCTAATCAAAGCTAAGCCCAAGGTATAGGCATGAATAACCATGGCTAAAGGCTAAATTGTTTTCCATGAGTGCACATGAGGATGCAGATTAAAGTAACTAACATTATGCAATGCAATAGGTAGGACAAATTTGGAGTATGATAGCTAAAGGAAAGAAATACATTATAGTCAAATGGGTATTCCAGATCAAAGTAAATCCTTAAGGAGAAGTTGTCAAGCACAAGGCCAGACTAGTGGCTAAATGATTCCTTCAGAGACAAATAATTAACAATTTTGAAGTCTTCTCACCAGTTGCAAGACATGAGACCATCATGTTAGTGATTGCTTTGGCTTATCATAGAAGTTGGCATCTCTTTCATCTTGATATGAATCCATTCATCCTTAACTCCTGAATTTTTCATCAAAGGAAGGAAT
The DNA here is from genome assembly GCF_024323335.1 of Lathyrus oleraceus. Classification (NCBI taxonomy): domain Eukaryota; kingdom Viridiplantae; phylum Streptophyta; class Magnoliopsida; order Fabales; family Fabaceae; genus Lathyrus; species Lathyrus oleraceus. The sequence continues at coordinate 191,742,804 of NC_066585.1, forward strand.
ACCTAGTTTGCAAATTACACAAATCCTTATATGGCCTAAAATAGGCCCCAAGAGGATGGAATAGGAGGATTGATAAATTCTTCATTGAGGAAGGATTCAAAAAATGCAATTCTGAACATGGTGTCTACATCAAAGGAAAGGGAGGGAAAGATATCTTGATCATTTTCCTTTATATGGATTATCTTCTTATAATTAGGAGTTATGAAACTGAAATTAAGCGGTTTAAGGATAAGATGAAACAAGTATTTGAAATGATTGATCTAGGAAAGTCAGCTTACTTTTTTGGCATGGAATTTCTACCTACCTCAGGTGGAATGATTTTGCACCACGCCAAATATGAAAAAGATATTCTGACTAAATTCAACATGTTAGAGTGTAACACTCTAGTAACACCAGCTGAAACAAATTTGAAATTAGTAAATTCAAATGAAGACAAAGAAGATAGAATGGATGCCACCACATTCACCCAACTGGTAGGTTCCTTGAGGTACTTGTGTCAAAGCAGACCAAACATCTACTATCTAGTTGGTTTAGTGAGTAGGTTCATGAACAACCCTCTCAAATAACACTTCAATGTTACAAAAAGGATAATGAGACACATCAATGAAACACTTCATTGTGGTATCTTGTTTCCACAAGACAAAGGCAACATAAAACTCAAGTTGACTGGATTTTCTGATATTGATTAGTATGGAGAAATAATTATAGGAAAAGCACAATTAGGTACATCTTCAAATTCCTATGAGCATCTGCATCATGGTGCTCAAAGAAGAAATCAGTGATTGCTTTACCCAGCTGTGAAGCAAAATATGTTGCAAGTGTTGCTGCAGATCGTTAAGCAAATTGGCTTAAATCATTGTTGAATGAATTAATGATCAAGATAGAAGATCCAATCAAACTGCAAATAGATAACAAATCAACAATCAATATAGCCAAAAATCGAGTTTCACATGGCAAGAGTAAATACATAGAAACCAAATTCCACTTTCTTAGGGATCAAGTCATTAAAGGGAAACTTGAAGTTGTGTATTGTCCAAGAGAGAAACAAATGGTTGATGTTCTAACTAAGGCCATCAAACGATTGCAATTCTTAAAGTTGATAAGGGAACTTGGATTCATAGCATTTGATAGCTTGAATTAAAAAGGTATGTTGAGTGTAATCCAAGCAATCATAATAATAGGTTGTTACTACATTTAGTTAGTTAGTTTAAGTTATTTTTGGTTTGTTGTGAGTTTGTTACTTGATTTGTAATTAACACATGTTGTGTATAAAAACAATCACCAAGTGTAATACAATCTAACTTCTTTCATATTGAAACAATTTCTCTTTTTTCTTTTTCTGTTTTTCTGTTTTTATTGAAAAACAAGTGTGAGTTATAAATCCCACATTGCTTAGAAAAGTGGAGGTTGAGAACTTTATAAGTAAGAGGACCCATACACATACCACCTTAAGGTTTGGGGTGAATATGTGGTATCGCTCTCACTTATTTAGGCGAGTCTTTAACCTTTAGGTGAGTGTTTGACCCAATATGAATGTTTCCCCCACATGATGACCCATCAGTGGTATCAAAGCCCAGTTCGAGTAAGGGACCGACTCCTTGTGTTGAAAGTCTTCCTAACATGGTGGTCATGAGACATGTTCCGTTAAAGTTCCCATGAAGATATAAGGGTGTCTCTCAATAGCGATACAAGCATGTGGATGAAATAGCTTCTGCTTGAGAGGGAGCATAGTTGATGCACTCACACTTGAGCGGGAGATTATTGAGAAACAAATGTGAGTTGTATTGAGAAACAAGTGTGAGTTCTAAGTCCCACATTGCTTTGAAAAGTGGGGGTTGAGCACTTTATAAGTAAGAATACCCATACACATATCACCTTAAGGTTTTGTGTGAAGATGTGGTCTCTCTCTCACTTGTTTGGGTGAGTCTTTGACCTTTAAGTTAGTGTTTTATCCAATGTGAATGCTTCCCCCTCAGGATGACCCATCGGTTTTTCCCTAACAAGTATTACTTATCCAATCCTTCCTCCATACCCACCAGGCTTTAATGCCAATTCCAGAAGCGACTTCCATGTTAAGGCACCGGGGCACTCAACTAAGAACTGTAAGGCACTCAAGAACAAGGTACATGATTTGGTAGACTCCAAAGCCATTTCATTCACACCCAACGATCCAAATATCATAAATAATCCCATGCCTGCATATGCGGGTCCGTCGGTGAATGTTATTGAATGATCTATTAAGCATGGGTTGATTATTGAGGTTGAAGAGGTAAAGACACCAACGTGGGTAATTTAAGAATAACAGCTGACACTTGATCCCATAAGACTTTATTGGTTACAAAGAGTGTATCTTTGCACCTAAAGCATGAGAGAGCTCCCTCAACAACTACAAATCATTAGGTCATTTCATTATTTTGCATTCTTGTAAATTTTTCTTGTTTGCCAAGTACAACCTACCTTTGAATTTTCTGTTTTAATGGTAATATTAATGAAATGAGCATGCATGTTTTGAATTAATCCTTTCGTATTCACTCATCTTTTCTCATTTATCGCAAAAAGAAAAAAAGCAAACAAATATTTCTCCATTTCATTTTTCTTTATTAAACTATTTGTTTAGAAAAGATTGAATGGAGAATGATGAAAAATGAAATACCCAAAATTGCTGATGGAATGCTTTCGAAGAGAACTCTGCTGATGATGTAAGGCATTATTTTAATATCCTAAACATCAAAGAGATAAGGAGTTAATCCATATTCAACTACTTTAAGCTTAGAATTTGGTGTTTCTTTCGGAACTAAAAAACCCTTACGCTTAACCAGGGGCAGGGTAGTTTTGTTAAGTTAATATAATTATGCATTCAAATTCCAAGAGAACTAGTCCATCTATACACCTCATAATAAGAAGATCAACTACATGCAATTTTTCACACACATCTTAAAGTGTCGGAGAAATCATGAAAAATCAAAAGTTATAATGATTATGCCGCAATAGCCAATAACATGGCAGTCACAAGCCTTTTCAAACCAAAAAGAACAAATTCCCTAAAAGTTGTTCCAAAAAAATCAAAAAGAAGGCTCGCTAAGTCGAACACTAGAAAAGGCGACTTATGCAAAAATTTGAGCCTCCCTGTGGATTGAGAGCTTCAAAGAAGCGGTCCAAGAAAAAATTAGGGATAAAAAGAAGAAGAAAAATCAATCAAAAGAGGTCGTCTAAATGCTTAGCAAAAATAAAGAAAAACAAGATTAGGTGACCACCATGTCAAGAATCAAAGGGTCGCCAACATCCTTGATAAAAACAAAAATAAGGTGACTTCCATCTCATGAAAAGCTCATTAGATCTTGAATCTTCATCTTTACCCTTACACCTTCAAACTCTCTTAGAAGTTAAATACGTTTGTTGAATTAAGTGAACGTAGGACTGGAGATCATCAAGAAGAAGGGTTGGGTTAAAATTAATTTTTGAGCCTTATATCATTTTGTTTAAAAATTGTGAACCAGACCACGTTACAACCCTTAAAAGACCTAATTGAAGCAAGGTTTATTTTGAAATCATACTACAACAAGGTTGCGTTAATCTGACTTCTGGAGATTTGCTAATCACTTTTATTCGTATCATATTCTTGCATCATCTTTTTCACTTTGAATAGCTAAATCAACACTGTGTTTGGACTAATGGTCCACTAATTACACACCATCACATTATTTCAATAATGATCTTTTCAAAACCCGCATGTACATCACATGAAAATTACCATTTTTAAATGAACAATTTTAACTGCAAATAGGTATTTTGCATTAGGGAAATTCCAACAAGGAGCAATTAGAGAGGAACTTGATCATTTGTCAATGATGAACATAATCAAGATCACCTTGGAAGTCTATGAATCAGTGGAAAATTGCCCAGAGATTCTTTTGATCAGGGGAAGATCACTCCAAGAATTGGTTAGTCTGAAACATATCTCCAAACATCAATAGATCATGGGGAAAATCACTCAAAGCCAATTCCTTCTAGAGTCGGTTAGTAAAGTACAATTCTTTTCAAAATCTCATACTAGGGCAAGCCATCTCAAAAGCACAGTGAAACCCATTCTCCAAAGGTCAGACAATCTAAAGAAAACCATTCCAATGATTGGTTAATCAGGGGCAGACCGCTGCAAGGTTCAAACACTAGGGAAAAACATCTCAAGTCATATTATGGCATAACTGCCCACAAGTTTCCTTTCAAGGAAAATTCCTTCAAAGACCCTACAAGATAAGGTATGAAATGCTGCATAGGGGCAGGTCTCCTTCATACTTTAAAGTTGATCAATCCTACCCTTCCAAACACCATCAAACTTTGAGTTCAAAATGAATATCAGGATAACAAGCATCCTATCACCTTTTGGAAAGGAGCCTTGTAGAAGAAAAAAAGCATAATCATCATGCATTGGTCATGTCGCTACGCTCTAGCAAATCATCTACAGGTCGCCATGGCCTAATCAACATTAAAGCTGAGGTTCTCCCGCAAATGAACGAGCAACCTACCAATAGGGGATCAAACTTGGGGCACCAAGAGCATCCATGTCTACCTTCCGATCATAGCATCGTCAAAATTTAGAATGTCTAGAAGTCAAAACCTTTCCACCAACCAAAAAGTCCAATTTTCATTGGCACCCTCAAAATCCAAAAGTCTAATCTTTAATTGGAAGTTAGAAAAGTCTAAAGGTCCAATCTTTCATTGCCACCCTCATAAACCAAAGTCCAATCTTTCATTGGCATAACTTTCAAAATCTGGTGTTCATCAGTAACCCATAATTCAACAAAAGAAAATCCAATTGTCATCGCTACTCCAAAGACCAATTTTCATTGGCACATCAAACACTAATTGAAATTCGTATTCCAAAACCCGTCTCTGTTTGACCTTTTCCAATCAAATAAAATAAAGCCCCACAAAAATCCAATCATCCATTTGAATTCCTACATGCATTAATCATGACATTCCATGCATCATTTCATGCATAACATTTCTATCAAAGAGCATCATTACGCCATACAAATAAAATATGCATACATAACATAAATCAGGATCCAGGACCCTTCATGAAAGTCCAGGTCAGTCCTCAGCCGGTCCAGTGGTATTTCTCCGAGTGAGTTTCTACCCTACAGGTTTTCTCAGCGTATATCCCTAGTGAGTCCGTTGAAATTTTCTCTCCAAGAAGAGGTTACCCTAAAAAGTCTCCTTTAGATCTTTTCCTCTACAGACCTTTCCCCAATAAATCTTCTCTTGGGGGAGTCCTTTCTGGAATGTTTTCACAGCTAGTTATCGTCTTTTACAATACATGTCGACCCCCGAGTTGATGTTGATTTCTTTGCCTTTAACTTTTTTATCTGAATGTCGACCCCTGAGTTGTCGATGATGATCTTGTATTTATATTTTTATCTAATTCAACCCCCAAGTTCACGATGAAGATTTGGTATTGTGTTTGATCTAAGTGTCAACCATTTATTGACGACGATCATTTCTTGTTTGATCTAAGAAATAACCTTTTGTTGACGACGATCTTTTCTAGTTTGATCTAAGCATCAACCTTTTATTAATGATGATCTTTTCCAGTTTGATCTAAGCATCAACCTTTTTTTGATGACGATATTTTCCAATTTGATATAGGCATCAACCTTTTGTTGAAGGTGATTCTTTCCAGTTTTATCTAAGCATCAACCTTTTGTTGACGACGATCTTTTCCAGTTTGGTCTAAGCATAAAGCTTTTGTTGACAAAGATCTTTTCTAGTTTGATCTAAGCAACAACCTTTTTTTGATGATGATCTTTTCCAATTTGATCTAAGCATGAACCTGTTGTTTATGATGATCATGTCTTTATCTTTTGATCTAAGCTTCAACCCCCCGAGTTGTTGTTGTTTGTCTTTACTTTTCAACCCCCGAGTTGATGTTATTTTGTCTTTATATTTTCTCAACCCCCAAGTTGATGTTGTTTTATCTTTATATTTTCTCAACCCCCAAGTTGATATGTGCTTAACCCTCGAGTTGATGTTGTTTTATCTTTATATTTTCTCAACCCCCGAGTTGATGTTGTTTTATCTTTATGTTTTATCAACCCCCGGGTTGATATGTGATCAATCCACGAGTTGATGTTGTTTTGTCTTTATATTTCCTTAACCCCCAAGTTAATATATACTCAACCCCGAGTTGATGATGTTTTCTCAACCCTCGAGTTGATGATGTTTTGTCTTGGTGTGTTTCACACCCTAATTTTCCCCCTAAATTGATAAATCAATGCATTCAAAAGATATTTTTTTCATCTACATATCATAGCATGTATTTCTTTCAGCATAATGTTTACGAAGTCGACCAAAATAAAATTTCGATTTTATAAACAGACTGAATGAATTGATTCTCAATTAAAACTTAAACCCTAAAAAGGTAATAAATAAGTTAAAGTTACGGCCTTGCAATGAAAGAGACTCTGACCAATTAATCGAAGAGTAAATGACGCATATACACACTCAATCTCTCTCTCATAATTCAAAGTAAAATAGTTGGTGAGAGGAGAAAAAAACGTTAGATCCTGGACATTTTTTTCCACTCACATATTCACTAACCATATATCATTCCTCTTCATCATGTTAACCTAATAATTTCATTTCTTCATCACATAACAAAATCCATTTTTTTTCCTTTTTGTAAACAAAATCAATCCACCTTATACTCTTTGATTTTCACATCAATACACCTCTCTCATTTCTTTTCAAAGCACATATTATATTCACCTCTCTCATTATCACCAGAAAAACATAAAAGAGAAAAAGAAAAACGTGTGTTTTCATGTAGCTAAAATCACATCCTTATTTCTCTTCTTACGCAAATCGTAACACACTACAAAACTTCCGCTGACATTGTTCATGAAGATAAGCCTTTCAATCTACACACAAACATAAACTCCCTCATGTTATCCCTCTCACACATATAAAAAACCCACTGCGCCACTGTTTATTATTCCTCCTATTCACAACGATCGAACAACAACATTTTCACATCGACCATCCAAACTCAGCTACGACCACCATATTTTCCTCTAAAAACTTTCACCGGCCAACTCACAAACAAAACCATGAATAAACCTTTAACCACCAGCTCCGAAGACACGCAACCGCAACCACCATGAAACCTCCTTGCATGACCACAGACTCCACTATCTCGCAACTCAGCTTACGCAACAAATAACCACCATAGAAGTAACGACGACTTCAACTCAAACATCAAGAGCTCCATCGTTTCCAACTCAAAAACAACTCAATGTTTATGCATTTTGTCGTTTGGTTTTCAATTTTTCTTTCTTACTCAATTCTGATGCTGTTTGGTTGTTGTTACTTTTGCTTTCTAATTTTCGATACCATTTACATTTCGATTCATGTATTTGGTTGATTTATTTTATGATTTCGGTTGTGTTGAATATGTTGTAATAATTTTGTAACTGTTGTAATTGAATAATATATGTATTGACTGTGTTGTTGAGTTTTATTATCGGTTATGTTCATATTGAATTCGTGTTGATACGCTGTTTGCATATATGTGTGTCATACATGGCATTTGCTTCGATTCGACTTGGTTGCGATGATTGCATTTTAGCATTAGCAATATGCTGGATTTTCTTTGTGTATGCGTGCGACATGATTGTTTATGTTGTCGTTGCGTATCTTTTAATGTTAAATATCATGTTTAAAAGCCCTGTGTCGCATTTCTTCGCATTGAGGTTTGTTTGATTTTATTGTTACTTTGCGCTATCGTTACTATTACATTGTTGGCACATTATGTTTCGCTTACGCTTTGACTCGTTTGCGATTATTGTGTTAAGCATTAGAATTTTGTGGGAATTTTCTTGGTTTGCATGCGAAATTTTCAATTTAGTTATCGTTACGTTCTGATTCAATTTCATATGCACTTCTGATGGTTTAGCATAGCGGCAATCCTGATTTTTGGTTTTTGCCACTTCGTGTTTCGACATGTGATTTTTTCTTTTGCGTTGTTAATTTTTTGATACGTTTAGATTTATTTTGTGATGAGCGCATTGTGCATTTGAAATTTGCAATTTGATTTATGTTGAGATACAACGATCCAACGTAGTTATATTTAAATCAAATTTGAATCATACTTTTGGTAACTTTTGTATTGCACATCTTCGCGTTACGCGACATGGATTTTCGTCCCCGCGTCATGATTTTTTCTTCATGCCCGCTTCAGTTTCATTTACTTTTTCGATTCAATTATGGTGAATGTGTGATGTAAATATGTTATATGTGCTCCTATCTTTGTTCGTGCTTTGTACAAATTTTGTGATTCAATTTACTTTGTAGCGTTAAGTTATGCGCGGCGCTAGAGTTTGCATCATCATGCTAGAATTCTCACCCTTCGTGATGCAATTCACGACCTTGCAATACGACTCCCGCCTTTCATTATTCTTCAACCATTTTCACCATCGATCAAATCATTTTTTAAAAATCGATTAAAGTCCATTTCAAACCATTCCCAAAACGCGAATTAAATCTCGATCCACATCGAGTGTATTTTCTTAATCAAATTAAAATACCTATTATATTATTTTTACAATAACTTGGATGAAAAAGGATCGATTGGGTGTAGACATTCTCTTTCCCTGAGTGTTTGGACACTGTTGTAGAGCTTCATGTTCAAACACTCGTCTTCCGTATTAAAATACAATAATTAAACCGAATTTAGTTGGTTCTTATATAGAAGAAAAATGATTGGTTGGGTGTAAACCTTCTCCTTCCTTGATTATTTGGATACTGGTTGTAGAGCTTGATGTGCAAATAATCCTCTTCTATTAACGAAATTTGACTTAATTCGCCGCATATGTTTTATAATAAATTAGAAGAAAAAAGATTGATTAGGTTTAGACCTTCTTATTCCCCGAGTATTTGGGCACTGTTGTAGAGATGCATAGTAGAGTACTCGTTTTCCACCTAAAAAGGAAACTTTCAACACCTCAAACCTATCTTTTTTCTCCCCCGCGCGATCGAAAACCATTTTCATAAACAAAATATCTTCGTCCATTCTAAGATGATGCAAACATGCTTCATTCCTACCACGTGCAAGAAGTTAGAATGCTTTCCGCTCGAATGTGATGAGAACAAATTTGTGAGAATCTGGATTATGTTATCCATTCTGATGTGATGTCAATGTTCACTTCTATATGTTTTGGGTAGCAAGTAATGTTTTCCACTCAAATACGACTAAGTATCTTTCGCTAAAATCGAGTAACAAATAAAAATTTCTACTAATAATTATGTAGCCTTGAGTTCTCCATCGCACCCGGAGATACGTAGGAGAAAGACCCACAATCTTGTCAGGCACATTAATAAAAAAGCCTTTTTGTGACCCTTTTCATTTCCTTTTACATCTTTTACCACTCGAATAAAACAAATAACATAAGATAACATTTCAACCACAAGTCTAACTAAAAGGTTTCCGTTGAGTACAACGGACGCGAGGGGTGATAATACCTCCACCTTGCATAATCAACACCCGAACCTGAATTTGGTTGACACTTCCATTTTCTTTTTCTTTTGTTTTATTGATATTTCCCTTTCCTTTTTGGAATAAATAAATTTCGGTGGAGACTCTGTTATCTCAAGTGGCGACTCTGTTGGGGATAATTGCTCCTACAAGAGAGAGTCAAGTCTAATTTAGTTTGATTTGTGATTAACGTTAGTTTTGTTTACTTGCATTCTTCCACTTTCTTTTTATCTCCTTTGTGTTATTACCACTATCTGGTGTTGGTTCACATGGAACTATGGGATCCTATGGTTTTTGACAATGTGGGAGATAGACTCTATATCCGAGTGTGAGGAAACCTAAGTATAAGATAGTGGTTGCGTAGTGTACGACCTGAGAGACTTAGGATTCGTTAGGTTGGCATGAAAACCCTGCCTAGAGTAGATCCTATTAAGAATATTATTGTCTAACGAGTAGCCATTATGGTGATAATGTTTTAATTAGGATCCTTGACTCTATTGACCCTTTTAGAACCTTGGATTTGATGGTTAAGTAGTATGGACCTGCAAGACTTATGACTCGTTGGGTCGATACGAAGACCTTACCTGAAGTAGATTCTCTTGGAGATATGATTGTATAACGAGTAGTTGTTAGAGTGACTATATTCCCAAGAAGGATTCATGACTCTGGGAACCTACAACCATAAAGCATACCCATAGGGTTCAATTAATTAGAGATACCAGTTATTTCTCCTATCAGTTACTAATTGACTACAACACGGTGTACTTGTGATCATGAGCTTTACCATTCATTTTCATTGCATATTAAAAAACAAAAGTTCATGCATTCACATTTCATCAGCATGCATGCATATCATTTTCCAAAACAAACAAAAAATTCATTCTAGCATTTGTCCATAACCCACAACTGATTTACTAACACCCATATCGGACTCGTAGCAGTTCTTGAAGGATCATAGACCCAGGAGAGCAAAACCAGTTTGCATTAAGAGAAGATGTTGAATTGATGAAAAATAAGTTGGATGAGCTAGTGGAGGCAATGATAGCTTTGGCAAAGAGAGAGGACAACCTTCAACGGACTGCAACCATTGAGAATGTCATTCCACCCCGAGTAATCCATCTTGCTCAACCTCAACTGGTTCGGACCCCAATTGAGAACCTTGTTATACAAGAGCATCCCATTGTTCAAGATGCGCATTCCTCGCCTAAGGATTCTATTGAGTATCATAGTTTTGCATTCTCTGCGCCAAATTCCCAAGGGGAAATCTGGTGGTGAATACTAAGAGACCATAATATGTTGAGGTTGCTGAAAGATACCGCGTTTTGGATGAAAGACTTAAAGCCATAGAAGGGCAAGATGTCTTTTTGTCTAGATGCTTTAAACATGTGTTTGATGCCTGGCCTGGTTATACCCTCGAAATTGAAAGTACCTGACTTCGAGAAGTACAAAAGAGATAGTTGTCCAAAGCACCATTTGGTATTATTTTACTGAAAAATGACATGTTATGCTCAAACGATAAGCTGTTGATTCACTATTTTCAATACAATTTGAGTGGGGCATCATTGATTTGGTACATGCAGTTAGAAAGGAGCCATATTTAGTCATGGTCGGACCTAGCTAACACCTTTTTGAAGCAGTACAAATACAATTTGAACATGGCTCCTGATCGCATGCAGTTGCAAGGCTTATCTCAGGAGAGCAACGAACCATTCAAAGGGTATGCCCAAAGATGGACAGAATTGGTGGCTCACGTTCAACCGCCACTCTTAGAGAAAGAATTAGTTAACTTATTCATGGATACCTTGTAGAATCTATACTTCGAAAGGAAGATAGGAAGTGTGTTATCATACTTTTCTGACCTAGTGGAAATAGGGGAACGCATCGAAAACGGCCTCAAAAGCAGAAGAATCGAATGCACCTTGAGTAGCCATAGTATTGAGATTAAATCCCTTAGTGATTCCCAAAAGGAAGAGAAGGATGAAACTGATTCAATCAAGGAAACTCGCTTAGCTCCATAAGCTCTGTCTCTAGTGCCTTATTATCAGCATTTGTATGCAGCAGTTGTCCAGGCCAACAACCACTACCTCCCGCTCCTCAGTACCAGCACCTGTGCCAAGGTCCACTGAATCAGCAGACTCTTATTTCGCATCAGTGGAGACATCAGAATCATTGAGCTCAAAATCTGAACAATCAAAATCAGGGTCAAAATCAACACAAACCTCCAAACCGGAAAGGATGAGGGACTTGCCAAAATGACCCAGTCCCAATGACGTACAGTCAATTATGGTCTCAATTTGTCCAAAGCTCGTCGATAACTCCTAGAGAGACTATACCCATGATGTTTCCATTTTCTCCTTGGTATAACCCATATATCCAATATGAGTTTCACGATGGAGTATTGGGGCACTCCATTGAGGAGTGTAAGTTCTTCAAAGAAGAAGTGAAAGAGATGATCGAAAAAGGGCAGTTGACTTTTGCAAATGGTCACAATATGGTGAACAACCCCTTACCCTGATGAACGCAAAGACTTCGGGAAGCACTGCTAAAACTAGTGTATCAGACAAGGAAGGTCGTCCTCAACACTAGCAATCATTTGGTTGCTTCACCATTTCATTTATAATTTATCGCCATGTTGAACGCTTATTTGCTTTTAAGCATTATTGTTTTCTTTTAATGGTAATATTAATGAAGTGATCATTCCTTTTCTGAATCAGTCAGGCCGTATTCACTCATTTCCCATTTATATCAAAAACAAAAAATATATATTTCTTCCATTCATTTTATATTTATCAAACTTTTGTTTAAGCAAATATTGGAGGGAGGATGATGAAAACGAAATACCTAAAATTGTTGCGGTATGTTTTCAAAGAAAACTTTATTAATGATGTGAGGCATTGTTCAAATCACCAAACACCAAAGAGATAAGGAGTTAATCTCTACTCAACCACTTTGAGCCTAGAAGTTGGTGTTTTCTTTCGGAATTAAAAACACTTAATCTTAACCAGGGCAAGGTGGTTTTGTTCTGATATTTTGACTATGCATTAAATCTTCAAAGAGAACCAGTCCATCTACACACCTTCTAATATGAGGTTCAACCACATGTTCTTTTTCGTACACATCATGAAGTGTCAAAGAAGTCGTAAAAGTCAAAGGTTTGTAGTGGTTTTTCCTTAATAACCAATAACATGGAAATCACAAACTTTTTTTAAAATAGAGAAAGAAAAAGCCCGTTAAGTCGAACACCACAAAAGACGACTTAGCAAAAAATTTGAGCATCACGGTGGACCGAAAGCTTCAAAGAAGCGGTCCAGACAAAATTAGGGATCAAAAGCAAAAAGGAGGTCATCAAATCCTCAAAAAAAAGGTTAGGTAACTATCATATTATGAATCAAAGGTCACTATAAATCCATGACAAAAAAACAAAATAAGGTGACTGTCATTTCAAGAAAATCTTGTTAGTTCTTGAACCTTTATCTTCACACTTTCACCTTTAAACCCTCTTGGAAGTTGAATGCGTATGCTGAAATAACTAAACGTAGGATCTAAGATCATCAAGAAGAAGGGGTAGGTTAAAATTAAATTTTTAGCCTTATATCCTTTTATTTTGAAAATCGTGAACCAGACCATATTACAACCCTTGAAAGACCTAATTGAGGAAGAGTTTATTCTGAAAGCATGTTATAGCAAGGTTGCATTAACTTGACTCAAAAGATCTTTGCTAATAATTTGTATTGACCACATCATCTTTTACTTTGTGAATGACTAGATCAACATTGTGTTTGGCTCATTGACTCGTTCACTATATTTCACAAAACAATTTCAATAAACTTTGATTTCAAAATTTGCATGAGCATTTTACTAAAATTACCATTTTTGAATGAGAAACTTTTAAATGCAAGTCAACATATAGCATCAAGGGAATTCCAGCAATGTGGAGTCAATTGAGGAACTTGATCATATGAAAGAAGTCCATTCAGGGGCAAATCACTTTGAGAATTGGTCAATCTGAGCAAGCCACCACAAGGAGCACGGTGAATCCAATTCTCTAAAGATCGGTAAATCAGAAGCCAACCACCCCGAGAATTGGGTAATCAGGGGAAACCACTTTGAAGATTCAAACATTAGCAAGCCACCTCAAGGTCCTGGCAAATTGCTTCTAAGCTCCTTTCGAGTTAAATTTCTTCAAAGACCTAGAAAACTGGGGTAAGATGAGCTACAAAAGGGCAAGTCATCTCCATATTTTCAAGCGGCTCAAACGGAAATCTTGCAACGTATAAACAACTGTTGAGTTTGAAACGATTGTCAGGAAATCATGTTGGAACCACCTCCCATAAAATCACCTTTTCCCTCAACAAAGAAACATTGTTGCAAAGGAACCCTTTCATCCATTATCCATCATAAGGGAATTATTGCAAACCCTTAATTCATTACCTAAATCATCTTCGTGCATTAATCATGTCGTATTTCTCTACCAGCATGCCATAGATAACATCACATTCATATGGCATATTCCCATAGCATTGAGCCTTGTACAACAAACATGAAAAATAAAAGTCCAACCTCGTTTGGCACCACTCAAAGTCCAATTCCAATTGTCACGCATGCATGCATTGATCAATCGTTACATTTCATGCATTATTGCATGTGTAGTATACCAACAAGTGTGGAGCACTACACCGAGTAACCATAGCATTTCATGCATCAAACACAATGCACATCAAATCATATTCAATCATAAGCATAACATGAACCATTGTTTTATCCATATATGAAGATAATCATTATTACTACAGTCAACTACTCTAGGCTATTAAGCAGAATCTCGACATTAGATTCCTTAGTGAATCTCGGCAGTAGGTTACCCATTTAAACCTCAACAGAAGGTATATTTCATTAAAGTGAATCTCGACAGTAGATTCCCTGGCTAATCTCGACAATATATTTCACAGTTAAACCTTGGCAGAAGGTATTTTTTCATTATTGAATCTCGGAAGTAGATTCCCTAGTTAATCTTGATAGAAGATTTCTCAGCAAACCTCGACAAAAGGTATATGATCCTTAGTGAATCTCAGCAGTAGATTCCCTAGTAAGTCTCGACAGTAGATTTCCCAACAAACCTCGGCAGAAGATATATTTCCCCCAACAGAATCTCGGAAATAGATTCCCTGGTTAATCTCGACAGAAGATTTCCCAATTAAACCTCGGTAGTAGGTATTTCTCTCAAATTGAATCTCGGCAGTGGATTCCCTAGTTAATCTCGGCATAAGGTATATTTCTCCCCACATAATCTCGGCAATAGATTCCTTGGCAAATCTCTGCAGTAGATTTCTCAATAAACCTCGACCGAAGGATTTTTCCATGTAAACCTTGACATTAGGTATCTCCCAGCGAGTCTCGGTAGTAGACTCCCTAGTGATTTTCTTTTGAATCCTCCATAAGGAACCTCAGTAGTAGTCTTCCCCAACAGGACATCTTTAGATGATTTTTCTCAATGAACATACATCACTTGTCGTCTAGCCCACCAGCGTAAGCGGTTGGATTAGTTGATCTTTTCTATCCCCATTGACTCCATCTTGCATTTACATTTACCAATAAAAGCATTCCAACGATTCTCATTACATTTCATTTCATATCACATTATACCCCTGACAAAAAATAACCTCCTTAAATTATCATTCATATCATATCATTTCATTTCATTTCATCAAGGGGCAAAATTTGGGTCCTTTAGTATTTAACTATCTCCCACTGCGATCATATGAAGAATGACATTCTTCATATTCTTTGGTCGAAGATATTTAAATTGGGGCAACTGTCACACCTTAATTTTCCCCTAAATCGATAAATCAATGCATTCACAAGACATTTGTATCATCTGGATATCATAGGACGCACTTCTTTCAGCATAATGCTTAAAAAGTCTACCAAAATAAAATTTCGGTTTTAAAGACAGACTAGTTGAATTGATTCTCAAATGTGCATAAAATTAGCGGACGAAAAATTTAAAGATCGAGCATTCAATTGTCAATTTTATTGATCTACGATACGTGTAGTTTAACCCAATGTGCTCGTTTGATTTTTTTCGATTCCGTTTGCGGTCCCATGTTGATCAGTCTGAGCCTTTTCAACCGGACATTTTTTATTGGAAAATTTGATCTTTACTTGACTGTTTTTCGTAACTTTATTTTGCGTAGATTATTTTAATGCATTCATTTTATTTTTTCGCGCATTTTTGCCGCTATTTTTATTCATTTTAAATACTTTTTTTTATTTTATCAAAATGTTAAAAAAAGAATTAGAGACAAGTATATAATCAATTTGATTTTTATTTTAATTTATTAAAAAAGAGTGAATTTTGTTTCAATTTAGTCTTTAACTCATTTTTATCATCCAAGATATTTAGAGGGTATTATTAGTATTCAATTAAAATTAAACCCTAGAAAAGTACTCTCTTCGTTCTTTTTTAAGTGTTACTTTCTTGATAAGTTTTTGTTTTTGTTTTAATTGTCACTTGCAAAGTTCAAGGGAGTATCAAATGCACTTTTGTCAAAATGAATGTAATAAATAATTATGGGTATTATAGGTAAAAGAATAATTATTATTTAAAAAGTAACAATAATGATTAACTTTTTTGGTATTTGTAAAAAGTCAAAAAATAACATTTAAAAAGAATGGATTGAGTAATATGTAAGTTAAAGTTATGGCCTTGCAATGAAAGAAAAAACCCACCATGTCGTTGTTCATTCTTCTTCTATTAGTAAGACCGAACATCAACATCTTCACACCGACCGTCCAAACTCAGCTACGGCTGCCACATATTCCTCTACAGCCTTTCACAGCCAACTCATAAACAAAACCGTGAATAAACCTCCAACTACATGGAACCTCCTTGCACGACCATAGACTCAACCATTTCACAACTCAGCTCAACTAACAAACAATCATCATAGCAGTAACGGCGACTTCGACTCAAACATCAAGAGCTCCACCGTTTCTATCTTTCTTTATATTTTCAACCCCCGAGTTGATGATTTCTATCCAACCCCCGAGTTGGTGATAACAATTTTATCTTTATATTTTTTATCTGAGTATCAACCCCCGAGATGACCATGACGATCTTTTCTTTATTTTGATTTGAGTACCAACCCTTGAGTTGACCATGTCGATCTGACCATGCTAATTTTATCTTTATGTTTTTCAACCCCCAAATTGATGTTGATTGTATTTCCATCTTTTAAGTCACAACCCCCGAGTTGACGATGATTTTATCTTTATGTTATTCAACCCCCCAAGCTGACGACAATCTTTTCATTTTTATCCAACCCCCGAGTTAAATTTTTTTCCAACTTGTTGCTATTACATTTTCCAATCTCTGAGTTCTTGATATCTTGTCTTTACATTTTCCAACCCCTGAGTTGTTGATATTTTGTTTTTACATTTTCCAATCCCCAAGTTTTTGACATTTTGTCTTTACATTTTTCAACCCTCGAGTTGTTGACATCTTGTCTTTTTCATTCAAACCCCTGAGTCAATGACAATCTTATCATTTTTATTCAACCCCTGAGTTGATGATGGTTTTCAACTCCTGAGCTGATGATGTTTCTGTATTTATATTTTCCAATCCTCGAGTTGATGATGTTTTTATCAGCCTCCGAAGTTGACACCGATCATTGTTCATTTGATATAGGCATCAACCCCCGAGTTGACAGCGATCCAGTATCCTATCCCAGATCATTTGTTTTTCTAATCTCACTATATTTCATCACTTTTTAAGACAAAATTTGAGTTTTTTCGTATTTTATTGTCTTCCATCTTAAAGATATGAAAATTGTTGTTATTCATACTCTCATATTCAAGACAATTAAATAGGAGCAGATGTCATACCCTAATTTTATCCCATCTGATCTTTTTAATTTATCTTACATTACATCTATTGCATTTTTAATAAAGCCTAGGTCAAGTTAAAGGTTAAAGCCAAATTCATTCATTGTGTTTCATGTGTTTTTGTAATTTGATCACTTCAAGAGCATTTTTAATAAAGCCTAGGTCAAGTTAAAGGTTAAAGCCAAATTCATTCATTACATTGCATGTCTTTTTGTAATTTGATCACTTCAAGATATTTTTGAGTAAACTTAGATATTCCATCTTCATTCACATTTCCATGGTATTGTCCATTATGCTTGCTTTGCGTCATCATTCAATTTAAAATTTTCATTCAAGTATTTAGGTCATTGTTCAAGCTAATAAAAGCTAGAGTTTTCTGATGCATGATAAAACATTGCTTTTAAGTTACCTCATTTCAAGGATTACTTTGGAGAGAAAAAATGTGCACCACAATATAAATCATTTTATAATATGAATGAATTATTAATCTTATTTTTCCTATTATATCTTTAAATATTTATTATTTTCTCTTTTCAATTATGCTAATTTATCTTTTCAAGAACAATTTTGTAAAATCCTTCATAATTCTTCTTTTTTATATTATAATTATTAAAAAGTTAAAAACTACTTATAATAAAAATAAAAAAAATAAAAAAATGGAGAGAATATATATTAATCAATAAGAAAAACCATTTCCATTAATCATCATCAATAGAAATTGGCATCACCGTTCACCAACATCCTCATGAAAAATTAATTTCAAATTAAAAGTAGATAGCTTGTAGCAAATTGAATTTGGTGACATCATTCATCATCATCCATATCATTTTTCATACACATATTACATTGGTCAAAAAAAATTGGTTTGAAATCAATATAAATATAGAAACAAAATAGCATTGAAACAAACATGAATTTCAATTGATCCATTGCATTGAGTTCAAGTGGAATTACATGTTCCATACAACAACCATAACCATTGTACATCTAACCATGCATAATATCCTACATCTCATTCACAAATCCATTAAGCAACATGAAAATACATTTGAAAATACATGAAACTTTTGCTGGCACTGTTCATGAACATAACTCTTTCAATCTACACACAACCATATACTCCCTCACGTTATCCCTCTCACACAAGTAAAAAAACCCACCATTTCGTTGTTCATTCTTCTTCTATTAGTAAGACCGAACATCAACATCTTCACACCGACCGTCCAAACTCAGCTACGGCTGCCACATATTCCTCTACAGCCTTTCACGGCCAACTCATAAACAAAACCGTGAATAAACCTCCAACTACATGAAACCGCCTTGCACGACCATAGACTCAACCATTTCGCAACTCAGCTCAACTAACAAACAATCATCATAGTAGTAACGGCGACTTCGACTCAAACATCAAGAGCTCCACCGTTTCTAACTCAACAACAACTCAACGTTTACGCATTTCGCCGGTTGGTTTTCAGTTTTTCTTTCTTAATCGATTTTGGTGTTGTATGGTTGTTGTTACTTTTGTTTTCGCATTTTCGATGCGATGTCAATGTTCACTTCTCCATGTTTTACGTAGCAAATAATGTTTTGCGCTAAAATGAGACTAAGTATCTTTCGCTAAAATCGACCAACAAACAAACATTTTCTTCCCAGAACTACATAGTCTTGACTTCTCCATCGTACACGAAGATACATAGGAGCAAGACCCGCAATCTTGTTAGGCACGTTAATAAAAAAATCTTTTTACGCCCCCTTTTCTTTTCTTTTTACATCTTTTACCACTCGAACAAAACAAATAACATAATATAACATCTCAATCGCAAATGTAACTAAAAGGTTCCCGTTTAGTACAACATCGTGAGGAGTGTTAATACCCCTCCCCCCTTTTGCGTAATCGACTCCTAACCCCAAATTTGATTGCGAAAACCATTTTCTTTTTCTTTTAAGGGTTTTATCGTTATTTTCCCTTTCCTTTTTAAAATAAATAAAGTTTGGTGGCGACTCTATTATCTCAAGCATGCGAGCGCTCGTGGTCATTTTTTGCGCTGTCACAGTATGTTCTCAACGACCGAGTTGATATCTATCTTTATATTTTCAACCCCCGAGTTGATGATTTCTATCCAACCCCCGAGTTGGTGATAACAATTTTATCTTTATATTTTTTATCTGAGTATCAACCCCCGAGATGACCATGACGGTCTTTTCTTTATTTTGATCTGAGTACCAACCCCCGAGTTGACCATGTCGATCTGACCATGCTAATTTTATCTTTATGTTTTTCAACCCCCGAATTGATGTTGATTGTATTTCCATGTTTTAAGTCACAACCCCCGAGTTGACAATGATTTTATCTTTATGTTATTCAACGCCCCGAGTTGACGATAATCTTGTCATTTTTATCCAACCGCCGAGTTAATTTTTTTCCCAACTTGTTGCTATTACATTTTCCAATCTCTGAGTTCTTGATATCTTGTCTTTACATTTTCCAACCCCTGAGTTGTTGATATTTTGTTTTTACATTTTCCAACCCCCAAGTTGTTGACATTTTGTCTTTACATTTTTCAACCCTCGAGTTGTTGACATCTTGTCTTTTTCATTCAAACCCCTGAGTCGATGACAATCTTATCATTTTTATTCAACCCTTGAGTTGATGATGTTTTTCAACTCCTGAGCTGATGATGTTTCTGTCTTTATAATTTCCAATCCTCGAGTTGATGATGTTTTTATCAGCCTCCGAGTTGACACCGATCATTGTTCATTTGATATAGGTATCAACCCCCGAGTTGACAGCGATCTGGTATCCTATCCCAATTCATTTGTTTTTCTAATCTCACTATATTTCATCACTTTTTAAGACAAAATTTGAGTTTTTTCGTATTTTATTGTCTTCCATCTTAAAGATATGAAAATTGTTGTTATTCATACTCTCATATTCAAGACAATTAAATAGGAGCAGTTGTCATACCCTAATTTTATCCCATCTGATCTTTTTAATTTATCTAACATTACATCTATTGCATTTTTAATAAAGCCTGTGTCAAGTTAAAGGTTAAAGCCAAATTCATTCATTGCGTTGCATGTTTTTTTGTAATTTGATCACTTCAAGAACATTTTTAATAAAGCCTAGGTCAAGTTAAAGGTTAAAGCCAAATTCATTCATTACATTGCATATTTTTTTGTAATTTGATCACTTCAAGATATTTTTGAGTAAACTTAGATATTCCATCTTCATTCACATTTACATGGTATTGTCCATTATGCTTGCTTTGCATCATCATTCAATTTAAAATTTTCATTCAAGTATTTAGGTCATTGTTCAAGCTAATAAAAGCTAGAGTTTTCTGATGCAGGATAAAACATTGCTTTTAAATTACCTCATTTCAAGGATTACTTTGCAAAAAAAAAATGTGCACCATAATATAAATCGTTTTATAATATGAATGAATTATTAATTTTATTTTTCCTATTATATCTTTAAATATTTATTATTTTCTCTTTTCAATTATTTTAATTTATCTTTCCAAGAACAATTTTGTAAAATTCTTTATAATTCCTCTTTTTTATACTATAATTATTGAAAAATTAAAAACTACTTATAATAAAAAAAAACAGAGAGAATATATATTAATCAATAAGAAATACCATTTCCATTAATCATCATCAATTGAAATTGGCATCACCGTTCACCAACACCCTCATGAAAAATTAATTTCAAATTAAAAGTAGATAGCTTGTAGCAAATTGAAATTGGTGACATCATTCATCATCATCCATATCATTTTCCATTCATACACATATTACATTGGTCAAAAACAATTGGTTTGAAATCAAAATAAATATAGAAACAAAATAGCATTGAAACAAACATGAATTTTAATTGATCCATTGCATTGAGTTCAAGTGGAATTACATGTTCCATACAACAACCATAACCATTGTACATCTAACCATGCATAATATCCTACATCTCATTCACAAATCCATTAAGCAACATGAAAATACATTTGAAATAGAATTTTTTTAAAATAAACTTGAAGCAATATTGAAAAAAAAAAGAACAAGTGATTTCCATTGATTGTTTTGTTACATGTATTACAAGTAGAGTGTATCCATAAATCCAAGTATTACCACATACATCCACGTCAACCTTACATCATACATCCTTCACACTTTAAATGAATTAAAACAATTTGAAAATAAATGGAATTTGAAAATAATTTCCAAACTTCCTTGTTCATCATTTGGCCACCGTGTTAAATTTTTAAAAAGATGGAAAAGGTTGTCGATTTGGGTTTATGAGCGTTATATAGAGAGAGAATTCTGAGGTGTGAGAACATACTCTAGGCCATATACTATGCTACTAATCACCTTGACCAGGGTCCCACGTGGGCACCCCATCACAACGACCACACAGCATCAGTCATTACCCTTTTATCATGTGGTATTCGTATCCAACGAACGACGTTGAGTCAATCTTTGACTCCCTCAGCCCTGGTGGATCAGGTGCACTTTGGGCATCCTTTTGGGCCTTTCTATCACCACCACCCCTCCTCTTGTCATTTGCTATCTCTTTCCTCTTTTTTTTTTAATTATTTCATATTGTTTTTTTGTTATGTTTGGATAGTGGGCTTTTGGCCCATTCTCTCTTTTTTTTCTTTTGCATATCACTCTTATAAACAAACTCACCCCTCTCCTTTTTATATTTTTATTTTATTATATTATTTATATTAATTAAATGATTAATTTATAAATAAAAAACAATATTTCAGAAAAAAGAAAAAACTTTGATCAAAATCAATTGGCTTTCAAAAATTCATCACTTTTCGCCATTAACTCAAACCCTTTTGAGAGATTCCGAACAAACGCAAACCAAAATGCTTGATCGCCAACAAACTCTTTCAAAACTTAAGCGCTTCACCAAAATCTTTTTCTTAATAAAATCAGAAGAAAAAGAATCTTGGGGTGCACACTCTTTTGAAACCTTGAATAATCGGCTCTGAGGCACACGTAACGGTTTTATCGGGTATTTTTCACTCGTCAAACACTTAATAAAATTAAGATGAAAAAAGGACATTGGGATGCACACTCCTTTGAAACCTCGAATAATCGGTCCCAGAACACACATCTTAGTCTTACCGAGCGTTCGCCATCCTCCTAAAAACAATTCAACATATCAAACTATCTTTTTGTTGCCTCCGCGCAATCAAAAACCTTTTAACAAATGAACAATGTTTAGCCTGTTCTACCACGATACAAACAAATGATTAAGCCTCAAATTTTGAGCATACAAGCAACGTTTAACCGCTAGAATGCGATCTAAAACATTCATTCACTAAAATCAACTAACACGTATGTGATTTTCTACCAAGAACTACGTAATTTTGAGTTCCTTATTGCACCTCGGGATACGTAGGAGACAGATTCAATGTCTCGTCAAAAACTATAATAAAAAACCCAAAAATATCTTTTGTTTTTCCCATAACCACGTAACTTTGAATTTCTCATCGCACCTAAGGATAAATAGGAGCAAGAACCACAATCTTGTCAAGCACCCTAATAAAATATTTCTTTTGCGACCCTTTTATTTTCCTTTTAAACACTTTTAATAACTGGAAGAAAACAAATAAACAAAAGCTAACATTTTATTCGCAAATATTTATAAATGGTTCCCGTTGAGTACAACGGATGCGAGGAATGTTAATACCTTCCCCTCACATAACCGACTCTCGAACCCGAACTTGATTGCGATGACCATTTTCTTTTTATTTTAAGGGTTTTATTAATATTTTCCATTTCCTTTTAGAATAAATAAAAAGTTCAGTGGCGACTTTGTTATCATCTCAAGCGTGCGAATGCTCGTGATCTTTTTTCACGCTGCGACAAGTGAGATACTACTAGCCTACCCTGATGAAAGATAACATAACTTTCATCAAGAAATGTGAATAGTGTAAGAGGCATACTGACCTACATCACGCCTCAACCGAACTTTTTTAGTCAATGACGTCACCATGGGCTTTCTACCAGTGGGGGTAAACATATTAGGTATGTTCCCCCTAGAGCCAAGCCAGTTAAAATAATTGATAGTAGGAGTGGACAACTTCTCAAAATGGATAGAGGCGGAAGTTATCACCAAAATCATAGCTGAAAGAGTTCACAGTTTTTATTGGTAGAAAATTATGTGCATGTTTGGGCTCCTCGGAGCCATCATCTCTAATAACGGAACCTAGTTCTCCAGAGCTATGGTCATCGACTTTTTTTGAGATTTAAAAGTACAAACAAAGTTAGTATCTTTCGTACACCCATAGGCCAATGGGCAGGCTGAATCAGACAACAAGGTAATTTTGAAGGGACTCAAAAATAAGCTTGACGATGTCAAAGGCTTAAGGGTGGAACTGCTCTATGAGATATTATGGTCATATCACACCATCCATCACTCTACCACTAAGGAAACTCCATTCACCATGGTGTATGGAGAAATTGCTATTCTACCCGTAGAGATTCATTTTCCCTCGTCGTGGCACTCCCAATTTGATAAAGAGGTAAACAAGCAGGATTAGAATGTGTTTCCGACTTGGTCGATGAATTAAGAGAAGTCACCCATATTCGAGAATTTTCCTCAAAGCATAGAGCCTCCAAGAGTTACAACTTCAAGTTCATGCCGAGGGAGATACAAGAAGGCACCTTGGTCTTAAAACAAGTGGTTTTTCATACACATCATGGAAAGCTACAACCAACTTGGAGGGACCATATCGTATATTCTAAAGTTGCCCCA
Source organism: Lathyrus oleraceus (assembly GCF_024323335.1). Taxonomy (NCBI): domain Eukaryota; kingdom Viridiplantae; phylum Streptophyta; class Magnoliopsida; order Fabales; family Fabaceae; genus Lathyrus; species Lathyrus oleraceus. The sequence goes on from NC_066585.1 coordinate 191,766,989, forward strand.
TGGAGGGTACAATTCGCAGGAACTGGATGGATAACTCCTACCCCGAACTTGAAATCCTCTCCATCTTAAATACTATTACAATAAGATTGTTGTAATTTCTTAAGAGCCATTATCATATACCTATGGACAATTCCTTGAATGTTTATGATCAGCAAGAACATTTTCTTATATTTTTATGTTGGACTTCATGGTGAAGATCCTTGTCGCTTCATAAGGCAATATTTTATGTTGGAATTCATGGCGAAGATCCTTGTCGCCTCTTATGGCCAAATTTTATATGGTGGACTTCATGGAGAAGATCTTTTCCGCTTCTTAGGGAAATATTTTGTACTTTGGAATTTATGACAAAAATCTTTGTCGCCTCTTAAGGAAATATTTTATGCTAGAATTCATGGCGAAGATCCTTGCCACCTTTTAGGGTAATATTTTGTATGCTAGACTCCATGGCGAATATCGTTTTCATCTTTTGAGGCAATATTTTAAGTTGGACTTCATGGCGAAGATATTTTCCGCACCTTAAGGCAATATTTTGTATGATGGACTTCATTGCAAAGATCATTCCCTCCTCGTAATGCAATATTTTGTATGTTGGACTTCATGGCGAAGCTTGCGACCTCTTAAGGAAATGTTTTATGATGAAATTCATGGCGAAGATCCTTGCCACCTCTTATATCATAATTTTGTATGTTGGAATTCATGGAGAAGATCATTTCCGCCTCTTAGGGCAATATTTTGTATTTTGCACTTCTTGGCAAAGATCCTTGCCTCCTATTACAGTAATATTTTATGGTGGACTTCGTGGCAAAGATCCTTTCCGCCTCTTAAGGCAATATTTTATAAATAGTTAGATGCATGTTGACTAGTTTTGGGTTAAATAAGGTTATTTGGGCAGAGGCTGTTTCAACAACAACATATTTGATAAACATATGTCATTAGACTGTGTTAGATATGAAGACATCTGAAGAAATTTGGCCGGGACATCCACGAGATCTCGACAAACTTAGAGTATTTGGCTTCATAGCCTATGCTCATATTAGGCATGACAAAGTAGAAGCTAGAGCTCTAAGATGCATGTTCATGGGATACTCTAAAGGAGTCAAAGCTTATAGGCTATGGTGCCTAAAGCCAGGTCACAAGAGGTGTATCACCAATCGAGATGTAGTTTTCAATGAACCTGAGATGGCTTTCAAGAAAACTGATGACGTTAGTCAAAGTTCACAGATACTTGAAGAAGAGCTAGAACATGAAAAGATTCTTGTTGAGGTGGAGCATGTCGATGTTGAATTGTGTATCCTAGATCAAATAAAAGAAGAAGCACAAAATGCTGAAGATACTGAGGAAGTTGAGGAAACTATCGATGACTACCTCTTGGCAAGAGATAGGCCGAGAAAAGTTATCAAGCCACCTCAAAGACTTGGGTATGCAGATTTCATAGCTTATGCCTTAATCTCTGCAAGCGAGGTTCTAGATGAAGAACCTATAGACTATAAGGAAGTTTTGAGGAGTCGAAATAAGACTGGATGGCTGAAGGCCATGGATGATGAGATGAAGTCTCTTCATGATAACCACACTTGGGAACTGATCAAGAAACCTGTTGGAGCCAGGTTAGTCAACTGTAAGTGGATTTCCAATGAAGTCTCTTCGACAGATCATAATAACCAAGACATTGCCAAGTTGCAAGTTTTTCCACTATATGTATTTAATAAAGATGCATGAAAAAATCTAGTTTGTTTCCTTGATGTTATAAAGTGTTTTCCAAGGTGGAGATTTGTGAGATATTGGATCGAACTCTAGTTTGGTGAAAGGTAGCTTCTTGGTTCGACAATACGACAGGATCATTAGCATGTCGTCAAAGTCTGTTCACATGTTGTAGTCGAACTATGCTAGGATTGTTAGCATGTCGAATTAGGCTTGTTTTTATGCTTAATTGTTTAAGTTAGCTTGGTCTCTAAGTTAGCTTGTGTAATGGGTGTGTGTGTGTGTGTGTGTGTGTGTGTAAAAGCCCATTAGTTTAATGTGTTAGTTTTCTTATAAATAGCATACTAGTCTCTCATCATTGCATAATACAAATCCTAATTAGGATGAGAGAGGTTATTTGCTATTCTGTAACACATGTAATTTTGTTTCAAAGAGAAAGTAAAGAATAACAGTTTATAACCAACTTCATTGTGTTCTTATTGTTTTATTCTTTTCTATCCTTATGGATTTCTTATCGATAAAGAAACCAATTATACTTTGTAATTCCGACATCGTTTTCACAACCTAACAGAATCGTAGGTCTTATCAAAATCCACTTCGAAAATCAAATAATCCTTCTTAGAGATCCTAGCTTGATCAATAACTTCATTCAAATCCATTACCCCCATCAATCAACTTCTTACCTCTAACGGACTGCTCGAGACCGATAAGTCTATCCATCACCCTTGATAACCTAGAAGCTAACATTTTAGCAACCAAATTATAAAAAGATCCAAGGAAGGAGATAGGCCTAAAATCCCCCAACTCCACCAAAGAGTCAACTTTTAGGATTAAAGCCACAAAAAATATGTCAAGCTCCTCGGAAGAACCCCATTCTCAAAAAACTCATCAAACATCACATACACTTCCTCCTTAATGAAGCCCTAAAAACCTCTTTTAGAACGAGAAGTTGAAACTATTGAGGCTTGAGCTCTTACACCCATCCATCCCTGCAACCACCACATCTACTTCCAAAGGGACAAACCTAGTAGAAAAAGACTCTGCATTGACTAACGAAAGACAATGGAAAGAAACACCATTAAGAGTGGGCATAGACTCAAACCTATTAGAGAAATCCTCCTCGAAAACTTGGAGGTTTGGGCTCTAATCTCGTCCACTTTCTCAAGCCATTGATCCCCCACTAGAAGAGCCAAAAGACTATTTCTCCTACTCTTTTACTTCACACATACATGAAAGAAAACTTCACATTAGCATCTCCTTCACTAAGCTAGATGGTCCTCAAACTTTGAATCAATTAAGAATCGCGACACTGAAGGAACTTCCCAAGCTCTTGAGTTACTAACAACCTGGATCTTGGGATAACTCATCAATCTCAGCCTTAAGCTCTGAAGCCTCAAGCTTCTCCCTACAAGATTTAATTTTGAAGTCCATGTTACCGAACACCTCTCTATTTCAAACCTTAGGAGAAGCTTTCAGGACTTTCAGCTTTGTTCTAAGAGAAACCACCATCCACCCAACATCTGAAATAGGTCCCTAGATATCTCGGACAACCTCCCCAAAGGTTGTATTACCCAACCAAAAATTGTTGAAACGATAGAGCTTAGGCCCCCAAAATTGAGAGGAGTGCTTAAGCACAATCAAACAATAGTCAAATGCATCCTTAGGGAGTGCCCACAAACTTCCTTGACCCCAATCTTCCTCCCACGCCTCGCAAAACAAGATCCGATTCATCCTTCTCATAGTCACACCATTAAAGTGATACCACGTAAACCTCCTATCCAACAGTGGTATATCCACCAAACCCATAGCCTTAATAAACAAATGGAACTCAGGGTGTTCCACAAACCCTGAGACCTAACTCAAATCCCTGAAAGTGATGCCTTAATAAATAGACGGAACTCAAGGTGTTCCAGAAACCCAGACAGCTGAGACCCACCTCAAATTCTTACGTTAGACTAAATGAGTCCTCATATATAAGGAGCACTTCGCATACACATTAACACGCAACCCATTCCAAACAAAGTAAACCACCACCATTTACGATAACCATTACCAATAGCCGGAGAAAAAAAAACTCATTCACTTTAAAGCTCCTTCAAATCCACCCAAGTTTTGATAATAACTAGTATACATTAACGTATGAAACTAAACATACATGTCTCTTTTTAAATCCTAATTTAATTTGAAAAGCTCTACCAAACAAATTAATACTAAACCTATACGTTTCTCTTACATTTTCTTCAATGTCCAGTCCATCAAATTTGGTAGCTTAAGACAAAATTTTAATTTCAGAAAAGACAAACATTAAAATCACGTATTCCTTAAGAATTTTATGTATTGTTATCATCTTACCTCCCTTTTTTTTATAATAACAGATAGTATAAATAAATTAAATTTTTACAAATAAAATTAATATAAATTTTTTTACTCTATCTTTAATTAATATAAAAAGATAAATTTTCTCTAATACATATAGGCTTCTTTTTCCTTTCTGTATATATCAATGATTACATCAAAAGTAAAAAATGTAAAAATAGTAAGATTAGAATGCATCAATTATTAATTAACATACTAAACCAAATTAACCATGCTATAAGCCTATACTTAAATTAATTCCAATTTATGTCTGGAAGTTGAAATTGTTGCCTCATTACACCATCTCCAAGAATAGAGTTTTGATGAAACGTTGCATTTGGTGGAAGCTGGCTAAGCAAAGAAACAAAAGAATTATTTTCCTCAGCATTACTGCTTATTCCACTATTAAGATCTCCATGGAATCGCTTGCTTGAAGAAGATGACCCTGGTGAACCTGTTTCATTCCAAAACTGTGATGATGATCCATTTAGTGCACGTTTCATAGGGAACGTATCACTATTATTGTTATTATTATTATCATCACCCTTTGAGTTCATGTCACAATTTTGCATTCCCTGATGATGATGATGATGATGTTCAGATGCTAAAATTCCATCAAAGAAATTGTCATCATTTTCAAGTCCATAACTTGTGCTTCTTGAAGATGGAGGCTTAGAGTTATGTTGCATGTTATATGTTTGTTCCATTGAAAGGTCTTTATCATATTGATCCATTAGAGGTGGCCTTGGCATAGTGCTACTGTTGTTTTTCTTGTATATTCGACACAAAACCCAATCATCAAGCTACAAAACCAATACAATAAAAGAACATATATATTTAATGAGCATGCATATGATTTTTTTTAAGGGAAATTACTGTATAGAATTATTGATTAATCCCTCTACATTTACATTTTAGTGACGGTAAAAAATCGAAGGAATTATTATTCCTTCGATTTTTTATACGTCACTAAAATGTACATTTTAGTAGCAGTCATAAAATAAAATAAAAAAAAACTATGCATACCCTGAGAGAATTCTTCTTATTATTGCTTGGAGGATGATCAACCCCAACCAGAGAAGGAGTTTTTGATGCTGCATTATAAGAACTATTATTGTTATTGTGATCAGTAATCAACCTATATTCATGCATAATCCAATTAGTTTTAACTCCTTTTGGTGGCTTTCCTCCATAAAAAACAAGTGCTTTCTTTACTCCAACTTTCACATGTCCATCACATGTTAATATAGGCTTATCAGTTCCAGTAGCTTTCCAATACCCAGATGTAGCAGCCCTATTAGGCCTTGCCCCATTTGGGTATTTTCTATCTCTTGGACTGAAAAAGTACCACTCTTGTTCCCCAAAAGTTGCTTTACCTAAAAAAAAAACAGAGAAAATTTCACATGCAAAACAAGTAACAGAATTAAGAATTAGGAAATGGGTTTGTGTAAATGGATGAAAAGATGAAAAGGGTTGCGAAAAAGTTTCTCACTTGGTAGCTCCCATGGGTCGAATTTGTAGAGATCAATCTCTGCTATTATGGCTACAGGAAGAGGTGCAGAAGCAGCTTTTCTCTTGAGGTAATGAACGACGAGCTCTTCATCGGTAGGGTGGAAGCGAAAGCCTGGTGGGAGGTGAGGGTGGTGAGAGCATGAAGATGAATCTGTACTGTCCATGATTGATGATCAAATGAAAATGATGCTATGTCTCATCTCATGCATGAGTTTTGAGCTGAGAGGTGAAAAAAGTGGAAGGGATGAGGATGGTTTTGTAAGAGATGGAAAAACAAGGAAGAGATAATGCGACAGGTGTGAGTGGGGACCATGAAACGATAATGAGGATGGAAGGCAGGTTTTGTGGGAAAGCAAGGTTGGGTTGGGGGAGTTTGGATGTCATGCTTTTGTTATGTAAATAAAACAAGCCACCACCTCTTGAGATCACACATAGTCACATACCACACATCCATGGCACGTGTGTATGTGCATTGTAATATTTGTCGTCATTTCATCGAAACTGCGGAAATTTGAAATTAATCAACCGCAACCAAATATTCATTTATTTGTACAAAGTTGGATTACTTTCTGGGACTCGGAATTCAAAAATCGAACTCTATTTTCATGAATAAGAAAAAAGAAAAAGCAATGTATATAAACAAAATAAAAAAGCAATGTTCTTTTTAAGTATATTAAAACTATAATTTGAGTCAAGCTCATTTTGAATTCTGATTGGATTAAAATAAGAGTATGTTCATTCCACTTTTAGTGGTGCATCGCCCCCTCTTGAAAATTTAAAATTAATCTTTTATGTATCTTTGAATGTCCCAATATCACATCAAAAATATGTTATTTCGAGAGCCATTCAATTTTGAAAAAATATGATTCGGAGATGCATCTATATATATATATATATATATATATATATATATATATATATATATATATATATATATATATAAATTATGTGGGTGTATCCGAAGATGTATATCTGAAATATCCTCTAAGATTTTTTTTAAATAACCATTTTTTCAAGAATAATATGAAAATAACCACAATTTCAAACTATTTACCAATATAACCACTTTTCAAAAAAAAAACAATGTGTCATTTGCTATGACGCATGCATTGATCAAGTTGTACTCAGACGTCACTGTGAGTGACGTATGCATGCTAATTCGCTACATGCAATGGCGCGTGCATGTGACTACTCCTTTATTTTTTTACATGCATGCGCCAGTTGCAGTGAACATGCTCCTACATTTTACATGCATGCGTCAGTTGCAGTGGCACATGCTCTTATATTTTACATGCATGCGCCAGTTGCAGTGAACATGCTCCTACATTTTACATGCATGCGTCAGTTGCAGTGGCACATGCTCTTATATTTTACATGCATGCGCCAATTGCAGTGGCGCATGCTCTTACATTTTAATTGCCTTCGATAATTTACACCTACATAATTGATACATTTTCGAATACATGTAACTTCTGTTCCAATATATTGCCACGTCGTCAAGACTTTGGAACTACTTAAACCATTATCCCACGTTCTCTAACTGCGTAGTGACTAGTAATTGCCTGCTCGTCGAAGGTAGTTGCTGAAAACACTAATTCTCTTTTGTCTTTGATTTCCTCAATCTTCTAAGTCCTTAGAGTTTGTCAGAAAGCCCCTCCTCAATACGATGTCGAGTTGTTACTTAGGTCTGTTCCCGAGACTCCTTCAAACCAATTTTCAAGATATGCTCTTGATATTCTTCTAAACTATTACTCAAGATGTCAGTCGAGAAGCCTCATTCGACAAGTCATCATTGTTGACCCTTGTCCATTAATGCTAACACTTAGCATTTCATAAAATGCAACATTTACTTGACTTTTCCTACTAAGCAGAAAATCCCAAGTTAACAAATGCCCCCTAAAAGGACTTTTTCGATCATGTGATTAGATGGGAGAAAAATGACATTTTTGAAGCTCTTCAACACTGTGTTCATTCTGTACACGTCATTTCATCTAAACGTCAAGGTAATTAATTATTATTGTAGACATTATGACCACTTTACACCAAAACATCACGTCACAGACATACATGCGATCTATCATGATCATCTCCTATTTCTTATGAGCTTTAAATTTAAATGAAATCATTTCCCCATGACCTTTATGGCATCATCTGTCGACTCAGGCACACCACGTGGCTAGAGTAACTAGGGGAAAAACTGAACCTTTTTTCCTTTGGGTATTTAACATGCATCCTCCAACACTTTCTTCCCACTTCTATCTCTTCTGAAAGTTACGCGCATAAAGAAACCTCTAAAAATCTCATTTTTCATTCTTCTTCCATAAGTTCTTCAACGAAACTTTGTTTACCATAATGGCGCTTCCAACTCAATCTCACCCACCTTTCGCTGCTGAGATTGACTTACCCTTGTATGTCAATGGTCACGCTTATGTTCCTGAACCTCCCATAGAGGATGGAGGAAGGATATTATGGTATTATTGTGCCCTCATTCCCTACACTCTTGCTAGTACAATGCATGCATTCATGGGTCTATTACCTAGGCGTGTAAATAAACATCAAATGGTGAAAGACTTCTTTCCAACTTATCCTAATTATGAACCCTTGGTGTTCGTTAACAAACCTTTCAACTTCAATTTCTTCAAGAACCACGTTTTCCGCTATTCTCCTCCAACTGAGATGTTGAATATATTAAATGGTTAGATAGGATTGAAGAGACGAAGAAACATTTTTGGATAAATTTAAGAACTTTTGACCTAATTTAGCTATCAAGAGTGGGTTCATCCTACAACTCCCACACGCATATCTCTGCCATGTGCTTCTGGAACATGTCGACCAACATGTTGCATTTACCTTGTGGGATGATAAGTCCCACCCTCTTCAACATTGTTTCCATAATTGGCCTTTGACCAATTGGAGAGGCTTTCGAGCCCTCAAGAAGAACCAAAACTAATCCTTCTTTCAACTTTGCTAGGATTGCTTACATCTGCTTCATGGAGGACCATCGAGGTTCGACAAATCGAGTGAATGATCAGGAACATATCTCCTTCTTGACTTACTGGCTCTCCAGATATATCTTATGTGCTCGATCTGTCAAAGTAGTGAAGAAGTGCATTCCCCTATCCACCCAACTCCATGAAGGGAGGAAAATCTGTAGAGCAAGTTAATCCTCTTTGGCCTATATGAATCCTTGGGGATGGCCTGTGAAGAGCTGAAGGAGATGGAAAACACCAACAACCTTCAAATAGGTGGCTTTATCTGGATTTTACAATTATGGCTCAATGCCACTTTTGAACCTTCCCTTAAAACCAAAGTTCCTCCTAACCCAGACGTAGGGGTCGAAAGTCTTAGATTGGCTAAGCTTACTCCCGACGACGGGAAGGCTGCCTCCTAAGAGATCTTATAAGAATGTTTCCAATTGTTCTATAAGTGCAAGACCTCCACCTCTTCGATGTCACCCTTTTCCATTCGACAATATGGTCCCGACTGTCTTAGAAAACCCTTTCCTAATCCATCCCGACGAGAGGAGAATGAAATACATGACACTTTGATTTACTTCTTTAATCACACTACTTTGTGGTCGAGGCTTACTTCTGCTAAGACAAGTTTGAGGGTGGCTCCTTACCAACCAAATTTGGTTTCCAGGAAGTTTGGTCTGAGCCAAATGCTTCCCAAGTGCTTAGGTGAAGCCTTTTTCTTCTCCGCCAAAAATACTACTGAGAGGTGGCTTAAAAGCTACCACGAGTTTTGCAAAAGGAAAGAAGGTTTCCTTTATGCTTTCGACTATAAACTCTCCTACCACTGCACTCAAGAGTTTGAGGAGTGGTGGTCCATCCATAGGAAGAATGTTCTAGACCACACCCTCATGGAACAATGTCTGGTTGGCGATTTTTCCTTCTTGAGAGAAAGAGATAACTTTTTTCGACTGTATTTGAAATGATTTTTGTTGTCTTACCTTGGATCTTTTTAGGCTAACACATATTTCTTACTCCTTTGTAGGTGTTCCTACTAATACAAGGGCTTCGACTGTTGACTCTCAAGGCACCAGTACCACAAGAACTTAAAGGATAAAAAGAATAACCCTCTCTCTCTTTTCTTTTCGTTAATGTTACCGATCTAAGATTGCCTCTCAAGGTAGAAAAATAACAAAGGCCTCTACTGCTACATGGCCATTAAGGACAAGAGATCTAGGAGATGGCGCCGACGATTCCTTCGATGAAGAGATTATGGTTTGTATATTTTAATCTACCATTAGTTTTAACTAGGCTTAGCGTTTATTAATATTTTGAAACCTCGTTATTGTCCCCAGAAAGAGAGTGAGTTCGACATCAATGATGGCCAACAAACTCCTCTCATTCCCCTATCACAACCAACAAGTGTCAGCATCCACATTACTGAGGCCAATATTGCACCCCCATAGGTAAACATAACCCGTGGTGAAACTTCTGTCGGGAAGAAGAAGAGGGTAAGGAACGAGACTGTACCAAAGAAAGTGCATTTCTGCCTTTGAATAAAAGAAAAAGAGTGGCAACACCTCCCAGCAACCCATCCGAGAAGATGAAACAACGCCTTCGAATCCCCATCCAGACACTGAACATGTAACTTTACCTCATTACTCTCTCATTTTTAATGTTGAACCATATTTGTTAACAATTTATTTTTGAAAGCCAATCGACACTAACCCTGAAGGCATTCAACCTCAGCTAAATGAACCCAACAGTCGTCATGAGGATTCAAGCATACACAACACCTTCGTTGACTAACCCTTATGACAACCTGCATAGTGACACTAAGAATGGTGGAGTAATTGAACATGAAAGTCCAGTTGGTGGTTGGATAATGGAGTCAATTCTAAAGACTACTAAAAGTCCAGCCACTAAGTCTCCTACTACTAGGCAAGGTCGAGTCACAATTGCACCCACTCCCCTAACCAACCAGGCTAAGAATCTGATGCCAAAAACTCTTATGAGGACCATTCCTTCATAAGGAACACCAGTGTGTCCTCATGTCGAGACTCTAAATGTTAATTTAATCAAACATGTACAACCACCTGCAGAATCTCCAAGTCATGATGGCTTTCAGGAGCACACTCATTTCTCCCCTACTCCAGGGTCTTTTTCTCAATCCCCAAAAAGTTTTACTAAAGTGTCTGCCTCCACCTTGAATGCTTCAACAGATGCTGGTAAACAAGAGAACCCAATTGAGGCTTTCAAAAGACTCGTTGATAGCCAGGAGGGTTTCTCTGATTTATCTCTCAACACACCTGGTGGTCAACTCGACAATTTTGATGAATTATTTAGGCAGTTAAAATCCAAACTTGTTAACTTGGATCTTCTCCAAACTATTAGAGAGGATCCAATCACTTTGTTTGATATCCAAGGGTTGGTTATGAAGTTGAGCCAACCAGAATTACCAAACCCAATTGCTGATATTGTCCTGGACTTTGAACCTTTGCTTGAGCAGGCTGTCCAAGTTGTCAGGCAGAAATAAGAAAGTGGTAACTGTGTCGAGTTAAGAGTCGATGTTCTACACGAACACCATGGATTGGTTTATGAGTCTCAAGCTCAGGTTCCTGAGCTAGAGGTAAAATCTAAAGCAAATAATAAATTGGCAACCCTGGAGGTTGATATCTTAACTTGCACCTAGCAAATGAACTGCCTGCAGGTGAAGATCGAGGCAGCAAAGAAACAGAAAGAGAAATTGAATGCTTATGACCTGGACTCTGTCAATCAAAGGCTTGTCGAGACTGCTAACACTAGTATGGAACGAGCCAAGGCTGCTAAAACACTAGAAGCCGAAATGGAAAAAATGAAGGTTGTCGGCCTCTAAATTGATAGAAAGCTCGAGCATAAAGCTACACTTTAAAGAATTGAGGAACAAGCTAAAGTCTTCTGATGATACCAATTGTATTTCTTTCCCTGGTATTCTATAATGCACTTCCCATTTTGTAAGGTTTGCCGTCCTTTCGAAAGGTTCATCTAAAAGGGGTGGGATTAGTTTCCTCTTTAGGCGACAAGCCCAAAGTGCTTGGTCTAGTGTCCTATGCTAATTCTTTGGCCTTTGACATACATGTTTCTTAATCAGGCTAATTATAACCTTGTTTGCACCCTCGACTTGACCATTTTCTTGAGCATAATAAGGGGTAAAGGTCAACAACTTGATCCTTGATCCTGAGGTGAACTCAACCATCTTTCATCTAGTAAACATTGATCCTTGATCTGTGGTTACGGTTTCAGGGATACCAAATCTAGATATTATATTGCTTTGGATGAAATTAATCCCCCAGTCTTGGTCGATGTTTACCAAAGCTATTGCTTCGACCCACTCGCTAAAATAGTCTATGCATACCAAAATGTACTTGTGAGACTTAGACGATGTCGGTCTAATCTCTCCTATCAAATACAAAGCCCATCCTCTAAATGGACAATTTTTTATTATTGCATGTAGCTCACTGGTTGGGACATGTTGAATTCCTGCGTGCTTTTGACATTCTTGGCACCGTTTGGAAAATTCTATGTAGTCTTTCAACATGGTAGGCCAGTAAACTCACTGTCAAAATAATAACCACTTCATTTTATGGTCGGCTTGATGGGCGCCACATGATCCACTATGTGCACTAAATATTTTTAGTTAGGCCTCATTTTCACTAAGGCATTTAAGCAAAACTCCTTCAGGAGTATATTGAACAACTCATTGCCCATGATTATGTAACTTAATGCCTCATATCTGATCTTTCGATCTATTGTTCTCATTGGATATTTCTGGAATTCTATGATTGATTTCCTCCATTATTCATTTGAAAAATTGTTAATGGTGATAGTTTTGAAAATTTTGGGATGTAGGTCTCTCAATTCTTCTACCCCCACCAGTTTTGTTTGTGACAATTCTAGAGATAATACATTGTTCAAGATCAAATTGTCTCTAACCTCAATCAGTTCTTCCAATTTTTCTTTAGATACTTGATACCCTTAATTAATATGGGCCAAGTCATTGGCCTCTTGATTTTCAGTTTGTGGCACATGCTTAAAGCCAACCAAGTCAAACTTCTTCAAAATGAGTTTACTTTGACAAAATACATTTGTAAATGATCATTAATGCATTTATATTCTTTTGTCAATTACCTCCCCACTAGTTCTGAATCTCCCTTAATCTCGACTCTTATTGCCCCTAAGTCTAACAAGATAGAAATGCATTTTATCAAGGCTTCATATTCAACGTTATTATTGGAACAACAACCATTAAATTTGAATTTGTATTTTGTTGGAATTCCCCAAGAGGAGATGATTAGGATCCTAACACTGGTTCCTTTAGAGTGACTAGAATCGTCAAAGTAGAACTTCCATGTCGATTGCTCGACATAATTTTGTGCTACTTCATTTATTGCACGATCTACTATGAAATCCGCAACGACTTGACCTTTCATGGCTTTGAATGGTTCATAAGTTAAAGAATATTATGTTAGGGCTAAAGCCCATTTTCCTATTCTACTATGTAGAATTATCTTCGACAAAATATGCTTTGTAATATCAAAGTGTGAATAAACAAACACATTTGTTGATTTTATATAGTATTTCAACTTCATATATGAAAAATATAAAGAAAGGCACAACTTTTCTATCAAGCTATGCCTAACATTTACATCGATTAATACTTAACTAAGATAATATATGGGTCTTCCGACACCATCATCATCTTCCTGGGTTGACATACTGCCTATTTTCGATTATGATGCATAAATATATAATTTCATGCTCTTGTTTCTTATAGGGGTTAATAACACACGAGGCTTCGACATGTACTCTTTGATATAATCGAATTCTCTTTGATGTTATTGTTCCCATATGAAACCTTCCTCCCTTTTCAAACATAACAACGTTGAGAATACCTTTGTCTTACCGCTTAGGTTCGAAATAAAGCTTCTCAAGAAGTTGATTTTTCCAAGTAGAGATTGTAGTTTCTTCTTGGTTGTCGGAGACTCCGTATTTAATAACTATGTGATCTATGTAGACTTGGATAAATGTCTCAATAAAATCATGGAACATACAATTCATTACCTTTTAATAGGTTGCACCAGCATTCTTAAGCCCAAAAGGCATCCCTAACCATTCGTAAGTGCTCAACGCTCCAGAACATCGAAAAGCAGTCTTAGATACGTCTGGATCTACAATTAAAATTTGGTTATAACCCGAGTCACCATCTAAAAGACTAAAATACTCAAAACTAGCCGCCAACGCGACCAGTATTTTTGCCATTGGCATTGGGTATTTGTCTTTTAGAGTGACTACATTTAAATCCCTAAAGTCAATACAGATTTGACGTACCTTGCAGGCCTTATGAATTAGTTTCGCAATAATCTTTCGATTTTCACCTTGATTTTCGACATAACTTCTGGCGTAAACCTCCTTGGAGTTTGTTTTACAAGCTTCTTGTCTGGCTTGATTGGCAGTTTAAACTCTATAAGTTCCCGGCTAAGACCCGACATCTCATGGTAACCCCATGCGAAACAATCCTTAAACTTCTTTAGTATCTCGATTACTCCTGCTTTTAGGGTTGGGTCGAGTTTGGCACTTATGTAAGTTGACCTTTTAGTCAAGCTGCCTCCAGATCAATTTCTTCCAAAGGATCTTAAGCTTGCATCCTTTTGATCGAAGTAAGTGGGTATTTCCCAAACCCCAAAGGCTCCTCATCATGAATGAAGTCGATCTTGTGGATTTTTGAAGTTGTTTCTTGGCCATTCTGACCAAATTCAAAATTTTCAAACTGGGTGGCTTCGACAACCATCGTTTCTTGCGATTCAGCCTTTAAGGCTATTATTAATTTGTTTTCAACCACGTAGGCCAAAATTCGCGCCCTGACGCTCGACCCATACGTCTTCATTGTCTGATGCATACCATTTGTTATGTCCACCAATGGTGTCATGTAAATGGTGTATCTTTACAGAGTAATATACATCGGCTATGTTAAAATCGAAGTCAGTTCTTACCCCGTAGACATGGTGAATTATTCGCCAATTGTCTATCAAAATTCCTCTTGTCGACATGATTCACTTTCACACAAAAAAAGCCTTGACAAACTTCTATTTCTTTAAGATCCCGTCTGGCTTCCAGATCGTTATCCTTTGGTGCATGGAGGACGGGATACACCTAACTCCTTGAACCAATTCTTGACCCAAGAGCAGATTGTAATTCACTTTTATTGGAATTATAACAAACAACATGGGTCAAGTTGTGGTCCTTAAAACCATATCCACTTGGATCACACCTAAGGGCCTTCTGGTATTTCCTTCATAATTGGATAAGACCATGTTGTTAGACTTCAAATCGGTGTCATGCTTGCCAATCCTCTTGAGTACGGAATATGGCATGATATTGATGCAGGCTCCATAATCAATAAAAGCCTTGTTAACCCCTACACCTTCTACTTTGGCCCTTATGTATAAAGGCTTCAAATGATGTTTCATCAACATGTTACGCCTTTCAAAGATGGCCTTGTCCATGCTGATTGAGCCACATGCATCACATAATATAGTAAAGGCTTATGGGTAGCCATCTTGTCCTCCGACCCATAATCGAAGGCGTTGCTAGCCATCTCCCCGTTCGAACCGGTGTAAACTTTAGGTTCGCTTGCGACCACTGGTGGTAGGGGAGGAAACAACCTTTGTGTTAATAAGCTTCTTTGCCTTTTGTCCATTAGTCACAGCTTGGACACTATTGTTCTTGCTCATATTTCCTACTTTAGAGGTAGCCTTTTTGTTTCTTTGTTTCCTTTTCCATTGAGTGTGGGTGTAAGACCCTACTTTTGACCCTAAGATCCCTCATGGCATCATAACATTGCATTTGCATTGCCTCAAGGATCATAAGCCTCTTGGCTCTTTACCTTTGGGTGGGATCCCTTTAGATTTGGTTTGAGATCACCAAGCATACTTGAATTGTATATTATTTCTTTTCTCATTTTATATTACTAATCAAAAGCACAAAAATATGTCACTAATATCTCTTGTTTGTAGCTTGAGCAGTCACAAGGTCTAAAGCTTCTAGGAGATCCTATGTGCATTGATATGGCCAAGAGGAGATGAAAGCAAGCATAATAATGGTTCCCAAAGCTCTCATCCATCAAATATGCCTCCCAAGAATCTCAATTCATCATTTTGATCAAAGCAAATCAAGGGGCCTGAGGCTTGTTTCCCAAGGAAACCCTAATTCATCTATTCATCAACTGTGCCTTGCTCATGAAGCAACCTCAACCCATGGCAAATACAATCAAGGGAAGTTCCTTAATTCATCATTTCATGCATATTTGGACTTATTTGAGTGTCCTCAATCATCAATTCATCAAGATATGAGGTTTGGACTTGAGAAGTTGATCAGTCAATTCATCTGACTATTTTGAACTACACTGAGACCTAACTTTTTATGTGTTTGTCAAATGGAGATGACCCCAAGAGAAAAAATGTTCTTAAGGACTATATGAACAACGTTTATGTTCATTAAAAATTTATTTGAAGCTTAGAAGGCCATTATCCATTCCAAGACATTATAGGTCATTTTGACAGAAACCCTAATTTTGGGTCAACTTCTCAAGGACATAACTCCTTCATTTTTCATGATTTTGAGGTGAGAACAAATGAATTGGAAATATTAATATGTCTACTTCAAATGTTGTGTTGAGCCAAATTTCAAAATCTCAAAAGAAACACATGTGATAATGTAAAACATTATAGGTCACTTTGGACGAAGTGCATTGAAATGTGAAAAAGTCCAACTTCAAGTGCCCATAACTTCTTCATCAAAAATCCAAATGATGCAAAATTTAGGTCCAAATTGATTGTCTTGAAAATATATACAACTTTCATTGATTTTTTGGACCTGTTTGTGTTAGATATGTCTGTTTCGTCAGCATTCATCATACATAAACCACGCATATATGCATAATTTTAAATTTCAAATATTCATGTCGCATTATTTGCCATAAATACCTTTGTTTGATGTCTCTTGCCATTCGGTGATACATGTTTCACCAAGCAGATGTTTGTGTCTGATCTCCCCACGTAGAGTCAACCCCATAAGCAGAAAGTGTTTATCCTTTCCTCCATATTCCCCGACGGAGTCTGTGGCCTTCTACCCTCATACCGGTAGTTATACGTCTTATTTCTGTGGTTTTCTACCCTCTTACCAGTAGTTGTAAACCCTATTTTTATCCCTTTGCAGAGTTAACCTTATTTTGTTCATCCTAACCGATGACGGTTACTCTTCCGTGGTTTGCTACACCAGTATCCGGTAGATGTAATCCCATCTTTGACGGTTATCTTTATCCAATATTCGGTATTGATATTCCTTCACCTTTTTGAGTATGTCTCCCAGTAACCGGTGATATATCTCCCGGATCATTGCCTTTGTCATTGTATCCCCAGCGAGTCATCTTTCATTTACCCTTGGTTTGGTAATGGTTATTGCTCCCTTTGATTGGTCATCATTTTATACCTAGTATTCAGTATCCTGATGTCCTTTCCTTTCGGTCGATTTATCCTTTATACCCAGTAACCGGTTATGGATAATCTTCCATGCGAGTATATTATCTACGTTCTGACGGTAATAGATAATATATCTCATGCGCTCTTCATTCGAAGTCTTTTGGTCTTCCCTAGTCGAGTAAGATTCGTATTCCCTTTTTGCGGAGCCGAATGCCCATTCTGTAATCGAGTTTGCTCTTTCAGCCCTCTTTTCAGATGATGAGTGTCTTGGAAATATTCCCCAATTCACGCTTGGTTGGTCACCTATTTTATGCCCAGTAACCGGTATCCCTGGTGTTCCTTCCTTTCTGCTCCCTATTATGACTTTCGTCCCCTGTGGAGTCAGATTTTCCTGAGTCGAAAAATACCTTTTTAGGTTTTCCTCAGATGATTTTGGACGTATGATATCTCTCACCCTCATACCGCTCTTGGATATTCATTCTCCCTGAGCGTGTTGTTCTCTCACCCTTATACCGGTGTTTCGATCACATGTCTCCTTGAGCTTATTACCCAGTAACCGGTAATACCTAATCATGTTGTTTCCTCAGATGAGTCTTGTTTGGACATTTTTCAACAAAGTCCCTTAGTAGATTTCTCCCTATCTGAATCCGGATTTTTATCCGAAGTATCCTCTGTGGATAGTTTTGCTGTATTGGCATATTCCCCAATACATGCATCTTTGAGTCAGCTCGAGTCTTTCCATCGATTTATTTTCATGGAAATCTTCTTGTGTCTCTCACCAAGTCTCAAGTCGTGACCCGCTCACGCATTTTATTTCCTTTCTTATCCCCATTAGAGTCCCTAGAGTCTCTGTCCCATGGAGCGAGTTACTCGTATGGATTGTCAGTTTCTCCTGATTTCTTTTCTCTTTGTGGACACATATCTCCACAGAGTATTTCCTTTTGCATGCGTGCATTTGCATCATGAGGTCTCTTAGGGACCAAAATTTGTCTCTTTGTTATTATTTAAGCCCATTCTACCTCGTCGAGACAAAGATTTTATCCTCACTTCTCCGGCTAGAATGACCTTAAATAGGAGCATCTGTAAGACCCTAATTTTGACCCTAAGATCCCTCATGGCATCATAACATTGCATTTGCATTGCCTCAAGGATCATAAGCCTCTTGGCTCTTTACCTTTGGGTGGGTTCCCTTTAGATTTGGTTTGAGATCACCAAACATACTTGAATTGTATATTATTGCTTTTCTCATTTTATATTACTAATCAAAAGCACAAAAATATGTCACTAATATCTCTTGTTTGTAGCTTGAGCAGTCACAAGGTCTAAAGCTTCTAGGAGATCCTATGTGCATTGATATGGCCAAGAGGAGATGAAAGCAAGCATGGAAATGGTTCCCAAAGCTCTCATCCATCAAATATTCCTCCCAAGCATCTCAATTCATCATTTTGATCAAAGCAAATCAAGGGGCCTGAGGCTTGTTTCCTAAGGAAACCCTAATTCATCTATTCATCATCTGTGCCTTGCTCATGAAGCAACCTCAACCCATGGTCAAATACAATCAAGGGAAGTTCCTTAATTCATCATTTCATGCATATTTGGACTTATTTGAGTGTCCTCAATCATCAATTCATCAAGATATGAGGTTTGGACTTGAGAAGTTGATCAGTCAATTCATCTGACTATTTTGAACTACACTGAGACCTAACTTTTTATGTGTTTGTCAAATGGAGATGACCCCAAGAGAAAAAATGTTCTTAAGGACTATATGAACAACGTTTATGTTCATTAAAAATTTATTTGAAGCTTGGAAGGCCATTATCCATTCCAAGACATTATAGGTCATTTTGACTTAAACCCTAATGTTGGGTCAACTTCTCAAGGACATAACTCCTTCATTTTTTATGATTTTGAGGTGAGATCAAATGAATTGGAAAGCTTAATATGTCTACTTCAAATGTTGTGTTGAGAAAAATTTCAAAATCTCAAAAGAAACACATGTGATAATGCAAAACATTATAGGTCACTTTGGACGAAGTGCATTGAAATGTGAAAAAGTCCAACTTCAAGTGCCCATAACTTCTTCATCAAAAATCCAAATGATGCAAAATTTAGGTCCAAATTGATTGTCTTGAAAAGATATACAACTTTCATTGATTTTTTGGACCTGTTTGTGTTAGATATGTCTGTTTCGTCAGCATTCATCATACATAAACCACGCATATATGCATAATTTTAACATTCAAATATTCATGTCGCATTATTTGCCATAAATACCTTTGTTTGATGTCTCTTGCCATTCGGTGATAGATATTTCACCAAGCAGATGTTTGTGTGTGATCTCCCCACGTAGAGTCAGCCCCATAAGCAGAAAGTGTTTATCCTTTCCTCCATATTCCCCGGCGGAGTCTGTGGCCTTCTACCCTCATACCGGTAGTTATAAGTCCTATTTCTGTGGGTTTCGACCCTCTTACCGGTAGTTGTAAACCCTATTTTTATCCCTTTGCAGAGTTAACATTATTTTGTTCATCCTAACCGATGACGGTTACTCTTCCGTGGTTTGCTACACCAGTATCTGGTATATGTAATCCCATCTTTGACGGTTTTCTTTATCCAATATTCGGTATTGATATTCCTTCACCTTTTTGAGTATGTCTCCCAGTAACCGGTGATATATCTCCTGGATCATTGCTTTTGTCATTGTATCCCCATCGAGTCATCTTTCATTTACCCTTGGTTTGGTAATGGTTATTGCTCCCTTTGATTGGTCATCATTTTATACCTAGTATTCAGTATCCTGATGTCCTTTCCTTTCGGTCGATTTATCCTTTATACCCAGTAACCGGTTGTGGATAATCTTCCATGCGAGTATATTATCTACGTTCTGACGGTAATAGATAATATATCTCATGCGCTCTTCATTCGAAGTCTTTTGGTCTTCCCTAGTCGAGTAAGATTCGTATTCCCTTTTTCCGGAGCCGAATGCCCATTCTGTAATCGAGTTTGCTCTTTCAGCCCTCTTTTCAGATGATGAGTGTCTTGGAAATATTCCCCAATTCACGCTTGGTTGGTCACCTATTTTATGCCCAGTAACCGGTATCCCTGGTGTTCCTTCCTTTCTGCTCCCTATTATGACTTTCGTCCCCTGTGGAGTCAGATTTTCCTGAGTCGAAAAATACCTTTTTAGGTCTTCCTCAGATGATTTTGGACGTATGATATCTCTCACCCTCATACCGGTCTTGGATATTCATTCTCCCCGAGCGTGTTGTTCTCTCACCCTTATACCAGTGTTTCGATCACATGTCTCCTTGAGCTTATTACCCAGTAACCGGTAATACCTAATCATGTTGTTTCCTCAGATGAGTCCTGTTTGGACATTTTTCAACAAAGTCCCTTAGTAGATTTCTCCCTATCTGAATCCGGATTTTTATCCGAAGTATCCTCTGTGGATAGTTTTGTTGTATTGGCATATTCCCCAATACATGCATCTTTGAGTCAGCTCGAGTCTTTCCATCGATTTATTTTCATGGAATTCTTCTTGTGTCTCTAATCAAGTCTCAAGTCGTGACGCGCTCACGCATTTTATTCCCTTTCTTATCCCCATTAGAGTCCCTAGAGTCTCTGTCCCATGGAGCGAGTTACTCGTATGGATTGTCAGTTTCTCCTGATTTCTTTTCTCTTTGTGGACACATATCTCCACAGAGTATTTCCTTTTGCATGCGTGCATTTGCATCATGAGGTCTCTTAGGGACCAAAATTCGTCTCTTTGTTATTATTTAAGCCCATTCTACCTCGTCGAGACGAAGATTTTAACCTTCACTTCTCCGGCTAGAATGACCTTAAATAGGAGCATCTGTAAGACCCTAAGATCCCTCATGGCATCATAACATTGCATTTGCATTGCCTCAAGGATCATAAGCCTCTTGGCTCTTTACCTTTGGGTGGGTTCCCTTGGTTTGAGATCACCAAGCATACTTGAATTGTATATTATTGCTTTTCTCATTTTATATTACTAATCAAAAGCACAAAAATATGTCACTAATCTCTCTTGTTTGTAGCTTGAGCAGTCACAAGGTCTAAAGCTTCTAGGAGATCCTATGTGAATTGATATGGCCAAGAGGAGATGAAAGCAAGCATGGAAATGGTTCCCAAAGCTCTCATCCATCAAATATTCCTCCCAAGCATCTCAATTCATCATTTTGATCAAAGCAAATCAAGGGGCCTGAGGCTTGTTTCCTAAGGAAACCTTAATTCATCTATTCATCATCTGTGCCTTGCTCATGAAGCAACCTCAACCCATGGTCAAATACAATCAAGGGAAGTTCCTTAATTCATCATTTCATGCATATTTGGACTTATTTGAGTGTCCTCAATCATCAATTCATCAAGATATGAGGTTTGGACTTGAGAAGTTGATCAGTCAATTCATCTGACTATTTTGAACTACACTGAGACCTAACTTTTAATGTGTTTGTCAAATGGAGATGACCCCAAGAGAAAAAATGTTCTTAAGGACTATATGAACAACGTTTATGTTCATTAAAAATTTATTTGAAGCTTGGAAGGCCATTATCCAATTCAAGACATTATAGGTCATTTTGACTAAAACCCTAATTTTGGGTCAACTTCTCAAGGACATAACTCCTTCATTTTTTATGATTTTGAGGTGAGATCAAATGAATTGGAAAGCTTAATATGTCTACTTCAAATGTTGTGTTGAGCAAAATT
The DNA here is from genome assembly GCF_024323335.1 of Lathyrus oleraceus. Classification (NCBI taxonomy): domain Eukaryota; kingdom Viridiplantae; phylum Streptophyta; class Magnoliopsida; order Fabales; family Fabaceae; genus Lathyrus; species Lathyrus oleraceus. The sequence goes on from NC_066585.1 coordinate 191,788,746, forward strand.
TCAAAATCTCAAAAGAAACACATGTGATAATGCAAAACATTATAGGTCACTTTGGACGAAGTGCATTGAAATGTGAAAAAGTCCAACTTCAAGTGCCCATAACTTCTTCATCAAAAATCCAAATGATGCAAAATTTAGGTCCAAATTGATTGTCTTGAAAAGATATACAACTTTCATTGATTTTTTGGACCTGTTTGTGTTAGATATGCCTGTTTCGTCAGCATTCATCATACATAAACCACACATATATGCATAATTTTAACATTCAAATATTCATGTCGCATTATTTGCCATAAATACCTTTGTTTGATGTCTCTTGCCATTCGGTGATACATATTTCACCAAGCAGATGTTTGTGTCTGATCTCCCCACGTAGAGTCAACCCCATAAGCAGAAAGTGTTTATCCTTTCCTCCATATTCCCCGGCGGAGTCTGTGGCCTTCTACCCTCATACCGGTAGTTATAAGTCCTATTTCTGTGGTTTTCTACCCTCTTACCGGTAGTTGTAAACCCTATTTTTATCCCTTTGCAGAGTTAACCTTATTTTGTTCATCCTAATCGATGACGGTTACTCTTCCGTGGTTTGCTACACCAGTATCCGGTAGATGTAATCCCATCTTTGACGGTTATCTTTATCCAATATTCGGTATTGATATTCCTTCACCTTTTTTAGTATGTCTCCCAATAACCGGTGATATATCTCCCGGATCATTGCCTTTGTCATTGTATCCCCAGCGAGTCATCTTTCATTTACCCTTGGTTTGGTAATGGTTATTGCTCCCTTTGATTGGTCATCATTTTATACCTAGTATTCAGTATCTTGATGTCCTTTCCTTTCGGTCGATTTATCCTTTATACCCAGTAACCGGTTGTGGATAATCTTCCATGCGAGTATATTATCTACGTTCTGACGGTAATAGATAATATATCTCATGCGCTCTTCATTCGAAGTCTTTTGGTCTTCCCTAATCGAGTAAGATTCGTATTCCCTTTTTGCGGAGTCGAATGCCCATCCTGTAATCGAGTTTGCTCTTTCAGCCCTCTTTTCAGATGATGAGTGTCTTGGAAATATTCCCCAATTCACGCTTGGTTGGTCACCTATTTTATGCCCAGTAACCGGTATCCCTGGTGTTCCTTCCTTTCTGCTCCCTATTATGACTTTCGTCCCCTGTGGAGTCAGATTTTCCTGAGTCGAAAAATACCTTTTTAGGTCTTCCTCAGATGATTTTGGACGTATGATATCTCTCACCCTCATACCGCTCTTGGATATTCATTCTCCCTGAGCGTGTTGTTCTCTCACCCTTATACCGGTGTTTCGATCACATGTCTCCTTGAGCTTATTACCCAGTAACCGGTAATACCTAATCATGTTGTTTCCTCAGATGAGTCCTGTTTGGACATTTTTCAACGAAGTCCCTTAGTAGATTTCTCCCCATCTGAATCCGGATTTTTATCCGAAGTATCCTCTATGGATAGTTTTGCTGTATTGGCATATTCCCCAATACATGCATCTTTGAGTCAGCTCGAGTCTTTCCATCGATTTATTTTCATGGAATTCTTCTTGTGTCTTTCACCAAGTCTCAAGTCGTGACCCGCTCACGCATTTTATTCCCTTTCTTATCCCCATTAGAGTCCCCAGAGTCTCTGTCCCATGGAGCGTGTTACTCGTATGGATTGTCAGTTTCTCCTGATTTCTTTTCTCTTTGTGGACACATATCTCCACAGAGTATTTCCTTTTGCATGCGTGCATTTGCATCATGAGGTCTCTTAGGGACCAAAATTCGTCTCTTTGTTATTATTTAAGCCCATTCTACCTCGTCGAGACGAAGATTTTAACCTTCACTTCTCCGGCTAGAATGACCTTAAATAGGGGCATCTGTAAGATCCTAATTTTGACCCTAAGATCCCTCATGGCATCATAACATTGCATTTGCATTGCCTCAAGGATCATAAGCCTCTTGGCTCTTTACCTTTGGGTGGGATCCCTTTAGATTTGGTTTGAGATCACCAAGCATACTTGAATTGTATATTATTGCTTTTCTCATTTTATATTACTAATCAAAAGCACAAAAATATGTCACTAATATCTCTTGTTTGTAGCTTGAGCAGTCACAAGGTCTAAAGCTTCTAGGAGATCCTATGTGCATTGATATGGCCAAAAGGAGATGAAAGCAAGCATGGCAATGGTTCCTAAAGCTCTCATCCATCAAATATGCCTCCCAAGTATCTCAATTCATCATTTTGATCAAAGCAAATCAAGGGGCTTGAGGCTTGTTTCCCAAGGAAACCCTAATTCATCTATTCATCAATTGTGCCTTCCTCATGAAGCAACCTCAACCCATGGTCAAATAAAGTCAAGGGAAGTTCCTTAATTCATCATTTCATGCATATTTGGACTTATTTGAGTATCCTAAATCATCAATTCATCAAGATATGAGGTTTGGACTTGAGAAGTTGATCAGTCAATTCATCTGACTATTTTGAACTACACCGAGACCTAACATTTTATGTGTTTCTCAAATGGAGATGACCCCAAGAGTAAAAATGTTCTTAAGGACTATATGAACAACCTTTATGTTCATCAAAAATTTATTTGAAGCTTTGAAGGCCATCATCCATTCCAAGACATTATAGGTCATTTTGACAGAAACCCTAATTTTAGGTCAACTTCTCAAGGACATAACTCCTTCATTTTTCAAGATTTTGAGGTGAGATCAAATGCATTGGAAAGCTTAGGATGTATACTTAAAATGTTGTGTTGAGCAAAATTTCAAAATCTCAAAAGAAACACATGTGATAATGCAAAACATTATAGGTCACTTTGGACCAAGTGCATTGAAATGTGAAAAAGTCCAACTTCAAGTGCCCATAACTTCTTCATCAAAAATCCAAATGATGCAAAATTTAGGTCCAAATTGATTGTCTTGAAAATATATACAACTTTGATGTTGAAGATTTTGTCATTTGAAGCTTGCATCATTGAGACAGAAGGGCATGAACTTTGGCCAATTTTGAAAATCTCACATATGCATGTTTTGCACCCTACACTTCAAGTCCAATTTTCATCAATTTCCAAGGCCCAAATGGAGTTTTGATAAACATAGCAATTGATCCTTATGCAATAAGCTTTCCAACCATTACTCATGAGGTGGTGTTCCTATTTTTAACATGGCATTTTCGAAGACTTGAATATTATAATGCATTTTTGGAAAATCATTTCAATTGCCATGCATGAGCTCTTACAGTCCAATCTGCACGTCCATTTTGCATTCATCATGTATTAGCTTTCAATTCCAAGTGGAATTGGGCCCTCCATGCGCCTGTACAGGCCCATGCATGGAGGCCCTTTCCATCCATGCACATGATTTGTTCATGCAACTCAGCCTTGCTCAGCTATAAATACATTGCTCATGCTCTTCATTTCTTCAACCTTAAGGCGCCCCAATTACTGCTGAACTGAAATCCTAGCCATCACTAAAGGAACTAATCCATTTTTCTTCAAAATTTTCATATCTAAATTTTGATTTCATTGATCAATCTTCAGATCTCAAAGTTCCTAAACCTTCTCTCCTTGATCCATAGTGTCTACTGTAAGCAAAAGCATCCAAAGATTGTGACTTGAAGCCTTGCAAATCAAAGGTTTACTTCAACTGTTAATTGCTTCGAATCAGCTTGTATAGTGCTCTATTTTCATTGTTGTTGTGTGATCTGAAGTCCTCTGCATAGAGGCAACATTGCTATGCTTTCAATTTTTGAAAATCATGAAGTTCATATGAACACCACATAATTTCCACTTCTGATTTCTCTCAATATAGAGATCTAGAATGGAATTGAGTGGTACAGGGGTGATGTACATCACCCCAGCTCTCGATTGATGTCTGGATCGTGCCATTTGGTTACCATTTTTATTTCTGCAACTTAGGACATGGCCGGAAGTTGGCCGGAGAAGACGGTGGCGCTGGTCATCGTTTGGTCTCCAGATTCAATCAGATCCGTCCATTTCTTTTTCCAGATTCAATCCCATGCGTCCAATGTTATGACTCATTTAATGGCTCAGTGTGATGCGTTTGACTCGCGTGTATGGTGAGCGTGCGCTTCTTGGGCACGTGATGATCCACGTCAATTAATGAGAGATCATCAGACGGTCCACGCTTTTTCTCCTTTTTCTAATTTCTGATTTTATTTCATTTTATTATTTTAATTCCATTTCATTTTAAAAATTCATATCTCTCTCATTATTGGTCCAAAAATTATGGGACCAATTTTATTCTTCTCCTTTTAATTTCTACTTTCTAAAAATGATTTTTAATTTTTTTAATTTTATCATTTGATATTTTTTTAGTAATTTTCTCTTTTCTGGTTATTTTTAATTCATTTAAAATAGTTTTGATATCCAAAAAATACAAAAATATTTTTCCAACCTCTTTGAATGATTATAGATCTATGAAAAATATTCTCATCAATTTATTAATTGATTTGAGATTTATTTGAGATTTTAGTTCAATTAGATTATTTTTATGCATTTTTAATTGATTTAAAATAGTTTCTGACTTCTAAAAATGCTAAAAAAATTTGTCAAACTTTGTTTGACCTTGTTGAGCTTGGGATAATTCACTTGGACTTTTCAAAGTTGATTTGAAGTGAGTTTGAAGTTTGACCTTTCTTTATTATTTTAATTCAAGTTTTATTTTAATATTAAAAAAATGCCAAAAATACTTTATTAGTTCCTTGACTTCTAATCTTCATTTTGCTTCTGTTTACTATTGTTTGACCTTGATCTTCTCTATATTTGGTCAATACTTGTTGATTAGTACATACCACTTCCATTAATGCACTTTAATTCTTCATCTTCTTCTTCTTTCTTTTTCTTTTTGATCAATGAGTTAAAGATTGGTGGTTAGCATTGATACATGGAGGTTTAATCTTCCTTGATTCAAATCTAATTCATCTTGATCATGGATCAAGTGAATGGCTTTGCATTAAGGATAAGTTGCTTCCTAAATCATGCAAAGAACCTAAATCAATACAAGATCATTTATCATCTTCTTTTTGGCATGGCAAGTTGTTGGAGTTTGATTCACTAATCAAGACCTCTAACTTGTGTTGTTGCCTACATTATTATTGACCGGCCTCAGATAGTTGTGACTTCTACATAAGTCCAATTACGATTGCTTAACATAGCGCTAAATTTACCTTATGGCACACTAACTTTAACACTAACCATTAACCATTAACATTTACTTCTTGCTCTTCACATTTATGCAATTTACTATTCTTGTACATATTATTCATTTGCTTTTTCCTTTGCTCATTTGAGCACATGTTTATGTTAATGCAATTTGCCTTTTGCTCACTTGAGCACATAATTGTGTATATATTATTGTGCTTGTGTTTTGTTTTGACTATTGTGGACCAAATGCAAAGAAATGGACAAATGGACTTAGTTTCTAGGACATTCCCTATGCAAATTGGAGTAAGAGGACCTTAATGTTGAAGATGGATTAGAAGGACCAAACCTCTAAACTCACTCTTGTCCATTCTTGATTTACTTCATAGAACCTTTTGATGTGTGTGCTTTTGTGCTAGGGGATCCTATGTGAGCCAAATTGAAGAACCATTGCCATGAGCCTCAAAGAGAAAGATACAAGAGCCATTGGGGGATCTTCTAAGAGCTTGTTTAATTATGTTGATTGCTTGAGCTTACAATTATTTTGCTTGCATATTCCAAAGGATGGGAGCTACTTGGATCATCAATATGATCTCAAGAGAGGAACTCCATTTGTGGTCTTGTTTCTTATCCTTCATCTCTTGTATGTTTAGGATTTAGCCATTCTTCTTCTTTCCTCCACTCTAACCCGAGCCAAAACTTTTGTGCAAACATTTAACACTTCTTTTCAAACATTAGAAACCTAAGCCTTATGCTTTTGATTTTTAAACTTTCTTTTCATAACACTTATTTTGAATTGAACTTTTAAGTCAACTTTGACCATACTTTGTAAATACTTTTCATTGGTAAATATAACTCATTCAAATACTTTTGTGGTTTCAATGGCCATTTTCTTAATCAAAACTTTTTCCATAACCTTTAGCTATTAGGTTTGAGTTATCCTTGAGGTAGATATAATACTCACCTATATCCTTAGTGATGGACAATGAGTCTTCCATGCTTATTATAGGGTTAACCCCTCACTAGCATGTTGAAGCTATCCTCACATGGTGGATTTGTGGTTTTAGGTTGAGTTTTCTCCCTTGGATAACAAAAGACCTTAAGGATTTTTGACCAATCAATTCACTAACACATTTTGAGATTTTTACCCCGAACTACAAGGTTTTGATCCTAATCTTTTTAAGATGGTACGTAGGCAATGGGTTTATCCATCCAAACACAAAATGTAAATAACTTGTATATTCTCTTCTCATCTCTCCAATCATGTTTGCACAAACAAATTTTCACAAAATACCAACCTTACAACAAGTGTGAAAAGGGCTCCCTAGGAGTACCTAGGATGTTTTGGGTGCTTAAAACCTTCCCATTGCATAACCAATCCCCTTACCCCGATCTCTGACATTTTCACTAGTTTTTTATTTGATAAAATTTTTAGGTTTTTGTTCGCTTTTTAACCATTCCTTTGGATAAATAGAAGTGCGGTGAAGACTCGACTTGTACGGTTTACCTTGGATTTAGTCAATATCTCTAATGGTAACGAATACCCCGCTACAGTGGGCCATGGGGTTCTCCCTCATGTAGGTTTTTTGAACCATATGAATATTTATTATAAGTTTGGGAGTTCTCAAGGTAGGAAGATTTCCCACCGAATTTGATTTTCTTCCATTTCCATTTCTCAGCGGATGACCTCCCCACTGGTCCAAACCACCCTTTGGTAGGAGCATTAGCAGGTGATATGTAAGTCTTAGGCTTGTGAGATTTTTGAGGGACCCCCTATTCGCAAATGTTTTTAGAGAATAATCACGAGTTTGAAAGTTTTTTAGATTAACTCGAAAAAACTTGGGATCAATTTGTCATACCCCAAAATTTAACCTCCTTTTTTCCTTTTTTGCATATCCCATTTTCATGTATCCATTCATATCATGCATGACCATTGCATTTGGTCATGGGATCGTAAGCATGGCCACATTGTTGGTTTGTATCTAACTTTAGGGTTTTATCTTGTTTTGTTTTCCAACTAACCCTAACTTCATTGGATGATGGTACTTGTTTGTTCTTGTTATTCATGTAGATGATCATGTTTCAAATAAAGGCAAGACAAAGGTATTTTGATCAAGGTAAATGCAAGTTTGGTCCATGTGATTCAAAGGTGGTTCATGAGTTTATTTCCATGCCACATCACTTAATCTTCAAGTTATCTTTAATATTCCTCAATCCCTGATCAAGTTCTCATCAAGGGATGTTTATTCTATCATCATTATGGATTTAATTGCAAGAAAACCTCAAATTTGCAAGAGGGATACAAATGTGGTTGACCTAACTTGCAAGTATGCCATGCCTTTGGTCCAAAGTCTACAACTCCTTCAATTTTTATCCAATTGCCAATATTCTTTAAGCCAAATGTGCATTTTGGGATCCTCTAAAACTTTGATTCATGGGTCAAACATCAATTCATTCATTAAGTATCTCATTTGTGCAAAGGACCAAGTTGCCAAAATGAGCCAAAACCTTACCATGACCCCTACTTTCCACCCTTGCCATTTTTAGCTCAAGTACTCTTTTAATCCCTTTTTTTGCAACTTGTTAAGCTTATGTCAAAGATCATTTGGCTAAAGTTTGGCTCAAAATGCACGGGGAATCAAAAGTTATGGTGTCATGAACTTGAGGCCTTAAAATGAACAAACATGTTGCAAAGTGCTTGACCAATTGCCCAACCTAGAAACCTGGTCACAACCCCAACTTCACAAGAATGTAAATTTCACCTTAAATCTCCTTTGTACTTGATTCTTTTTTCATCTTGTTCTACTCCATGAAAGGATCATTTGGCTCAAGGAAAATTGGAAAATGCACGAGTGGATTAGAATTGGCATAAGCATGAACATGGTGACCTAAACTATGTTTTGCATTGTGACCTATAATGTGGGAACATGCCAAAACCAACTTCGGACCAGTTCTCACGCGTGCAAACTTGTTTCCCATGACCAAACACATCTAACCATAACACAAAATGACTTGCAAAGCTCCAAAATCACGAGTTTGGTACCAAATTTTCACACGGTTTGGATTTGAAAATTTTCAAGATGATTCACATGATTTAAGATCCATTCCACACGTATTTGAATCCCAAAATATTCCCTATAAATAGAGGAATCTTTTGCCTTCATTGGCAAGCTTTGAAAGCCGAATAAACTCTGAAAACATTGGAGCTCGATACCTCAAATAACTAGTCACTCTCTTTTTCGATTTAGGTCTTTTTGCTTCCAATTATTTGCCCAGAATCCTTCATCGACATCATCTGAAGTTGTCTGAAGCATTGTCTTAGTCTAAATCCTCCTACAACCTTGCATCCAAATCCACCATTGTTGACTTCTGAAGCTCAAATTGAAAAGGTAGATATGAGTTACCACTTCAAACAAAAAAGTTACCACATTATCCGCCTTGTTCCACTGATCAAAAGCTCTCTCCTAACTAGGATTTATCTGTTGATTTAGTCATTTAATTTTACTTTGAAGGACTAGGGTTCTTCACGAGTTTGAGCAAATTATCCCTGCTTTGAGCAAATCAATTACTCTAATGCATGGAGACATGAACGATAAATGTTTAGCAACTGAATTCATGCTTGATTCATGTTAAAAACAAGAGTTCGCGAAGTTGCAAAAATCAAAATCCAGAGGTTGAAAATGGAGTCCTTCACGCGCTTCAGAGGGAAAATTCAAACTCCCTATCCAATCAGGACGCGCCATATGACCTAGCCGTTATATTAGAATGTTTTAATTTCTTTTTTATTTTATTTTATTCCTTTTTCTTTCAAAATTAATTTTAATTAGCTCATTTATTATTTTTTAGTCCAACTTTTTTCCATAATTTCACAAAAATATTATCTACCACATATAATTTTTCAATATTTTTAAAAATCATTTTTGCATTTAATTCATATTTACCCTTATCTTTTCTTTAATTTTTTTTCACATTTTTATTTTAATCATTTAAAAACATTATTCATCCCAACTTTTGAGGTCAAGTTACTCATATTTTTATTGGCGTTCTCCATTTTTCTTGGACTTTTATTTTGTGTTTGGATGCCTTTTTGACATTTTATTTTTATTTTATTTTATTAATCATTATTAAATCATTTTTAATCATTTTTATTTCTTTTTTATATTCACTTGATGTTTTAAATTGAGTTGATTGATTGGTTGATGAATTCTTCCATATCTCAAATCACTTAAGGTTGATTCAACCTTCTTTGATCTAAAACTGTTGATAGATGATCATGAATCATTTTTAATACTTTGCATCAATGATATGTTAACCCTCGATGCGCCATATTTTGAGTCCTTTGATTTATGGATATAATGATTCCTATGCGGTTGCCTTGACTTTCCTTTTCACTCTTTCTACCTTCATATTTTCTCTTCTTTTGGATGATTGTGTTACATGTTGTAGGAGATTAACTTTGTGTTAATTCTCTAACATGTCAGACACATACATTGTTATTGACCGACCTCAGATAGATATGACTTTTACATAAGCCTACTTGCGATTGCTTAACATAGCGCTAAATTTTCCGGAGAGAATTAATTGACCATTAACTCATAACATTACTTCTTACTCTTTACATTCTTGCCATTTAATTCTTGCCATTTAATTCAAGTCATTTATTTTATGTCATTTAATTTTATGTCATTTACCTAATGGACTTTAATTTCATGTCTCATTAATCATCATATCACTTTATACTCTATTAATCTTGCTTTATTCATATGTGGCTTCTTATCTTGTTTGATTAATCTGCATGTTATCTTAATGAATCAAAACATGATAAAGCAACTTGGACTTAATCTTAACCCTATACTTGACTTGGAGTGTTGAAGACCTCTTTAGATTATAAACTTTGACTTAGATTTTAGCCCCTATGCTTGACTTGGAGTGACCTTGGACTTATGGACCTTGTAGACACTTTAAGTTGCTTTGCTCCTGTTGAACTTTTGAGTGTGGTTGTCATGCCTCTTTGCATTCATTTACTTAGACTTAGTACAGTTTTCACTCACATGGATTTCTCTTGTCCTACCTAATAATGAGACATAAGACAATACACTTTTCACTCACGTGGCTTTCTCTTGGGCTACCTAACAATCATACCTTAGGCTAGTTTTGTATGATCATGCATCTTTGTTTGTTCATCTATCCCTTTCCTCTGATTTGGCTTGATCAAATTCCCATTTAATCAACTAATCCCTTCATCTATTACATTTCCCCCAGTCCTTGTCAAGTGACCATAAGTCCCTTGGTAATTTTATGGGGACTTTCCTCTGTCACATTGGAGCTTCAACCTCCCAATAAGTTCAAGACTTCATTGGACTACAACTTTCCTTAGTAGATCTGAATCATCCCTACAAGCATCTTTGGGAACCTGCATCAACAACTTGTCAGTATTTTACTAGACTTGCATGCCATGAGCCTTAAGAAGTATAAAATAATGAGAGGGGATCTTCCATACCCTTGTCTAGAGTATCTTTGTGCACAAGATGTAGACCCTAACTACTCAGAGTATTCGTCTATATTTATAGACTTTAGTGCCATTCCAGTCAATTCACTGACAAGTCTGCAACTTGCCATGTGGCTCTTTTCACCTCTCCTCTTGGTCTTAACACCATTACAACTTTTTTAGGGTTGATGCCTTCATGGTTATTCCCTGGGTTGATACCTTAATGGTTATTCCCACTTTCTTTTAGGGTTGACACCTTCATGATTATTCCCTAGGTTGGCACCTTCTTGGTTATTCTGATTTTCTTTTAGGGTTGACACCTTCATGGTTATTTCCTGGGTTGATACCTTCATGGTTATTCCCCTTTCTTTGTTTAAACACCTCTTTCTTACCATGTTAGATCCAGTGCTTTGGTAAGACCCTTGTCATGTGAGTCACAGGCTTTGAAAAGTTCCTTCTTTTCTCCGTTACCATGTTAGACCCAATCCTTTGGTAAGACCCTTGTCATGTGAGTCTCGGGCTTTGACAAGTTCTTGCTTTTCTCCCTTACCATGGTAGTCCTAGTGCTTTGGTAAGCTCTTTTTTTTCTAGTTTAGACACCACCCAAATCATATCATCTCCCTTTAAGTCTTTATCCTCTGAATTATGGAGCTCTGACTTCCTTATTGCACTAGGAGGATACGTAGGCACGAGGATGTGAATCCTTGTCGAGCACCTTTCTCCATCTCTCTTTCCTCTCCCCATTTTCTTTCTCTAGTTCCATGAACTACGAGGCTATGACTTTCTCATTCCACCATGAGAATACATAGGAATGAGGGCCACAATCCTCCTCAAGCACCCTTTTTCTAACCCCTTTTCTGTTTAGCAGGTACATGAGGATAGCAACACCCATCCAAGCAAAAGCATTCAAAACGGTTCCCATGGAGTACCATGGATGTGAGGGGTGCTAATATCTTCCCCTTGCATAACCGACTTCCTTACCTGTTTCTCTATTTTCCCATTGGGTTTTATCGATATTTCCCCTTCCCTCTTTTGGGATAAATAAAGTTCTGTGGAGACTCGGTTGTACCTTCGAATGTGCGATGCATTCGGTGGGTATATTTTAGCTAGCTTCAGCTGGCGACTCTGCTGGGGATGTTCATGCAACCCAGTTGCTAGAAGGAGTCGAGCCTAGTTTTGTTTGTTTCTTATTTTTTTAGTTGTTTACTTTATTGTTTGCTTGCTTTTAACTTTTATTTTGTTTATTGCATTTTATTGCTTTAGATTTTCATATTTTCCTAACCATGTTCAAGATATTATTGTGGTACTCTCTGTGGGTTAGGGCTGAAGTTCCATGAGAAAATCTCTATACCCTAGCTTGAGCATAAACACAGGATAATATTGTGACTAAGTCGTGGAGACCTACTTGGAGTTAATCCTCGTTTATGGTTAACATGAGACGTCACACCTAGAATAGATCCTTTTGAGAGCATCATTGTCCCACGAGTCGTTCATTTCAGGCAATGATTTCTCAATGGTGATCTATGAATCTAGGTACCTTTTTAGGGTTACCTTTGAAGATTAGTTCACACCCATGAGTTGGATATTGGGTTCTTTGGAAAGAAACCAAGACCTTGCATACCTTTGCTCTTGTGTAACGTTAGACTTTTGAACCTGTGTAGAGTCGTATTTACCATTTATCTAGAACATGTGGCACTTATGAATCCATGACGATTGCATTATCATTACATCTTATTTAAATTAACTTTTAGTATGTGCATTTTTAGGAGACCGTTAGTTTGCCACTTGAGATAGTTCATCTAGTTATGGAGAAATCTGACCGGAGGAATACATATCAATACAAACTCAGAGATTTCAAGATTGATGAGCTTAAGAAGCTTGGTTCCTTCTTGGTGGGTGAGCAGAAATATATCTTCAAGAGGTCCTATGGTAATATATTGGGTGTCCTGATGACCAAGGTAGATCCATGATTGATCCTTACTTTTGCCCAATTCTATGATCCCACTCTGCATTGTTTCATGTTCCAGGATTTTCTCCTAGCTCCTACTCTAGAAGAGTTTGCTCATATTTTCATTCTTCTAGTTAGAGATCAAGTTCCTACATGGTTCTGTTGGATTTATAGAGGTTGCTTTGGTGGCTCAAGATCTTCATCTCGAGAAGAATCTGGTTGAATCTAATCTTCGTACAAAGGGAAACGCCAGGGGTTTTACTTCGAAGTTCCTTTTTGAGAAGGCCACTCTATTTGCTAGTAGTGGAAGTTGGGATACCTTCTCTGCTATTTTTGCTCTCCTTATTTATGGGTTGGTTCTCTTTCCAATCATTGATGGGTTCATCGAAAAAACCATTGTCACTATTTTCATCTCCAGAAATCCGGTGCCTACTCTCCTAGCTGATGTTTTCTTTTCTTTCCATTGGAGAAATCAGAAAAGAGGTGGCATGATTAATTATTGCATTACTTTGCTTTACAAGTGGATTTTGAGTCACTTGCCGAGAAAAGGACCTTTTGCAGACAACATTGGAGCTTTGAAGTGGTCTCAGAGGTTAATGTCTTTGGATGCTAAGGATGTTGTTTGGTATTGTCGTGACTATGATAGGGTGGAGCTTATTTACAGTTGTGGGGATTTCCAGAATGTTCCTCTTATTAGTTCTAGAGGCAGAGTTGTAAGAACAAAGTTGGTTCTACAATATATCTCTAAGATTTTGATGATAACAAAGGATGAAACAAAACTGGTACTCTACCGAGATTTTTTCTTAGTGTGCAGGACTCTGAACATTTACGCAGGATTTTGACCATACATCAGATACAAAATTACATCAGATATAAAAGTATTCGATGATCAGATGCCACTCAGAAAGAATACGTCCAGAAGGTTCTGATTCTGACCAACGCAGATTCCAGCTCAACAGTTAAGAAGTCAGAAGCTCCAACAAAAGACTACTGGATTCAGCTCTGCTACTTAAGAAGTCTAGAGCATTGAGAAGCTCTGATGAAGTCAGACATAATCATCCTCTGAAGACAAACTCTGGTATATCAAGACTCTGATGCAGACTCACCAGTCCAGAACGCGTAACCGAAAAGAATCTCATTATGGAAAGAAAGTATTTAAAGAAAGGGTTAATGAGGCGGACAAAATGGTTTTAAAAAGAAACAATAGAAGTAATGACATTAATTATTCTTCAATGACCAAGATTTTGTCATCACTCCAACAGTCCTTCACAACGACTATATAAAGGACGGATTACTTCTCTAGAGAACACACCCGAGACACACAGAAATCTCATTCATTCTCTCTCTTTTTCACGAGCTGTTGCTCTTACGTGAAAAGCTATTGCTCTCATATTTTCTATAATACTTTCTTATTGTTAGAATCACTTTACATTACAATTTACTTTTGCTTAAACTATTTCCTCAAGTGACTCTGCGCAGTCTGAATACTTGAGAGGGCTAAGAGATTATTCTCTTAGATGTTTGGTTGTGTAATCTTCCAAGATTAGTGGATTAAGTCCTTGTTGAAGGCAAAATCACCTTGGCCGGGTGGACTGGAGTAGCTTTGAATTTCAAGTGAACCAGTATAAAATTTTGTGTGTGTTTTGATTTCTGAAAAAGGTTTTATTTCTAAAACAATTCAAACCCCCCTTTCTTGTTTTTCTCAACCTTTAGTTGGTATCAGAGCTTCGGCTCTGTTATTGATTTTCTAATCAAACACTTAACAGTGTAGAGAGATCCAGCGTGAGAAAACTATGGCCAACACCAATGAAAGAGATAGTTACAACACTAAACCTCTAATCTTTGATGGCGAAAAATTTGATTATTGGAAAGACAGAATTGAAAGTTTCTTTCTGGGCTACGACGCTGATCTTTGGGATATTGTCACAATTGGCTACACACCACCTGTGACAGACGCTGGAGTTGCTATTCCCAGAAGCAGAATGTCAGATGATCAGAAGCGTGAATTCAAGAACTATCACTAAGCCAGAACGATACTACCCAATGCTATTTCCTACAATGAATATGAAAAGATCACCAACAGGGGAACATCTAAAGAAATACTTGACTCCCTGAGGGTGACTCACGAAGGAAATTCTCAAGTCAAAGAAACAAAGGCTCTGGCTCTAATCCAGAAATATGAAGCCTTCAAAATGGAGGACGATGAAGCTGTAGAGGTAATGTTTTCTAGATTTCAAACTTTAATTGCAGGACTCAAAGTGCTAGATAAAGGATATACAACTGCGGATCATGTCAAAAAGATTGTTAGAAGCTTGCCAAAGAAATGGAGACCCATGGTCACAGCTTTAAAGTTATCAAAAGACCTGAACAGTATCAGCCTTGAGGAACTCGTCAGTTCACTCAGAAGCCACGAGATAGAACTGGAGGAAGATGAACCTCAAAAGAAGATCAAATCTGTACCACTAAAGTCTAGATCCGAAAGATGCAAACCAGATAGAAACAAAGCCTTCCAGGCTGAAGAAGAAGACATTGATGACTCTGAAAAGGAAGACTCTGACGACGAAGAAGAATTATCCCTTTTAACCAGAAGAGTAAAACAACTCTGGAGAAAAAGGAATAATAACTTCAGAAGACCAAGACCCAAGGGAGATCGATCAGAATCAACTTCCAGAGGTAAATCTAACAAAGATATAACATGCTATGAATGTAAGGAAACAGGTCATTATAGAAACAAATGTCCCAAGTTGAAAAAAGAAAGCTCTAGAAGAGAAAATTTCAAGAAAAGTTCTTTCAGAACCAAAAAGGGACTGATGGCCACCTGGGACGACAGTGGATCTGATTCCTCAGAATCAGACTCTAAAGAACAGGCAAATGTTGCACTCATGGCTACCACCTCCAGAAATACATCAGACGGAGAATCTGAATCTGAAGAGGTATTTTCTAACCTTGAAGAAACCATCGAAGAATGTGGTAAACTTGAGATGACAGTTTCAGAATTAAAAGATGAAAACCGAACTTTGATATTAGAAAGAGACTCCACAAATAAATAATGTTTAAAACTTGAAGAAGCGTTATCTCAAGCTCCACAAACTTCGAACACAATAATTTATGAATATGAAAAATCTTTTCAAAAGTTTCTAAAAAATGGGATAAAGAGAAGCAGAATGGCATCCATGATTTATGGAGTTAGTCAGAATAATAGAAGAGGAATTGGGTATGACCCTAGTGAAGATAAATCTTCCACAAATGACAAACCTAAATCTCCATTTTCTTATCACTACACACATACACAATCACAACGTTTTGATAATGCTAGAAAACCCAAAGTTTTAAGAAACTCTGGGAAAACTAATCATAAAGGACCCAAAAGATTCTGGGTACCAAAGGATAAGATTTTTTATGTTGCAGATATCTTATGCAGCAGAGTTAAGACACCAGTCATGGTACCTGGACTCTGGATGCTCGCGACACATGACGGGAAGAAAGTATATGTTCCAAAGCCTGGAACTTAAAGATGTTGGCTCCGTAGGTTTCAGAGGAAATCAAAAAGGAAGGATAAGAGGCTCTAGAACTATTGGTAATGGAACTCTTCCCTCTATATCTGATGTTCTCTGTGTAGAAGGATTAATGCATAACATGTTATCAATAAGTCAATTAAGTGATAACGGCTATGATGTAATCTTCAATCAAAAAACATGTAAAGCAATTAATCAGAATAATGGAACAGTCATATTCACTGGCAAGAGGAAAAACAATATTTACAAAATAAACCTTTCAGACTTAAAAGAACAAAATATAAAATGTCTGATGTTTGTTCATGAAGAGCAATGGGTATGGCATAGACGCTTGGGCCACATTAGCATGAGAAAACTATCTCAGCTAAATAAACTCGAGTTAGTCAGAGGTCTACCCAAGCTGAAGTTTTCTTTAGATGCTCTATGTGAGGCATGTCAGAAAGGGAAATTTTCAAAAACATCTTTTAAAAAGAAAAATATTGTTTCCACCTCCAAGCCTCTGGGACTTCTTCACATTGACCAGTTTGGACCTGTCAAAACAGCATCAGTCAATGGAAAGAAATATGGACTAGTTATTGTTGATGATTTTAGTCGCTGGACATGGGTAAAATTCCTAAAGCACAAGAGTGAGTCTCACTCTGTATTCACTAGCTTTTGTTCCAAAGTGCAAAACGAATTTGACTCCAAAATCATCAGAGTAAGAAGTGATCATGGTGGAGAATTTGAAAATAAATTCTTTGAAGAACTATTTGATTCTAATGGAATATCCCATGATTTCTCCTGTCCTAGAACTCCACAACAAAATGGAGTTGTAGAAAGGAAGAATAGGACACTCCAAGAGATGGCCAGAACCATGATCAACGAAACAAATATGGCTAAGCACTTTTGGGCTGAAGCAGTAAATACAGCGTGTTATATTCAGAATAGAATCTCTATAAGACCTATTCTGGAGAAGATTCCCTATGAACTGTGTAAGGGAAGAAAACCCAACATGTCTTATTTTCATCCTTTTAGATGCTCCTGCTTTATTCTGAATACTAAAGAACATCTGAACAAGTTTGATTCAAAAGCACAAAAAGGTATTATGTTAGGATACTCAGAACGCTCTAAAGGCTACAGAGTATACAACACAGAAACCAAAATTATGGAAGAATCAATTCATGTTAGATTTGATGATAAGCTTGACCTTGAAAAGTCAAAGCTAGTTGAGAAACTTGCAGATCTGGAGATTACTCTTGCAGGTTCTGACGAAAAGACCAAAGCACCAGAAGTATCTAATAAACAAAGTCCAGATATAACTAAAGTCTCAGCTATCCAGAAGAAGTCAAGAAGTCGCCCCAACATCTCTGAAGATTTGATTCTGGTAAACAAGGATGAACCTATCCGAACTAGGTCAACATTCAAAGTACCTGAAGAAATCCCTCTAGGACTAGTATCTCTGATTGAGCCTACTTCCTGTGATGAGGCACTTCAAGACGACGAATGGGTTCTAGCTATGAAAGAAGAGCTAGATCAATTCTCAAAGAATGACGTTTGGGATCTTGTTTCAAAGCCTAAAGGAACTCACATTATTGGAACCAGATGGGTGTTCAGAAACAAACTGAACGAAAAAGGAGAAGTTGTCAGAAATAAAGCTCGACTGGTGGTACAAGGGTACATTCAACAAGAAGGAATTGACTACAACGAAACCTTTGCCCCAGTCGCCTGGTTAGAATCTATTCGTTTACTTGTCTCATTTGCTGTAAAACATTCTATCAAACTATATCAAATGGATGTCAGGAGTGCATTTCTTAATGGTTATATATCAGAAGAAGTTTATGTCAATTAACCTCCAGGTTTTGAAAACTCTAAATGTCCAGAACACGTTTTTAAACTCAAGAAATCGCTGTACGGTTTAAAACAAGCTCCTAGAGCTTGGTATGATAGATTAAGTAACTTCCTTCTGGAACATAACTTTATTAGAGGAAAGGCTGACTCTACACTTTTCTGTAAAAACATTAGAAACGATCTCATGATATGCCAGATATATGTTGATGACATTACTTTTGGTTCAACTAACCCTTCTCTATGTCAAGAATTCACTGAGCTAATGCAGGTAGAATTTGAAATGAGCTTAATGCAAGAGCTAAAGTTCTTTCTAGGAATTCAAATCAATCAAGCTTCAGAAGCCACCTATGTTCATCAAAGTAAATACATTAAAGACATTCTGAAGAAATTCGAAATGGAGGAATGCAAACCTGCTAAGACACCTATGCATCCAATGTGCATTCTGGAAAAAGAAGAAGTTAGCCAGAAGGTTTGTCAGAAGCTCTATCAGGGTATGATAGGCTCTCTTCTCTATCTGACTACTACACGTCCTGATATTCTGTTTAGTGTATGTCTCTGTGCCAGATTCCAATCAGACCCTAGAGAATCCCATTTAACAGCTGTTAAAAGAATACTCAGGTATCTGAAAGGAACTCCTAACATGGGCCTGATGTATGAGAAAACATCTGAGTATCGACTTTCTGGTTACTGTGATGCAGATTACACAGGGGACAAAATGGAACGTAAAAGTACATCTGGGAACTGTCAGTTCTTGGGAAAGAATCTAATATCTTGGGCCAGCAAAAGGCAAACAACCATAGCTTTGTCCACTGCAGAAGCAGAATATATTTCAGCATCACTATGCACTACTCAGATGCTCTAGATGAAGAATCAACTAGAAGATCTTCAAATCTTTGAGAGTAACATTCCTATCTTTTGTGACAATACTGTCGCCATCTGTTTAAGTAAGAATCCTATTTTGCATTGTAGAGCTAAGCACATAGAAATAAAACATCATTTCATTAGAGACTATGTTCAGAAAGGGGTAATAACACTAAAATTTATTGATACAAACCATCAATGGGCTGATATTTTTACCAAACCCCTTTGCTGAAGATAGATTCTCTTTTATCTTGAAAAATCTAAACATTAAAAATTGTCCAGAATGAAATGTGCCTTTGAGATAGCAAAATAAGAATCTGAACTAAACAGCTGGATTCTGTATCTGACTCTGATGCTACTACTAGTTAGAAGTCATCTGAGTTAGAAATCTCCAGGAACCAACCCTTTGGTATTCCTGAAGATCAGATAAAGTAACACGTGGTACATCTTGTGTCTGACCTTGGAACTTCTAGACAACTGTCTAGCAGTAATCAAGAAACAGACTCTTGATATCTCCTCGAGCAGTGTGCTGATTTTGGGGATTATATGTCATTTATGAGCTGTAATCATTCTCCTCTCTAACATGCTTACTTGGTTAACGTGCTATCTGTTAAACTCAACGTTTCTGTGTCGTTTTGCATGCGCCCTAATTGTGTATATATGCATTTCACAATCTACACTTGCACACTTTCACACTCACGAACTCACAAACCCTCTCTCTCAGTTCTCTCCTCCTTCAAAGGTTTTTCTGCAGTTTTTACCAAGTTCTTCAACATTCATCATCATCTTCAACCACTCTTCATGGATTCTCAACAACAGTCAGTGTACAACTTCTCCCAATAGGTGAACTCAACAGAGCAAGCACCAAGTTCCAGTCAATAAACCCCTACAACCACCGGCGTCGTCTCCACTCCTATCTACAAGGAACCTCACATTCTTGATCGTGAGCATCACATTCATCTAGCAACCCTTTTGATAAGCTGGAAGTCCTTTGTGAAACTTTGGTGGATTTTGACAACATGAAGCGCAATGGCGTCGACCTCACTGAAGAACTGAAAAAGCAAGGGTGGGAAAATTACTTTCAACGCCTCTATGGCCCGGTGTACACGAATCTGGTGAAGGAGTTCTCGCGTTTCGCAGACTCTGATGATCACTACATTGTCTCCTACGTTCTAGGAGTCAAGATAGTCATCACAGAGAAATCGATTGCCTCTCTTCTGAACATGGAGAAGACATGAGGAAGACGCATATATAACATCAAACCTAGGGCAAAGTACCTGTCCCAGGAGATAAACCCTACTATCTTCCAACAGAATGCTGAAGGCAAGCATTCCAAGAACAAGGAACTGCATCAGAACCTCTGGGTCTCGCTGAAGATTATCTTAGGGACCATCCGTCATCGTCCAACTTCAAACTCCTCTGATTACATCAACACATACCAGAAGTGCATCCTCTACTGCATTCATAAGGGCTCTACCTGCACTCCTATTCAAGTACCTCAGAGATTCCGTTAAAGACACCAAAAACAACATGAAGATAAGGAACTACATCCCTCTGAGGAGACTGATATCTGATGTGTTGATCGAGAGTGGCCTCGTAGATCATCTGATCCAGCTCAGACTCATGGAAGACGTCATGATTGATACTAGCAGACCTCTGAATGCTCGCAATCTGAAGAGCATGGGAATCATTGATCAAGTGAGAGCCAAACTAACACTTGATACCTCCTGGGAAGCACTTAAAGATCAGAGGGAGATTCCCAACGGACTCTACTTATTCTCCAAGATCGACCCTCCAGAGGTAATAGCCTACTATCTAGAGGATATGTACAAGCAAGGAATGGATATCACAGAATTCTCAATGAAATGGCTACCTGAGTTTCCACCAAACTTCCAGAAGAGGATGCGAGAGCCCTCTGAGAAGACCAAACAGGCGAAGAAAGCTAAGTTGGGAGAAACATCTGGATCAAGACCCCTAGTGCCTCTGGTTGGCTCTCCAAGTAAGTCTGTATCTCTCCTTCCCTCTGTAAAAATTAAATCCATTGCTTCTTCTCTCCCTCAAACAAACCCTATATACACCACTGCTGACACTCCTCCCTCAACCACCAGATCCTCTAACCCTCCATCTCAAAAATTCAACCTTGCCACCACAACTTTACCTATTTCAGAAGCAGAAATGCTAAATGAAACCACCTCACCATCTTCATCACCATCTCCTCAATCCCCACCTTACTACGAACTTTCATCTGACACTGAACCATCTGACCCTCACTCCCCCACTCTGGCTCAGCTCCAAGACCGTGCTCTGGCCTCTCAAAAGCCATCACATCCTAACCCTGAACCTGAAGTGACTTCCCCACCTCCGGAAAATCCAAACACAACCACATGTGAACCTCAATCATCAGAACCAACCCACACTGAACCACAACCTTCAGAACCAATCCACTATGAATCACAACCATCTGAACCAACACACTCTTACATACCACAACCCATCACTTTCGCTGACCCACCCACACTTAACCTAAGTGCCCCCACCACACCCTCCCAAGCCTCTGCCAATGAACCAGAAACTACCCTTCTGACCCTTGAAAAAGCAATTAAGGTTTTTGCAGAGTCTTTAGTTGAAAAGGTCAAGTCTCTGACCATCAACTCTGGTATCAGTGATGATCCCTCTGCTGTAAGGACTCACTGGAACAGAGTGATAAGTTGGATGACCTCTGAAGCCTTCAAGCTGAAAGGTCTCTCTAAACAAGTCCGCAATGACTTCATCAGAGACGCTGAGATCAGACTCCAAGAGCGCCTAGCCAGAGAAGCTAAGGAATGGGAAAGACAGGAAGCTGAAGAGAAAGCGCATCAAGAAGAAATTCAGAGAATCAGAGATGCTGAAGCAAAGGCTCTTGCTGATGCTGTTGCTGTTGAGGCTAAGGCAAAAGCCAAAGCCAACACTGAAAAAGCAGCCCGCATTGTTGAAGAAGTTGTTCCCAAAGCCAGAGATGATGCACTGACTAAGGGGGAGTCCTCCAACTCTGGATTCGTTCCTCTGGTCCTGAAAACTCTTGAAGAACTGCAGAAAGAACAACTGGTAGTTCGAGCCAGACTGGATCAACAGGACTCTGTCAACGTAAACATTCCGAACATGTTGTCCCAACTGCTCCAGAGGATGCCTCCGCCTCCAAACCCTTAGGCACCTAGGCTATTCTTGCTTGTTGCTTTTTATGTTTTGCTTGTTGCTTTATATGTTTTGATGTCTGGTTCTTGCATTCTTGCTTTCTGCCTTCTGGCTTATGTGTGTATCTGTAAATGCTTATTTATACAATATCAACTTTTTTGTTATGTCTTTTTGATTCTGACAAAAAGGGGGAGAACTAAAACAACTCTGATGAAAACATAACTAATTCCTCTCAAGCACTGCAAACATTTTTAAATCAATGACTTAAGATATGCAGGAAAGTAGCTAAAAGCACCAAACCATGGAAGGTCCGATAAGAACTTCTGAACTATCCAAAGATCTAACTCAGGGGGAGCCCACTGTAATATCTGATCTAAGAGTTTCTTTAAAACGTTTCATCTTTAATCTGAATTGTTTTGTCATCATCAAAAAGGGGGAGATTGTAAGAACAAAGTTGGTTCTACAATATATCTCTAAGATTTTGATGATAACAAAGGATGAAACAAAAATGGTACTCTAACGAGATTTTTTCTTAGTGTGCAGGACTCTGAACATTTACGCAGGATTCTGACCATACATCAGATACAAAATTACATCAGATATAAAAGTATTCGATGATCAAATGCCACTCAGAAAGAATACGTCCAGAAGGTTCTGATTCTGACTAACACAGATTCCAGCTCAATAGTTAAGAAGTCATAAGCTCCGACAAAAGACTACTGGATTCAGACTCTGATACTTAAGAAGTCTAGAGCACTGAGAAGCTCTGATGAAGTCAGACATAATCATCCTCTAAAGACAAACTCTGGTATATCAAGACTCTGATGCAGACTCACCAGTCCAGAACGTGTAACCGAAAAGAATCTCGTTATGGAAAGAAAGTATTTAAAGAAAGGATTAATGAGGCGGACAAAATGGTTTTAAAAAGAAACAATATAAGTAATGACATTAATTATTCTTCAATGACCAAGATTTTGTCATCACTCCAACGGTCCTTCACAACGACTATATAAAGGACGGATTACTTCTTTAGAGAACACACCTGAGATACACAGAAATCTCATTCATTCTCTCTTTTTTTCACGAGCTGCTGCTCTTACGTGAAAAGCTATTGCTCTCATATTTTCTGTAATACTTACTTGTTGTTAGAAGCACTTTACATTACAATTTACTTTTGCTTAAATTATTTCCTCAAGTGACTCTGCGCAGTCTGAATACTTGAGAGGGCTAAGAGATTATTATCTTAGATGTTTGGTTGTATAATCTTTCAAGATTAGTGGATTAAGTCCTTGTTAAAGGCGAAATCACCTTGGTCGGGTGGACTGGAGTAACTTTGAATTTCAAGCGAACCAGTATAAAATTTTGTGTGTGTTTTGATTTCTGAAAAAGGTTTTATTTCCAAAATAATTCAAACCCCTCTTTCTTGTTTTTCTCAACCTTCAAGAGTCATCAATTATAATCTTGTTCTTTCATTGCGTCAGTTGGGTTATCAGTTGAAGAAAGAGCCTGCAGCCAAGCTATTAGAGAAGTTTCTTATAGCCTGAGAGGTTGAGGATGTAGATCTGATGAAGAGAATACACCGTTGTCATACCCCAAAATTCACCCTACCCTTCACAATGATCATCTAGGTCACTAACCCTAATCATATGCATATCCTCACGGTTATTCATTTCATCTGCACAACCATGGTTCAATGCAAGAGAACATGTATCTTGGATTCAAAGCTTTATGCTTGCACCTAGTGGAAATTAGGGTTTCCCAGCATCTAAAGGTGGCTCAATCAATCAAACCCTAATTGGAGGTAGCTCTTGAGGCTTGTGTATGTGCTTGTCATTGATAATTCTACTTTGGCTTCTTGGTGATGCAAAACCCTAATTTGGGGTTCCTACTTGATCATGGCTTCCATAAACCCTAATTATGTCCAACACTCCTTGTGCGGCCTCCTAACCCTAATTTCATTTGATCCATCATCATTCCATTTGTGTGTATGCTTCCTTTACTAGGTCAAGGTTCATTCAATATTAATTTGTTCATGACAATTGGTTCTAGTCTAAGTTCTTGATCACACAACTTTCATCTTCTTCCATTCATCCATAGCATTTCACCTGATCATCTCCTCATGCCTAATCCAAGTTCATGTATTGCTTAGGCCTATTTCATCTCGTCATTCCAAGTGCCTAGTCCATGCCTTGCTTGGTTTCATCTAGTCAACCTCATTCAAGTCCATTTTCATGACATTTTCAATGCTTGTTGTTTGGCCCATGAATCTTTGGTTAGGTCCTAATCATTGCCCATTTTGGTCCTGAGGTCTTCATTCATTCACAATTCATGCTCATCATTCATGTTAATCTAATCATTGCCATTTCAATTTATACTATCCATTTTAATTCATTACAATTCATGTTCAAGTCATACATGTTCAAGTTCATCAATTCATTCAACATAAAATTCATGTTCAAGTCACGTTCATGCAATGATTCATGTCCAAATTCATCAGTTCATTCAAATTATGTTCATATAAGACCCCACAAATGTCAATTCCATTCAAAGAATGGAAAATTCCATTCATTCCATCATTACAAATGTTCATACATGGAGAATTACACACACACAAAAAACATGTTGACCAAATGTTGACTTTGGTAAACAATTGACTTTTTGGTCAACTTTGACCAAAGTCAACTCAACTACTTGGCATCCCTAAGTCCTAAATCCTATTTCTGTTCTCCAAATTTTATCCTTGATCCTTTCCACTTGTACATAATGCTCCAAAGTTCAACTTAATGTGACTTGGTTGCATGCCTTGTCCAATCATCTTCATGTGCATATGACCTACAAGAAACTAAGTCAGAACATGAAGCAAGCCATCATAACCAACAAGAGGCACCATCAAAACATGAAGCAAGTCAGAATTGAAGCATGCTTGAACTAAGTCATAACTATGTTAACTGCAAGACCATGTGACCGCACCTTGCTTGCAATGTAGAACCAAACCAATGAACCATTCACCAAGCTATCCTGCAACAGAAACATAATTCGTAAACCACAATGCACTCCATTCAAATTCCTTATAAAAAAGATAAACCAAATCCTGCTATGAAATATGAAGAAACTTATGCCATAAACTTGCAATGCAGTCCATTAATACATGAAGCCAGTCACAACACTTCACAAACCTACCAAATCAATGTTGCAAACCAAAGTCAGAATTAGTGCAGGAATAAGCCAAGCTAATGTTGCATCAAACATGCAGACAAATTGAACCAAGCTGCAAAAACAACAGCCATGAACAAGGAAACTCAACAACTGAAGCACACCACACATAAACCCTGTTGTAAAGCAAACTCAGGAACCCAAAGCATTGCACATCAGTGGGCATAGTCATAACATATTCAACTGAACCACATTCAAGCACATCATAACTAAACCAAAACTTGACCTATCACACTCATCATAACATCAATTCATAACCTCACATGCTAACTGTGATATAACTGAACTAACTACACTTCATTAATTGCCAGCTGGATGTACCTAGGGATCCACAAAATTAAAAATAGAATACTAATAACCCTGGCCTCGAAATGATAAACTCCTAATTGAAAATCCTAACAGAAGTTTCACAACCCCAATAGTAACTACCAATAAATAACTCTTCATTCATTCATCATAGGTACTCTTAAATAATTCATCAAAAACACTCTTGAATCACTCAATGATTTCAATCTCACATCTTTATCTTCATCACTCTCTCACTTAAACCTGTAACATCTTCACCACTCATCTTCATCAACCTTCAACCTCATCATCATAATCAACACAGTTCATGACTCACCTAAACCTTCATCATCAACAATCTCAACCTCATCACTCCCTTTCGCATTCAACATCAATAATTCAGAAGAAAGATCAAGAATGAGCATAAGGGGAT
The DNA here is from genome assembly GCF_024323335.1 of Lathyrus oleraceus. Taxonomy (NCBI): domain Eukaryota; kingdom Viridiplantae; phylum Streptophyta; class Magnoliopsida; order Fabales; family Fabaceae; genus Lathyrus; species Lathyrus oleraceus. The sequence goes on from NC_066585.1 coordinate 191,814,654, forward strand.
TAAGAAGCTAAAGCAAGAAAGTCAAAAATATTCACCTGAAAGTTCCATCATCGTCATCAAGTTCTTCACCTCCGACAAGGTAGATTATGAAAATCCTTCTTTTCTCCAAATTTTTGTTGCTGGAAATGTAAAGGATAGAGAGAGGGGATTCAAAGCCCTGATCCCCGGGGATTTGAATCTTCACAAAAGGGATTTAATTTAAGGGGGGAGGATTAGGGTTCTTGAGAGGTTTGATTCAGTTATAGGCTTAGGTGTATAATCTCATGAAATTGAGTGTAGTTTCAGACTGAGGAGGTGGAGGTAAACAAAATGGTGTATTCAAATTTGGTTTCTGATGGCCACCGCCATCAGAGGGGATTTCCGACGCGGTGGTCCACGGTGGTTGTGACATGAAGGTGACATGAGCTGGAATTTGGACCCTGGCGCATTTTTGTTTCATTGCCATTTAAATTTGAATTTTATTTTATTAATTCAATTTCCCCACGTGGTTCATTACTTGCCGAATCCTTGATTCATCACATATTCATTTTCCTTTGCTTGGATTATAATGGGCCTAACATGAATGTGATTAGCCATTGTTTCAATGCCATCATCCCTGAACTTGGTTCCGCACCCCTGGCCAAGAGATAGATTTTTAGTGGGCCTTGGCCATGAGGCTCATGCGCCTCAGATTTCTTCTACACCCTATTCTAGAATTTCATACCCCCTGGTCCAATTAATTTTATTTCTCTATTTTATTGATTTTTTTCTTCATGTTTTTTTAGTCCTTGTTTTTAATTTCTTGTTTGTGATTTTAATTGTCTTTTCAACATGTTAAGGATTAAATGTTTAGAAAATAAATACATGTAATTGTAGAATTTAATTAGATTAGATTTAGAATATTAACATGTTTAGGGTTTATAGTCTTTTAATCACCATTAAAAAATGCCTTGAAAAAAATTCAATTAACCATTTTATTTATTTATTTATTTTATCCATAATCTTCATGTAGAAGTTAACTTGTTTAGTTAGGATTAAATTGTCATTTTTACTAACTTGATTCATATATCATATTCATGTTAAAATCCATGTTAACTCCACTTTTAACCCCGTTTTAATTGTTCATTTTTAGATTGTGGTTATTGAATTAAATTGAAAATGTCATTTCAATTTAGTGTGATGTATGCTTGATGTCCATTTAGTTCACCATGATCTTATTATCATCTTGTCATCATTTTATCATTTCATGAGCCATTTCCATTTGAGTTAGCATTAATCCATTTAATTCCATTTTAATTCATTTGTTAATTCATACTAACCCCATATTTGTGTTCACGTGTCCATTGAGATTCAAGTTGGATTAAAATTATCATGACCTCTAATCCATTTCAATTGCCTTGTATTGTGTGAGGATACCATGCCACTTGATTGTTTTAGGCATGGTACTTGGTTTGTAACCTATTTAATTCGCATTGCTTTTATTTTGTGTTCTATGGTTTCATCCCCCCACTGTGGATCATATATCCCCCATCCCATACAAGTGTTATAGCCTAGTTTTATTCCTTTTATAGCTCATCATGCATGCTAACTAAAATGTTAAAAACAAATGATAAAACAAAACCTTTTCAAAAGACAAAAGCCATACTTGATCCAACGTCAAGTGTTTTCTAAATCAAACTCACTTCATAGCAGCGCGAGTACTTGACCCAACATCAAGTATCTCTTATCCATTCCACGTCATTCTTTTCTCCATTCTCTTCTCAATCAATCTCATCTTATCTCTCTACCTCCATTCTTCACACACTTTTTCATAATAAATCCAGATGCTTGATCCAATGTCAAGTTCCTTTTTCAAAATAATTTCTCAACAAACCGGAATGCAAAAATGGGGTGTAGGTGCTTGTACACAACATTCAAGTACTTGGGTTGTCGGTCGTGTCTAGCTTGAGGACCCGACACTTGACTTTCCCCTTAAAATATCTAATGATCCAAACAAGTTCAATCTAGGTGCTATGAGGGAGAACAAGGTGGTTAGGATACCATTGTCCTCTCAAATCTCAAGTATTCTAATTGTTGGTCGTACTTAGTCAAGGGTAAGATACTTGTCTCCCCCTAAGTACCATTGATTAGACTTACCAAACTCTTTCACAATTCAAATCTTTTTTTGGATGAAAAAGAGGGGTTAGGATATTGTTGTCATCTCAACTCCCAAGTATTCGGATTATTGACTATTCCTAGCCAAGGGTCTGATATTTGTCTTCATACTAAAATCAACCCTAACTCATCAAATCAATTTTGCCTCAGTGCATCCTTCAAACCTTTTCAAAAAGGGCTTGTTACTTTTATTCTACAGTGAATGAAGCTTAAGCATCCATACGTGAGCAAGTAATGTTTAACTTCTAGATTATGATCCAAGCGAATTCGTTCTACCACAAACAAATAAACACTTACTGCTCCCATGCTCGAGCATATAAGAAAGTGAATAGTAGCACATGAACGTCAACACTGTTCATAAAAACAACCAAACAAATACTCTGTTTGTGAGCGGAATTACGAAGCTCTGAATTCCTCATTGCACATATGAGGATATGTAGGCACGAAGGCCCAAATCCTTGGCGAGCACACTAATTTAAAACTTATTTTCTCCTCTCATCTTAATATTTCTCATCTCATTTCACTAATAGCAAGCAACATTCAGATAAGTAACATCCATATGCATTTATACAGGTAAAATGGTTCCCATCGAGTACGATGGATGTGAGGGGTGCTAATACCTTCCCCTTGCATAACCGACTTCTGAATCTGCTCTTGGTTTCGAGACCATTCTCTTTTGGGGTTTTATCGCTATTTTTCCTTTCCTTTGGAATAAATAAAATCTGGTGACGACTATGTATTTTTTGTGGCACAAAAGTCGTGCTTGGAGCAAAGTTCACCATACAGGGAAGAAGGAGATGGGAAAACAGAACTACATCGAATTAGAGTCATATACATAGTGGGTCAAAAGAAGAGCAAAGAGCATCAAACTTCCACATCCATGGGAAACTTCCATGAGTTTTAAGGCACCCAAGCCTTTTGTTGTTGTTATACCTGAGGAGAATGTTCATAAGGAGACTATCAAGAGCTTAGAGAAAGAGAGCACTGATCTCTGATCTAATCTTAGTAGGCTTATGAGGGAGAGGGAAAACTTTGACCTTAACCTCAACCAGAAGAGAATTATGGCATCCCAAGTCGTGGAGGAAGCCCAAGAGGAGTAGTTCAAAAAGAGGAAGGTTGGTGAGCTATTTCCCGTAATTGAATGACTATTTTATAACTGATGGTTTGGTTGAAAATAAAATCTTTGTATACATATCATTCATTCATTCATACATACATTTTTATCCAAAAAAACCAAAAAACCAAAATTCTTATATTCGTCTTCATCCTCTTCAGAAAGACGACGACTCACTGGTACTTCACCAGAGCCAAAAACAGAGAAATATGTCTGATTTTGAACAAGAAAATACTGCAATAAGGGAGGCTCTATCTTAACTCCAAGGACAAATAGGTACCATTCTGGAACATCTGCAGACTCAGAGAGACAACGCTGATCTTGTCTATCAAGCTGATAATACTATGGTGACTTCTGCTGCTGACACAACTTTGGTTGTGATGGATCCTATTGACCCTGTTATTCAACCTGCTACTATTAGCCAACCCTTGTCTCAAGTTGGTCCCTGTAGGTTTGTTGTTTCCTACCCGTGGGGAATGCCTCATAACTATAACCCTCAGTTTGCTACTGGAAATCCATTCATGCCATACTAGTCATTTGTTGCTGCTCTTGCATATGTGAGTGTTGTTGCCTTCCTATGGGGGATGCCTAATCCTTACTCTGCTCAAGGGGTTGAAATAGAAGAGACACCTGCTATAAATGTTGACAATGCTGAAGATCAGGAACCTGAGTATATGTGTCCTCATTTCAATTTCCATATCTCTGCTCTGCCTGTTCAACCAAATCCTTATCCTTCTGCTGCTATGGTCCCACCATTTCCAAATAATGTTGTAGCCTCTTGCTCCAAATGTGCATCCTAGGGGACAAATTGCTTAAGAAGGTACTCCAGTTGCCCAGACTTTGAATCTAGCTCTGATGTATCAGATGTTTCAACAATTTATACCGCAACATATGCCTGCTCAGAATGTTGTTCAACCTCCTTCTAGAATTGCTACTCAAAGGGTGCCTAGGATCAATCCACCTAGGCCTTCTGAAATATCAACTCCTAGAGAAGCGAATCCGCGCTATTAAAGGTTTCTCTACTCTCGGTTTGAATGCAATGGAACTATACTTTATACCCAATGTTGTGCTCCCTCAAAAGTTTAAAGTATATGATCTACCCAAGTACAAGGGCTTAAGTTGTCCTCGCAGTCACATTACCATGTACTGCAGGAAGGTGGCCTCTTACATTGATAATGACGAGTTGTTAATCCACTGCTTCCAAGACAGCCTGTCTGGGGCATCTCTAGATTGGTATATGAATCTAGAGCCAGGGAAGATAAGGTCCTGGAAGGATTTGTATGACACCTTTTTGAACCAGTACAAGTACAATATGGACATGGCTCATACCAGATTACAGCTCAGAATCAAGCCCATAAGTCTAATGAAACTTTTAAAGAGTATACGCAGAGATGGCGTGAAATGGCTTCAAGGGTCAGGCCGACCTTGACAGATACCAAGTTAGTGGACATTTTTATGGGGACACTCCAAAGTTTATACTATGAAAATATGGTTGGGAGTTTATCTTCCAACTTTGATGATTTAGTCATAATAGGAGAGAGGATTGAAAGTTATCTCAAGACAGGGAAGATTGCCGGTGGTGGTAGCCGATAGTCTGCAGTTAGAATACCTTCTAGTGGGTATGCCAAGAAGAAAGAAGGAGATATGAATACTGTAATAGTAAGTGTTCCACATTATCAAGCTCCCATGATTCCTCCATCGTACTATCCATATTCGTATGTGGCGGAAGCCCAGTTCCAACAACCATTTCAGTACAAACCATAATATCAACAACCTCCTCAGGCTCAACAACCACAACATCAACAATAACTTCAAGGACAAACTCCTCAAAGGTAGAACACAAACAACAGAGGCCCAAATCAAAGTCGTCGTGGGAATTAGGGGCAGAATCATAACCATAATTAGAATCGGAATCAGAGGCGTCCTCAATATACCAGAATTCTAGTACCGTACTCCAAATTATTCCCTTATCTTGTGCATGTAGGAGCAATTGTTCCTAAGGAGATTCCACCAACATTATATCCATTTGGCTCACACCATAACCCCAATGTATCTTGCATATTCCATGCAAGTCATATTAGGCATACAATTGAGGATTGTTTTGTGTTTAAAAACAAAGTACAGGACCTCATTGATCAAAATATTTTGTCCTTCATCAAAGAAAAGCCGAATGTGAAGGCTAATTCTTTGCCTAATCATGGTAATCAGATAGTGAATGCAATTATTGAAGAGGATATCACATAGGTGATCCATTTGGTAAATGATGTGAAGACTCTATGGTCCAGTATTTCTATGAGTATATAGAAGCATGGTGTTCTGACAGGTGTGCATGATGATTGTGGGGTGTGCAAGACTGACTCAGAAAGATGTGAAGAACTCAGGGACTGTGTCTAAGAGTTGATGAATCAAGGCGTCTTGCAGTTTTCTAGATATAGAACCTTGGGGGATGTTTCTGTTATCGAGCCAATTGAAATTGTTTATCGCAAGAAACAAATATAAGCTCCGATGAAGAAAGTTCAGCTCATTGTCTTTCACATTCCTTCACCTTTTCCTTATCAGAATTCTAAGGTCATGCCTTGGAAGTATAATGCAACAATTTCAATTGGAGGTGAAGAAATTCATGTCTCTAATGCAGAGATTATCAATATATCAGGTCCAAGGGGGATGACCCTTAGTGGTCGTATGTTTGCACCGGAATATACTCCCAAAGTGATTCATATACTAGTTCCTACTCCTCCTCCTCAGGCAGGGGCATATGTTTATATTACCACTACTCCAATTGGGGCACATATTTCTTCTATGACAAAAGGTGCTTCTGGTAATTCAGCAGAAGTAGCAACTTCGAGGGGGAAGGAAGTGATTAATGAGAAATAGCAGGCTGAAAATATCATTACTACGGAAGAAGGGAAAGAATTCTTGAAGTTGATTAAAAGAAGTAACTTCAAGATTGTCGACCAGATGGGTCAAACTCAATAAAAGATCTCAATCTTTTCATTATTGCTTAGTTTAGAAGCTCACTGAAAGGCTCTTTTGAACGTTCTCAACATGGCCCATGTGATACAGGACATCACAGTAGATCAGTTCAATGATATAATGGCTAATATTATAGCAAGTAGGTACTTGGGTTTCAACGAGGCAAAATTGATAGCTGAAGGACATAATCATAACAATGCCTTGCACATTTCTGTGACTTGTGCAGACACTTTAATCTCTAGGGTCCTAGTTGACACTGGCTCTTCGCTTAATGTTTTGCCTAAAAGCACATTAATTCAATTGCAGTTTGAGGGACCAGAGATGAGAGCAAGTGCTTTGCTTGTCCATGCATTTGATGGATCTCAGAGGGAGGTCATTAGGGAAGTATATTTTCCATTTTGTGTGGGTCCCCACTAGTTTGTCATCACTTTCCAAATCATGGATATCCATCCTGCCTATAGTTTTCTATTAGGGAAGCCATGGATCCATGCAGCCAGTGCCGTAAATTTTAATATGCATCAGAAATTGAAGTTCTTGTTTGAAGAAAATATTGTCATCGTCTGCGGCGAGGAGGATTCTATAATCAGTGGGTTGTCTTCCTTCAGATATATTGAAACTGAGGAGGGAATAACTGAGGTTCCTTTCCAAGGTTTGGATTTTGAAGAAGTTAGCTCCGCCTATGCCAATCAGAGCTATTCAGCAGCGATGGTGCTATCATCAGCCAAGAGTGCCAAACAAACTCTAGAGAATGGTCCTCTCCCGGGTTGGGGCCAAATTGTGAGAGTCGTTGAGAAGCATGATCACTTTGGTTTTAGTTATCGTCCTACTTCCCGTCACCTAGCTGTGAGGGGAGGTAAGAAGTTTGACCCAGTCAGGTTCAGTAGTGTAGGCTACCAATTTTATTCTTATATAGCAGTAGTAGATGGAGCAAGCTCCAGCCAGTGTGCAGTCTCCGATCTCGTCCGCAAGTGTCCTCCAGGATTCAAGCTTGACAATTGGACCTCTACTATAATCCTTATGGTTTTCTCGGAGAAAATGTAATTCATTTTGTTTTCCTTTTCCCTTGCCCTTGCCCAAGGCATGTGGATAGCTTGTAAGGGTCTCCTTTATTTTAAAAACATTATTCAATCAATGAAAGGCAGTTTTTGCCCTCAAAATCATGATCCATTTTCTTTCTATTATTTTACTTTTTCACTAAAAAATAAATGGTAAAAGTCTATTTTCTTTTATTTTTCACATCTTTTTATAAAAAATACATTCTAAAAATAAGCTCATAACATGCAGATCATATGACTCTACTGAGAACATTTTTGCTGAAGTTCGTTGTAAGTTTGGGTTTCCAATTAACCAAGCCAAAGACGACAGTGAGGAAGATTGTGAAGTACCGCCTGAGCTTGCAAGACTTCTTAAGGATGAAGAAAAAGAGATTCAAACTCACCAAGAACAGTTAGAAGTGATGAATCTGGGTTTCGAGGAAGTCAAAAGAGAGGTCAAGATTGGGGTATCCCTTTCCTAGCACGTACACCGTGAGTTGGTAGAGCTACTTCATGAGTATGTTGATATCTTCACCCGGTCTTATCAAGATACACCAGGGTTGGATACTGAAATTATTGAACATCGTCTGTCGCTAAAACCCGAATGTCCCCAGGTTAAGCAAAAGCTTCATAGAACCAGACCCGACATGGCACTGAAGATCAAAGAAGAGGTTAAGAAGCAATTTGATGTTGGTTTCCTAGCTATCTTCGAATATCCTCAATGGGTTGCCAATATTGTTCCGGTTCCGAAGAAGGACGAGAAAGTTTGAATGTGTGTGGACTACCGTGATCTTAACAATGTAAGCCCAAAGGATGGCTTTCCTTTGTCTCATATTGATGTTTTGGTAGAAACACAGCTCATCACTCAGTCTTTTCTTTCATATACGCTTTTTCAGGGTATAATTAAATCAAGATGGCTCTAGAGGATATGGAGAAGACAACTTTCATCACACCCTGAGGAACTTACTGTTACAAAGTCATGCCTTTTGGTTTGAAAAATGCAGGTGCAAAATATCAGCGCACTATGATGACTCTTTTTCGCGACATGATCCATAAGGAGATTGAAGTGCATGTAGATGATATGATTGATAAGTACAAGATCGAAGACGACCACTTGGACCATCTAAGAAAGCTATTTTCCAGACTCTGAAAATTCCACTTGAGGTTGAATCCTGCTAAGTGCACCTTGGGGTCCGATCAAACAAGTTGTTGGGGTTCATCGTGAGTCAGAGGGATATTGAGTTTGATCCAAACAAAGTACGAGCCATTGAAGACATGCCAGCTCCCAGAACAGAGAAAGAAGTCTAAGGCTTCCTTGGACGGCTTAATTACATATCCCGATTCATCTCTCACTTCACGACTACAGGTGAACCAATATTCTAATTATTAAGAAACAAATTAAGTGGTCATGTGGAATGATGATTGTCAAGAGGCATTTGACAAGATAAAAAAGTACTTGCAAGAAACACCAATCTTGAATCGTGCTAGATGAATCAATGGGTTATATATTGGGTCAACATTAAGACACAAACCGTAAAGAACATGCAATCTATTACTTGAGCAAGAAGTTCACTAAATGTGACACCAGATACTCACTGTTGGAGAAGACTTGCTATGCTTTAGCTTGGACAGCTCGACGCCTGAGACAATATATGATTTTCTATACAACTTTGTTGTTATCCAAAATGGATCCAATAAAGTACATTTTTGAGAAGTCCGCTATTAGCGAAAGAATTGCCCGGTGGAAAATGTTGTTAACCGAGTATGACATCCAGTATGTAACACATAAAGCTATCAAGGGGAGTTTCTTGTCTGACTACCTTGCCCATCAACCCGTGGAAGGTTACCAGCCGATCAAGTTTGACTTTCCCGATGAGGATATCATGTTCATCAGAGATTGCAATATTCCTGGCAAACCAGGAGCACAATGGACGCTCGTGTTCGACGATGCCTATAATGCAAAAGTCCATGGAATAGGAGCAATTATTACATCTCCGACTAGTTTTCATATTCCATTCATCGCCAGATTATGCTTTGACTGCACCAACAATATGGCATAATATGAAGCATGCATCTATGGTATTGAAGCAACCATCGACTTAAGAATCAAGATTCTTGAATTGTTTGGATACTCTACTTTAGTAATCAATAAAGTCCGAGGATATTGGGAAACTCAGGATAAGAAGTTGTTCCCGTACAGAGAACACATCGTAAAGTTGACTCCATATTTTGATGAAATCACTTTTCATTATATCCCAAGGGAAGAGAATCAGTTAGCCAATGCTCTTGCTACTCTTTCATCCATATTTAAATTCAAGTGGAAGAATGAAGAACCTTCCATCCGTACTGACCAGTTGGATGAACCAATCCATTGTCTAGCAATGGAAGCCGAATCTGAAGATAAGCCTTGGTTCTATGGCATTACGAGATATACGGAAAGACATGAATATCCCGAGAAAGCATCCATCACAGATAAGAAAGCTTTAAGAAAGTTATATTCTAAGTTTTTCTTGAATGTGGATGTTTTGTACAAAAGGAATTATGATTCTATGTTGCTCAGATGTATGGATAGACACGAAGCGAGCATAATCATAAGGTCCATACATGAAGGTTGTGAAGGTGTACATGCTAAGGTGCCTGCTATGGCTAAGAATATTCTTCGGGCTGGATACTATTGGATAACTATGGAGGTGGACTGTTATAACTTTTTTAAGAGGTGTCACAAGTGCCAAATCTTTGGTGACAAGATCCATGTTCCTCCAACTCCATTGAATGTCTTAACTTCTCTTTGGCCTTTCTCTATGTGGGGCATTGACATGATTGGAATGATCGAGCCGAAAGCTTCTAATGGTCATCGTTTCATTCTAGTTACCATTGACTATTTTACAAAGTGGGTGGCAGTTGCTTTCTACACTAACGTCACAAGACAAGTAATTACACGATTTATCAAGATAGAAATAATTTGTAGCCACGATGTTCCTAGAAAGATTATTACTAAAAATGCCAGTAACCTCAACAACAAGATGATAAGTGAGTTATGTCAAGAGTTTAAGATTGAGCATCATAACTCTTCACCATACCATCCCAAGATGAATGGTGTCGTGGAAACAGCTAACAAAAATATCAAGAGAATTGTCCAGAATGTGAGAAAATTCTTTACCTTGAATTAATTTTTAATGATAGCAAATTGTGTGATCATCATCCAAATGTTGGTTGTGCATTGCATTACATAATACATGTGTGTTTTATTATGTTTTTCATCCCACTATATTGTTGCATAACTGTACATATAAACCTACATTGATATTTCCCTTTAAATAACAATTAAAATGCATTTTATGTCAGTAAGCATCGATACATAAAGCCTCTGCATCGATACATACAGCATGTGATAAATCACAAAACCTTTCTGTTCAGTATGCATCGATGCATACGAGTCATGCATCAATACATGGAAGACAAAATACTCTATGCATCGATACACACGATCCCTGCATCGATACATGACTAAGTAAAACAGTCTGTGTATCAACACATACGCATCAGGCATCGATACATACTAGTGTAATAATCACATGCATCGATACACACGACTTTTGCATCGATACATGAATAATCAATTTCACCAAAAATTCATGTATCCTACAGTATGCATCGATGCACACTATTATGTATCAATACATAAAGCTGTTTTGTGGTATAACAGCAACTGTTTTTGCAGCATATAAAAGATAGGTTACAACAGCAGTGCAAAAACACGAATTCATTGAGGGAAAACAATTGAACACAGATCAAAAGCAGTGTTGGAGCAATTGTTTTGTGAGCAATTAGAAACCTGAAAGAGACTTCATCTTCTTCATCTTCTCAATCACTTTTCTTCAAGAACACTTACACATAACAATTCTTGTTCTTTGGATTAAAGAAGCATTGAGACAACGTTCAGTGGTACGATCAAAGATCTAGCTGTGGTTTGCAGTGGAACGATCGAGGATCCAGCTGAGTCGAAGATTGAAGGGGGTTTCTAGGAAAAACCTACTGGTTTGTCCTTCAAGAACTGGAGTGTTCTTGAGGGTTTGGGAGTCACATTTGCAGAACATATTCAGCCGCAGCGTTGCGTTTGGAGATCGGGGGATTTCGCAAGCAGGTCGTGGAACCGGTGAATTGTTTGCAACTTTGTGCAGGAAAATCTTGATCGTGCTCAGATCAAGTCAAGGTTTATACAAGAAGAGGTTCTTAGAGTTTAGAATTCTGTCTTTGTATCACAACCTTGTATCAAAGGATTCGGCAATAATTGATAATCAAAGTTCTCAATTTCATTTGAAATTGAGAGGGAGACGTACCCACACGCGAGGACGACGTGGGGAACTTCCTTACCAAATCTCTGCGTATCTTACTTTTACCTTACTCCTCTTTACGTTTTTCAAACTGTTTTTGCAATTTCAGTTAGTGTGTGGTGATTGTTTCTTTTTCAAGACAGCATTGGCAAGAAAACTTTAATCAAACTCCATTGCTGTTTATCATCGATCACATACACACCAACTGTTTGATAAAACGGTTAGCTAGATTTTATTCATTGGAAATAGGCTTTAATGATAAGTGCATTCAATTAGTTAAAATTCTGGTGTGAACTGTTTCTGTCATTCTCATTAAAATCCAGCAATTAAACTTGTGTGTCCGGCTTTCTAGTAGCGGTTCAGAATAGACGGAAGTCGATTCGGGACTGATTTTTCCGCCAGCTTTGAAAACTCTGATTAAATTTCAAATCCGTTAAATTTTAAAGAGGTGATCTATTCACCCCCCCTCTCGATCACTAGCCACACCGTCTAACAAGTGGTATCAGAGCGCCGGTTCGCTGGTGCTCTGTGGCTGCCTGTAACAGTATGGATTCTGAACCAAAGGGGGCGTATAATAGAGCGCCTATTTTCAACGGTGAAAATTATGGCTACTGGAAAGACTGCATGCGAGTTCATATAAATTCTGTGGATAGGTTAGTATGGGCTGCCATTGAAAACGGTTCGTTTCAAATCACTATGACAAATGCGGCTGGCGCCATAGTACCTAAACCAGAAGATGATTGGAATGAGAAAGATGAGAAAAAGTGGTCGTGCGATTGGAAAGCTCGAAACATACTAATTTCAGCACTCGGTGTTGATGAGTATTATCGAGTATCTCATTGCACGACAGCTAAGGAAATGTGGGACGCTTTAGAAGTTGCCCATGAGGGTACTACTGAAGTAAAACAGTCCCGCATTAACACACTCAATCAAGAGTTTGAGCTTTTTCGCATGAAACAAGGAGAATCCATCTCCGACATGCAAAAGAGATTCACTCATCTAACTAACCGATTGAATGCTCTTGGAAAACCTATTTCCAATGAAATTGCTACTAATAAAATTCTCAGGTGTCTTAGCAGGGAGTGGCAACCTAAAGTTACAGCAATCAAGGAAGCCAACGATCTTACAAGACTTACGATTACAACTCTGTTTGGAAAGCTGGAAGAACATCAGCAAGCTTTGGAAAGTCTTGAAAAATATGAGAATAAAAGTAAGAAGGAAAAGGAGAAGAAAAGAGACAAAGAGGGAGAGAAGAAGCCAATAGCTCTTGTGGCCTCTAGCTCTAAGTCCTCACGAAAAGAGCAAAGCGACAATGATTCAAGTAGTGACAAAGATTCGGATGATGAGGAAATGAGACATTTTGTAAGGAGATATAATAGATTCATTCGAAAGAACGGAGTCAAGCACTCCGACAAAAATCTCAAGAAGTTTCGAAGACAATCTACAGATTCAAAACAGGAAGAGAACAAGAAGAGTAGAGGAAGAGGATCCTGTTTTAATTGTGGTAAATCCGGACACTATAAAACGGACTGCCCTATGAAGTATAAGGATCAAAGAAAAGATTCACCAAAAGGGCACAGCAAACAAAGAAGAGCGTATATTGCATGGGAAAGTGATAGTGATTCATCAAGCACACAAAGTTCAAGTGATAGTGATGAATCCGCAAATCTGTGCCTTACGGCTCACACCAAAAATCTGTCCTACCACAAGAAGAAAAACAATGACAAAAAGGATGAGTGCCTTGCTTCCGTAGATAGAAGATGGTTTCTTGACAGCGGCTGCTCAAGGCACATGACCGGTGACATATCGCTTTTCATAGACTTCAAAGCAAAGAAGAAGGGATATGTTACTTATGGAGACAATAACAAAGGAGCTATACTCGGCAAAGGTAGTGTAGGTAATCCCTCTACCACTACTATTTCTGATGTCCATTTTGTAGAGGGGCTTAAACACAACGTGTTAAGCATAAGTCAATTGCGTGACAAGGGTTATAAAGTTTTTCTTTCACAAAAACTTGCTGCATAATTGAACATGCTGAACAAAACATTGTGTTTAAAGGAGTAAAAGCATATAGAGTGTATAATAAGCGTTTACTTACTATTGAAGAATCTGTCTATGTTTCTTTTGATGAGTCTTATCCGAAAAATGTCGGAAAAGGTATTTCTTTTGATGACGCAGGTGTATCTACAGAAGACATACTCAAGGAAGCTGTTGAGGAAACTGATCAGTCCAAAACAGCTGCCCATGAGAAGGAGGAAGATACTAGTCATGAAGAAAATGAGGAAGAAAAGACAGCTGAAGTGAAGGACCTTCCAACAGCTTGAAAATCCTCAAAAGACCATCCTATTGACAACATCTTGGGAGACATTTCAAAGGGAGTAATGATTCGTTCTAAGATAAGTTTTTGTTCTCACTTCGCGTTTGTTTCACAAGTAGAACCTAAAAATGCCAAAGAGGCCTTGATTGATGAATTTTGGCTAATGGCCATGCAAGAAGAGCTTAATCAATTTTAAAAGAAATGACGTTTGGGAACTTGTCCCTCGTCCGCGAGATCATCATATCATAGGTACTAAATGGGTTTTTAGAAATAAGCTTGATGAAAACGGAGTGATAACTAGGAACAAGACACGTTTAGTAGCACAAAAGAAAGCACAGTCTTTTAGCTCAAGTTTATGTCGACGATATAATATTTGGTTCAACTAACATACACTTGGTCGAGGAATTTTCTAAGGTTATGCAGGGTGAATTTGAGATGAGTCTAATGGGGGAGCTGAACTATTTCCTAGGACTGCAGATAAAGCGACTTGTTGAGGGTACAACAGTATGTCAAACAAAATACTGCAGAAAACCACTCAAGCGCTTTGGAATAAATGACTCAAAATCAATTGACACCCCTATGCCTACCAACGGGAATCTGGATAAGGATAAGCATGTTTCTTCTTATCTATATTATGCCTCACCTTGGTTGATAAGATTTGTTTTAGATTTCATTTATGCCTCGCAAGATTACATCAACAGAGGTAATATCAATCCTTTCTACAATTCTCCTACTGCTAAGTGGTTGTATATGTTAGAACAAATGTTCTTACTCTCGTTGATACTAATTTGGTTGCATTTATCGTTTGCCTATATTGTTTGAACATTACAATAATCTGACTTATGAATCCTTCTTGGGCATAACCATCATGACTTAGTGCAAAATGTATATCCATACTGCATCAAAAAAAGTCATTAAAATCTGCTTTGGCATCAGTATGCATCGACACAAAACATGTATGCATCGATCCATATACTCTGAATTTCAATTTTTTGTCAAACTGGTTCAGGATGTATCGATGCATCCATCGCACGTATCGATACACAGGCCAAATGTGAATAATGGGCATCGATGCATGACCATTTGCATCGACACATACTGATGCTATTTGAATTAAATGCATTTCATCTCATGCTGCTCAAGTTTTATTTGAATTGTTGCATAATATATGGTTTAGCTTCTGCAATTCTTAAACTCGTTCTAATCCTTAAATGCTTTTCACTTTATGTTTATCTCTATTGTTATTACCCTTATTAGTCATTCTTTGTGAATGATTCTTTACTTTGATAGCTTCCTTCTTTGTGATTGATAGCTTGTTATCCATTTTTGCCATGTCCTGTTACACTGCTACCTTGATAATTCTGTTTCCTCCTCTTTTTGATGTTGACAAAGGGGGAGAAAATGCAGATATGCACAAACTCAGGGGGAGTATCACACATCTTGCCAAGAATTTGCCATCATCAAAAAGGGGGAGTTTGTGAGAAAATTATTTACCTTGAATTAATTTTTAATGATAGCAAATTGTGTGATCATCATCCAAATGTTGGTTGTGCATTGCATTACATGATACATGTGTGTTTTATTATGTTTTTCATCCCACTATATTGTTGCATAACTGTACATATAAACCTACATTGATATTTCCCTTTAAATAACAATTAAAATGCATTTTATGTCAGTAAGCATCGATACATAAAGCCTCTGCATCGATACATACAGCATGTGATAAATCACAAAACCTTTCTGTTCAGTATGCATCGATGCATACGAGTCATGCATCAATACATGGAAGACAAAATACTCTATGCATCGATACACACGATCCCTGCATCGATACATGACTAAGTAAAACAGTCTGTGTATCAACACATACGCATCAGGCATCGATACATACTAGTGTAATAATCACATGCATCGATACACACGACTTTTGCATCGATACATGAATAATCAATTTCACCAAAAATTCATGTATCCTACAGTATGCATCGATGCACACTATTATGTATCAATACATAAAGCTGTTTTGTGGTATAACAGCAACTGTTTTTGCAGCATATAAAAGATAGGTTACAACAGCAGTGCAAAAACACGAATTCATTGAGGGAAAACAATTGAACACAGATCAAAAGCAGTGTTGGAGCAATTGTTTTGTGAGCAATTAGAAACCTGAAAGAGACTTCATCTTCTTCATCTTCTCAATCACTTTTCTTCAAGAACACTTACACATAACAATTCTTGTTCTTTGGATTAAAGAAGCATTGAGACAACGTTCAGTGGTACGATCAAAGATCTAGCTGTGGTTTGCAGTGGAACGATCGAGGATCCAGCTGAGTCGAAGATTGAAGGGGGTTTCTAGGAAAAACCTACTGGTTTGTCCTTCAAGAACTGGAGTGTTCTTGAGGGTTTGGGAGTCACATTTGCAGAACATATTCAGCCGCAGCGTTGCGTTTGGAGATCGGGGGATTTCGCAAGCAGGTCGTGGAACCGGTGAATTGTTTGCAACTTTGTGCAGGAAAATCTTGATCGTGCTCAGATCAAGTCAAGGTTTATACAAGAAGAGGTTCTTAGAGTTTAGAATTCTGTCTTTGTATCACAACCTTGTATCAAAGGATTCGGCAATAATTGATAATCAAAGTTCTCAATTTCATTTGAAATTGAGAGGGAGACGTACCCACACGCGAGGACGACGTGGGGAACTTCCTTACCAAATCTCTGCGTATCTTACTTTTACCTTACTCCTCTTTACGTTTTTCAAACTGTTTTCGCAATTTCAGTTAGTGTGTGGTGATTGTTTCTTTTTCAAGACAGCATTGGCAAGAAAACTTTAATCAAACTCCATTGCTGTTTATCATCGATCACATACACACCAACTGTTTGATAAAACGGTTAGCTAGATTTTATTCATTGGAAATAGGCTTTAATGATAAGTGCATTCAATTAGTTAAAATTCTGGTGTGAACTGTTTCTGTCATTCTCATTAAAATCCAGCAATTAAACTTGTGTGTCCGGCTTTCTAGTAGCGGTTCAGAATAGACGGAAGTCGATTCGGGACTGATTTTTCCGCCAGCTTTGAAAACTCTGATTAAATTTCAAATCCGTTAAATTTTAAAGAGGTGATCTATTCACCCCCCCTCTCGATCACTAGCCACACCGTCTAACACAGAAGATGGTCAAGACATACAAGGATTGGCACAAGATGCTTCCCTTTGCTTTGCATGGCTATATAACTTTTGTGCATACTTCTACTGGGGAAACTCCTTATTCGCTAGTATATGGAATGGAAGTTGTTCTGCCTATTGAAGTTGAAATCCCCTCTCTGAGGGCCATCATGGAGGCAGACCTCGATGAAGTTGAATGGGTGTAATCCATATATAATCAGTTGAATCTCATTAAAGAAAAACGTTTGACAGTCGTTTTCCATGGTCAGTTGTACCAACGACGCCTCAAGAGAGCTTTTGATAAGAAAATTCTTCCTTGCTCATTCTAAGCCGGAGTGCTGGTGCTCAAGAGACTTTCTCTCATACATTAGGATCCTCGGGGCAAGTGGACTCCCAACCATGAATGCCCATTTATTGTCAAAAAGGCCTCCTCATGAGGGGCTCTCATTCTCATCATAATGGATGAGGATGACTTGCCGATGCCGGTAAACTCAAATATAGTCAAAAAATATTATGCCTGAAAAATGAATATAAAGCCCGCTAGATTGGTGCTCATCAGAACCAATCTAGGCAAAAATGGCTATCCCGATGGAACAAAAAAAAATGTTCATGCAAAAATTAGGGATTGAACAAAAAAAAAAGCCTGCTAAGTTGAAAACCCGAAAGGGCGACTTAAGCAAAAATGGCATCCCGGTGGATAAAAGAATAACAAATTCCATGCAAAAGTTAGAGATAAAGGCATTTGACTATATTTTGAAGTTATATTTTGAGAAAGTTCTCACCCTTAGGTTAACCTCATGCGACATCAGATCATTCCAATCACCGTCAACAGAAGCATTGTATTGGAGCTCTATGCTACAACGAATGACAACCAATGTTATGATCAGTGGAAAGTCAAACAAATTTCCCATTGCCATTTAATTTGTTTTTCAATTTTTTCAACTTCCTCTTTAAGTATTTTTGTATCCTTGTACACATTCTACATGTACAAAAGTTTCCACAATCAATAAAATTCAATCGTTATTCAGTAAATTCTCATATTCTTATTTTTCTGTATTTTGTTTGCAAAATAACCGCCAATCTTGATTGCATAATGCCATAAAACTTTCAGAATAATAAAAAGATAAATCAAAAGGAAAACTTTATGCATTGCCTTGATTGTTGAAAACGCCCCAGTGGATTGTAGTCTATAGTAAGCACTTGTTGTATACTTGTGTCTCAATCACTACTCAGTCGGCTCATGCATCCTTTTTCCCCAAGCAGAGCCAGATGGTAGTCCTCAGCTAGCAGGATTTCCCCAACAGCGGTGGTAACTTGGAAGCTTTTCCTTTCATGTTCTATGGTCTGGATACCGACAAGTCGAAGTCTATCTTTCACCAGAACAACCTTACCTTTGTTATCCAACATCGCATTGTATACGCATCATAAATAAACAGTCATGCATTGCAATCATGCAATCATGCACATCACACATTCATTTTGTAGCTGATCTATTTCCCCAACGGGTAAATTTTTGATACTTCTGTATTTACTCCTCTTTTACCTTGAACACCTGAAAAGCTAAGGCAATTCACATTTTTCAGGTTAAAGATGATTAAATAGGAGCATCTCTCATACCCTAAAATTTAGCCTCCCTTTTTCCTTTTTTGCATATCACATTTGCATACATCCAATCATATCATGCATGACCATTGTATTTGGTAATGGGATCACAAGCATGACCATATTGTTGGTTTGTATCTAACTTTAGGGTTATATCTTGTTTTATTTTCCAACTAACCTTAACTTCATTGGGAGATGGTACTTGTTTTTTCTTGTTATTCATGTAGGTGATCATGCTTCAAATCAAGGAAAGACAAAGGTCTTTTGATCAAGGGAAATGCAAGTTTGCTCCATGTGATTCAAAGGTGGTTCATGTTTTTATTTCCATGCCATATCACTCAATCCTCAAGCTATCTTTAAGATTACTCAAGCCCTAGTCAAGTTCTCATCAAGTGATGCTTATTCTATCATCATTATGGCTTTAAGTGCAAGAAAACATCAAATTTGCAAGAGGGTTACAAATGTGGTTGACCTAATTTGCAAGTATGCCATGCCTTTGGTCCAAACTCTATAACTCCTTAAATTTTTATCCAATTTTCAAGATTATTTGAGCCAAATGTTCATTTTTGGATCCTCTACAACTTTTATTCAAGGGCCAAACATCAATTCATTCATTAAGGACCTCATTCGTGTAGAGGACCAAGTTGTCAAAATGGGCAAAAACCTTGACATGACCCCTACTTTTCACCCTTGCCATTTTTATCTCAAGTAATCTTTTAATCCCATTACTTTTGAATCTTGTTAAGCTTATGTCAAAGATCATTTGGCCTAGTTTTGGCTCAAAATGCACGAGGGAATCAAAAGTTATGATGTCATGAACTTGGGGCCTCAAAATGACCAAACATGCTACGAAGTGCTTGACCATGTGCCCCACCTAGAAACCAGGTCACGACCACAACTTCACAAGCATGCAACTTTCATCTCAAATCTCCTTTGTACTTGATTCTTTTTGCATCTTGTTCTATTCCATTTAAGGATCATTTGGCTTAAGAAAAATAGAAAATGCACAAGTGGATTGGAATTGGCCTAAGCATGAACATGATGACCTAAACTATGTTTTGCATTGTGACCTATAATGTGGAAACATGCCAAAATCAACTTGGGACCACTTCTCACGCATGAAAAATTGTTTCTCATGACCAAACACATATAACCATAACACAAAACGACTTGCAAAGCTCAAAAATCACGAGTTTGGCACCAATTTTCACACGGTTTGGATCTGAAAAATTTCAAGATGATTCACACGATTTAAGATCCATTCCACACGTATTTTAATCCCAACACATTCCCTATAAATAGAGGAGGCTTTTGCATTCATTAGAAAGCTTTGAAAGCCAAAGAAACTCTAAAACCATTGGAGCCCGATACCTCAAATAACCAGTCACTTTTTTTTTTATTTAAGTCTTTTTGCTTCCAATTCTTTGCCCATAATCCTTCATTGGCATTATCTGAAGTTATCTGAAGCATTACCGTGGTATGAATATTCCTACAACCTTGCATCCAGATCCACCATTGTTAACTTCTGAAGCTCCAATTGAAAAGGTAAATACGAGTTACCTCTTCAAACAAACTAGTTATCACATTCTTCACATTGTTCCATTGATCAAAAGCCATCTCTTAACTAGTATTTATCTATGATTTAGTCATTTAATTTTACTTTGAAGAACTAGGATTCTTCACGAGTTTGAGAAAATTCTCCCTGCTCAGAGCAAATCAATTGCTCTGATGTAGGGAGACATGAATGATGAGATATTTAGCAACTGAATTCATGCTTGATTCATGTTAAAAACAAGAGTTCATGAAGTTGCAAAAATCAAAATCTGGAGGTTGAAGATGAAGTCCTTCACACGCTTCAGAGGGAAAATTCAAACTCCCTATCCAATTAGGACGCACCACATGACCTAACCGTTATATTAAAATGTTTTAATTTCTTTTATTTTTATTTCATTTAATTCCTTTTTCTTCCAAAATCAATTTTAATTAGCTCCTTTATTATTTTTTAGTCCAACTTTTTTCCATAATTTCATAAAAATATTATCTACCACATATAAGTTCCATATTTTTAAAAATCATTTTTGTATTTAATTCATATTTTCTCTTATTTTTCATTTAATTTTCTTTTCACATTTTTATTTTAATAATTTTAAAACATTTTTCATCCCAACTTTTGAGGTCAAGTTACTCATATTTTTGTTGACCTTCTTCAATTTTTTGGACTTTTATTTTGTATTTGGATGCCTCTTTGACATTTTCTTTTTATTTTCTTTTATTAATCATTATTAAATCATTTCTAACAATTTTTATTTCTTTTTGATAATCACTTGATGTTTTGAATTGAGTTGATTGCTTGGTTAATGAATTCTTCCATATCTCAAATTATTGATAGATGAACTTGAGGTTGATTCAACCTTCTTTGATCCAAAATTGTTGATGGATCATCATGAATCATCTTCAGTACTTTGAATCAATGATAGGTCAACCCTCGATGCGCCATATTTTGCATCCTTTGATTTATGGATAGAATGATCCCTATGTGGTTGCCTTGATTTTCCTTTTCACCCTTTCTACCTTCATCCTTTGTCTTCTTTTGGATCATTGTGTTACATGTTGTAGGAGATTAACTTTGTGTTAATTCTCTAACATGTCTGACACATACATTGTTATTGACCGATTTCAAATGGGTAAGACTTCTACATAAGTCTACTTACGATTTCTTAACATAGCACTAAATTGTCCTGACACAATTAATTAACCATTACCTCCTAACATTAATTTTTGCTCTTTACATTTTTTCCATTTAATTCTTGCCATCTAATTCAAATCATTTAGTTTATGTCATTTAATTTTATGTCATTTACTTAATGCACTTTAATTTCATGTCTCATTAAGCATTATATCACCTCATACTCTATTAATCTTACTTTATTCATTTGTTTCTTCTTATCTTGTTTGATTAATCTGCTTGTTAATCTTAATGAATCAAAACATGATAAAGCAACTTGGACTTAATCTTAACCCTATGCTTGACTTAGAGTGTTGAAGGCCTCTTTGGACTATGAACTTTGACTTCGATTTTAGCCCATATGCTTGACTTGGAGTGACCTAGGACTTATGGACCTTGTACACACTTTAACTTACTTTGCTCCTATTGAAATTTTGAGTGTGATTGTTATGCCTCTTGCTTATTGCATTCAGCTGCTTAGGCTTACTACACTTTGCACTCACATGGCTTTCTCTTGGGATAACTAATAATGAGACATATGACAATACACTTTGCACTCACATGGCTTTCTCTTGGGCTACCTAACAATTAAATCTTAGTCTAGTTTTGTATGATAATGCATCTTTGTTTGTTCGTCTATCCCTTTCCTATGATTTGGCTTGATTAAATTCCCATTTGATCAACTAAATCCCTTCATCTATTACATCTCCCCTCAGTCCTTGTCAAGTGACCATAAGTCCCTTGGTCATTTGATGAGGACTTTCCTCTGTCACCTTAGAGCTTTAACCTCCCAATAAGTTCAAGACTTCATTGGACTACAGCTTTCGTCAATAGATCTAACTCATCCCCACAAGCATCTTTGGGAAGCTGCATAAATAACTTGTCAGTATTTGACTAGAGTTGCATGCCATGAGCCTCAAGTAGTAGAAAATGATGAAAGGGGATCTTCCCCACCCTTCTCTAGAGTACCTCTATGCATAAGATGTAGACCCTAGCTACTCAGAGTATTCATTTCTATTCATAGACTTTAGTGCAATTCCAGTCAATTCACTAACAAATCTGCAACTTGCCATGTGGCTCCTTTCATCTGTCCTCTTAGTCTTAACACCATTACAACTTTCTTTTAGGGTTGACACCTTCATGGTTATTCCCTAGGTTGATACCTTCATGGTTATTCCCACTTTCTTTTAGGGTTGACACCTTCATGTTTATTCCATGGGTTGACACCTTCATGGTTATTACCACTTTCTTTTAGGGTTGACACCTTCATGGCTATTCCCTGGGTTGACACCTTTATGGTTATTCCCCTTTCTTTATTTAAACACCTCTTTCTTACCATGTTAGACCTAGTGCTTTGGTAAGACCCTTGTCATGTGAGTCTCAGGATTTGACAAGTTCCTGCTTTTCTCCCTTACCTTGTTAAACCCAGTGCTTTGGTAAGACCTTATTATGTGAGTCTCAGGCTTTGACAAGTTTATGCTTTTATCCCTTACCATGTTAGTCCCAGTTATTTGGTAAGCCCTTTTTTTTCAATTTAGACACAACCCCAATCATATAATCTCCCTTTTAGTCTTTGTCCTAGGAACTACGAAGCTCTGACTTCCTTATTGCATTATGAGGATACGTAGGCACGAGGAAACGAATCCTTAGCGAGCACCTTTCTCCACCCCTCTTTCCTCTCCCCCTTTTTCTTTCTCTGGTTCCACGAATTACGAGGTTGTGACTTTCTTATTGCACCATGAGAATACGTAGGCATGAGGGCCACAATCCTCCTCGAGCACCCTTTTTATAACCCCTTTTCTGTTTTGCAGGTACATGAAGATAGCAACACCCATCCAAGCAAGAGCATTCAAAACAGTTCCCATGGAGTACCATGGATGTGAGGGGTGTTAATACCTTCCCTTTACATAACAAACTTCCTTACCCGTTTCTCTGTTTTCCCCTTGTGTTTTATTGATATTTTCCCTTCCCTCTTTTGGGATAAATAAAGTTCAATGGCGACTCTTTTGTACCTTCGAGCGTGCGATGTGTTCGGTGGGCATATTTCAACTAGCTTCACAGTTTTGTACGAAAAATGTGAATGTGACGAACGTGTAAGACATAACCAAAATTGTTTGATTGTAGACAGTTCGTGAATAAACTTCATAGAAAATGACGTTTGAATTGAAGTAAAAAGAACTTGAAATAAACAACATTGAAAGAGAATATAGTAAATGACAAGAAAAGTAAAGTTGTTTCAATTAAGTAAACATAAAAGTACAAAAATAAAGAGGGACGCTGACTCACATAATTCCTCATAAACTATTTCTCTCTCTAGCTTGGGTACTCTAGTTCTATAGATAATTTTATGAGAAACTTGTGAATCTTTTTCTACAACACATGAGTCTACAATAAATACTATCTAGGATTAACTATCTTTTACGTTTATAAAGCTATAGCCACTAACATGACACTTGGATGCATGCCACTCTTCATTCCATGTTCTGCCACATTGTTATGGCTTTGAAAACTGCTGAAGCCATTATTCCATGTTCTTTAACTTGCTTAGAGGCTAGAAATGCTCCCTCAATGAAGACAATTATTGAGTGCGTAAAGCCCTCTTCAACTTTGGTTTCCTCGATCTTCTAAGTATCCAAAGTCTGTCGAAGAGTGTTCTTTTGACATAGTGTCAAGTAGCCTCTTAGGTCTATTCCTGAGACTCTTTCAACAATCTCAAGATAAATCCTTGAGGTTCCTCATACTAACACTTTAAGATGCCAGTCGAGGCCATGTGGTCGATGTTTCATCACTATCGATCCCTGTTTATAATTTATTACACTTAGCATTTCACCATGTGCAACTCTAACTTGAATTTCCTCTTAGTCATAAAATCCCAAGTCAACGACCCCTCTTGTTATTGGTCTCGTCGACCAACTCTCTTTGAGTGATCATTGTTAGTATTTTCCAACTCTTTTGCCACTTCTCTATCGAAGACGGCGCTGCAACATGAACACAACATAATCTCTAAATCTTTGAGCTTACACCTGTTCAGAAAATCTATGACTTCTTCCTCGGCCTCGGGAAAAACAACTTTCATCTGCTCTTCATAGTCATGTTCATCCCCCTCCGTGCTCTTAATTATGTCCATCATGAATTCATTGACAGACACGATGAGCAAAGCCACTTCAACTTTGGGATTAGACTCACCCTCCGGTTGAGCGTTTTGCTTTTCAGCAAACGTGAGCCTTCCATCCTTTAGCGTATTCTGAACTAAATCCATGAAAAGCACACATTCTGAGATTTTATGTCCAAGAAAGTTATGAAATTTACAAAAACATTTTTTCTTTCTCTGTTCTAACAGTAGAGTTTTCAATCCCGTAGGGATTACTATTTGGACATCAGAAACTAAAAGGTCAAAAATCTCGTCACACTTGGTTACATTAAATGTATAAGTCTCTGTGACGAATTATTCGTTTTTAGGTTCAATGGGATTTATCCCATCTGAAGGTTTCAATAATTTACACACATAAGGAGGTCCTGGCTTTAATTCTTCCACATTCACCTCATTTTCTTCATAACAATTACTATATGCGTTGGATAAATTATCTATTTCATTTATCTTAAAATAAGCCACTTTTCCCTTTTTATGGTACTTACTCGACTTGGGATTTTCGGCCTCCAGGTGTTCGACCTGCCGTACCCTATCTGCTAATTGGGCCATATCCTTTAGGTAATGAGTATCTAATTTCTTTCCAATGGAATAGTCTATACCACTAACAACCATCTCTTCCAACTCATGTTCAGGTACTTGTCTAAAGCATCTCGCCTTAAGAAGTTTAAACTTGTTCAGATAGTCATCAATCTATTCAGGCATTTTACACATAATGCTGGCCAGTTCCTTATGGCCAATTTTCGACAAGCCCATGTAGAACTGTTCATGAAACACTATCTTTAATTGACTCCAGTTATATATGAAATTAGGAGGGAGTGTTGTGAAGCACGTAAAGGAATTTTTTGTCAGATGATTTGGAAATTATTTCATCTTTAAACTCTCATTATTAGCTATATCCCCTGCCTCAGTCTGATATCTAGCAACATGCTCGACTGTTGAACCGTTAGTATCAGCAAAAAACTTAGAAAATTCGGGGACTTTCCAACCCCTGGGAAGTTTGGTCTATCGAACATATTTCGATAATAGGGATACGTAATTAGGCCTATGGATGCCAATGTTGAGGCCATTTGGGCCATAATTTGTTCGACCATGTTTGTTATATTATTCCCCCCTCCCCCAAATTATTTTGTTGGACATTTCTAAGTACTTGGTCGGCATCCTTGTTTTTGGGCACCATAACTATTTCAAGACCATTGTGGGCTTGGTTCCTTTCGAATATCTCTTGTGGAGGTTGTTCGACTGGTCAGGATCCTGCTTTCTGGGCACCATAACTATTTCAAGACCATTGTGGGCTTGGTTCCTTTCAACTATATCTTGTGGAGGTTGTTCGAATGGAACCTGGTTAACAAGTGGTGGTACAACTGGCGCCAGGGGCGCCCAAAAATGTCAACAATCCTACCCATTTGATGGTCTAACTACTGGTAACTTTGGGTTATGTTTTGGATCAAAGGATTAAACACCATCCTTATTTGTTGTGTGAACATATTCACCATTTCATGGTTACTTTTATCCATTTGTTGCCTCATGGTCGCTAACGAATCAGTAGTCAAGGTTAACATTGTATGAGGGACATATTAGAATCCCTCTTGTGGTTTCCCTATGCAACCAAGGTTGCTTATGCAAGATCCTGATGCCAAACATATATTGATGGGTGATGTTGTCATTGCAACATTATCTGCAAATGTCAAAGCGTGACTGTGTAAGTCCGCCAACTTGAAAGTTGGCATTCCATAAGGGTAGTCCCTAGTAACTAGAGGCATAGTAAAACTTAGTGCATATAGGGGGTTATGGTCCCCAATAACTGTCGCAGTAGGTCTGAGAGAGGTTGATATGCTTATTATTGGTGGTAAAGTAACCATCACTCCTGACGTCGACGCTGAAGTCGAGACCGGGGCTAAAATAGGGCATGTGACTCTGAAATTATTCATTATCCCTGTCGTACTAACCGTCATAGTAACGGGTGATTTAGAGTCTAAAACATTGTTTCGGGCTCGAGAAGTGTTCTTTGGGTTTGCCATTCCTGCTAAAATCCTACCACTCCTCAAACGAGTGTGACCCCATTCATTAAAAATCTTACCATTCCTCAAACGCATATGTTAACGGAAATTGGAAATAAATCAATGATAACAGAGTGAAAAATACGACAATTTGGTCGTAGGTGTTTTTAACGAAAAGTCATGAGTTTGAAAGTCTTTGAGATTAACTCAAAAAAGCCCGAAATCAATTTTGTACAAAAACGTTTACTATGACGTAGGTGTAGGATGTGACTACAAATGTCTGATTGCAGACAATGTGAAATTAAACTTTAAATACAATAAAGAATGAATTAAAGTAAAAAAAAACTTGAAATAAACAAAATTAAATGAAATGTAGTACATGACAAGAATAAAGGATGTTTCCATTAAGGAAACATAAAAGGGTACAAAGAAAAAGGGACACACACTCACATAATTACTCACAACTTGTTGTAGTCTTTAGATTGGGTACTCTAGTTCTCTCTCTCTCTCTCTCTCTCTCTCTCTCTCTCTCTCTCTCTCTCTCTCTCTCTCTCTCCCTCCCTCTCTCCCTCCCTCTCTCTCTCTCTCTCTCTCTCTCTCTCTCTCTCTCTCTCTCTCTCTCTCTCTCTCTCTCTCTCTCTCTCTCTCTCTCTCTCTCTCTCTCTCTCTCTCTCTCTCTCTCTCTCTCTCTCTCTATATATATATATATATATATATATATATATATATATATATATATATATATATATATATATATATATATATATATATATATATATAATTTGTGACCTTGATTACAACGCATTAGTCTGCTGTATATGCTAAATTAAGAAATAACTGCCTTCGATAATTTACATCTACAAAATTGACACGTCTTCGAATACATGCAACTCATTTTCCAACATATTTCCATGTCGTCAAGGCTTTGGAACTACTAAAACCATTATCCCATGTTCTCTAACTATTTAGTGACTAGTAACTACTTGCTCGTCGAAGGTAGTTGCTGAAAGCACTAAGTCTCTTTTGTCTTTGGTTTCCTCAATATTCTAACTCCTTAGAGTATGTGAGAAAGCCCATGCTCGACATGGTGTCGAGTCATTTTATAGGTTTATTCCTGAGACTCCTTTAAACCAATTATCAAAATATGCTATTGAGATTCTTGCAAACTACATCTCAAGATTTTAGTCAGGAAGCCTCATTCGAAGTGTCATCACTGTCAACTCTTGTCCATTAATACTAACACTTAGCATTTCACAAAATGCAGCACTTGACTTTTCCTACTAATATGAAAATCCCAAGTTAACAATATGTCAAACCCCTTGCTTTTTCCTGCTCCAACTGTACTGCACAACATTTCGTAACTCAACAACCATGTTCTACACGAGGGCCAACTGATGACTTACATCATCAAAGAATCTTGCCTTTGTGTTTGCTTTACCCATCTCCATAACACGCTAACGGATCGATGTCATACTCTCGATATGGTCATATTGAGCCTTAAGTACCTCCTGGTTTGCTAGCTTAGGTGGTCTTCCAAAAGTGTCTGGTGTCATGATAAGGTGTTACACCCTTTAGAACTAGGTCATGTAGTTGTCTGCATAGGCCCAGTGTACAAGACCTAGTACCCTACGATACTACTATGGTACTAGTTGACTCTCGAAATTGTCTAGTAACACATCGAGATCTCTCTGGCAAACGGTGGGAAGAGCCAACTCTTAAGGGTGTGTCAGAATAATCTGCAGATAGCCAAACTACCATATCACTCGCTCAAACAAATAAGGAAACAACATACCTAACCCACATGCCATTCATATGGAGTATAAGGAAATGATGTCAAATGGACTCTTCTTGCGATGACCTCTGTATGGGCATAAGCAAATGTCACATGTCAAAAGACAATCAAGATGTGTTATGAATGGCTCAACCACATTATTCTCCATGTATATAATAAATGAGACAACATGCGGTCAATCCACAGTGTAGGCAGGCACAACTTCAAACCTGGTGATGCGAGGGACGTGGGAGATGATCCATCCCTGAAAATGTTTCAGATACAATATTAATAACAATTGTAATAAATGAATTATGAAAATATCAGTAACAGTAAATCATGTAAGCAATGTGTAGCTCCATGTTATCTGCTTTGTCTTCCAAAGATAACTCGTGGCCAGTTTCGAGTACAGGTAGACCAAACACGAGGCCTCCAGTTTTACTCGTGAATCACACTCAAGTTAATGAAATACTGAAGGTAGACTACATCAACATAGGTTGCACAAAAATGGACGTGTCAACCAAGAACAAGAGGTAAAACCTCAATGCACAAGTCTGATGGTACCCAACCTACATGCCATCGCCTTCGATGTGCATAGCCTTCTATAGATGGTCTTTATAAATATTTTCCAAAAAAATAAACCTAGCATGAGCGCCTCTTGTGTCATGTACCTCCTTTGAGGCCTCAGCTAGGTCAACCCCCAAATGGATGGCCATCATGTCAACGTCTTCCTATCGACCGATCCATCTATGGCCCAATAGTTTCCCCCTTATGGGAAGATGAAGGAAGCATGAGACGTCATCTAAGGTGATGGTCATCTTTCCTATAGGAATATGAAAAAATTAAGTCTCTGAATGCCACTTATCAGCAAAATCCGTTTGCATGCTATGTGATATGGTCATGTACATAACACAACATAAATCAGAAATACCATAATAGCGAAGAACATCCTAAAACCAATGTATAGTGGGCTTCCCCAACTCCAATATCTTCCTACCATGGTTTACCAATTTCAAACACGAACGCTCCTATAAGAATAAAACATTACCATCATTATTGATTTAATTAGTTGAAAACATATGTATTGCAAAAGAAATGAACCTCTCCTTCCCATATATGCTTAGCAACATGATCTGCAAAGAGATGAAGTAAGGAGGTGTCAAATGGGCTTCCTGGATAACCCTTTAATGGGCCAGGAGCTTCCTCCTTGCCTTTAGGGGTTTCAGGGTCTACTGTATCATCTCTAGACTCGTGGCCCTGTGAAGTAGATGCTAAAGAGGTGCCGATACGAGAACTAGAACCTAGGCACTGCAAACTTGATGGTTGTGAACCATCAAATGAGTTATCATTAACTCGTTGCCTCGCAGTCCTGGTTATCACCCTCTGACGTTGTACCGATGAAGTTTGGGACATACGTCCCAACCTAACTCTTTCAGTGGTGTTATTATCCATTGCACCTACATTACAAACTGACACATAGATAAAGAGCATGTCAGTACAAATCCACAAAATATACTAAATTTTAGCCTGAGTCCAATTAGGCGATGCATCTCCAAAAATAACACTGAGAAAATCTGGAGATGCATCTCTGAACCAACCTGCGACTCTCAGCCATGGCAGAAACTCCATAGCTTCCCTAATCCTCCAGAAATATGTCAATGCATGTTCTTGTAGGCTACCAATGTCGCTTACACTACTATCTAATGTACCTAAAACAGCTGATGTAACTAAAAACACCAAATACAAATCAAAACATAAAAGAAAACAAAATTTGAAAAACTTACCAAATGAAATTGATGAGAAGGAGAAGCTTAAATGTCATAAGATGGTGTAAAGGAGGAGAAAGAACTCCACTGATATAAGCTTGAATGAAAGGATGATATTCTTCAATGATTGTGAGAGGTCAACATGTTTTTTTAGAACTTTTGAGAAAATGAAGAAAGATGATGAGGGAAATGTATGACGCCATGATATGAAACAACATCGTCCAGAGATGCATCTCCGGACCATCCACTAACTTTTGATTAAATAGTGTGTACGGAGATGCATCTTCAGACGTACCTTTATTGCATACGAAGATGCATCTCCAATTCAAATATTTGCATAATAGGGGTGCCCCATTAATTTCATCTAAAAATGACAAAAAATAGGTGCGTTTAGAGATGCATCTTCGAACGCTAGGGGTATTTTTGAGTTTTCACGGTAGTGTATCTGACTTAGGGGAAATCCAGATTTTAATTAACTACACTGCAAAAGCATCTTTTATTTAAATTGCAAAAAGAATTATTTTCAAAAAGGGATTTTAAGAACATAAGCGGATATGCGAAAGAGGGCGTTTATGCACTTAAAATCTGGTATTAGATGAGCGAAATCCGCTAATACCTTTAAACTTATTTTTCACCATAAACAAATTTTTGATTAATTGAAAGTAATTAATTTTCAAATTTTGAAGTTTTTAACTTTAACATGCTGAACACACCCGCAGATTTTAGGCTAAGACTCGGTTCCGGCTGCACGAAAGCGAACAGTTCCTTTAAATTAAATCTTTTTCTTATGAGAAAATATTATCTCAGTTTAGTTAATTATTAATACGACTTTGTGAGTACTGTTGGTCGATGTGAGTCGCATTCTGGTCTTTGTCTTTGATTGATTTCATAAACTAGCTTATTTTAATTCTTTTGCACCCAAATTATTATTATTAGCCTTAGATATACACTGTAGTGATAGATAATGATATGATTGATAATTGATCTCCGTGGGTTCGATTATTTTTATATTACTACAATATATATCTGCACTTGCGGAAATGTCAAGTTTATAGCGTCGTTGTCGGGGACCATTAGTCAATATCGTGATTCCATTTATTCGCTGTATAGACTAAGGAATTATTTAACCTTTCCTCGGTTGTATTCCAAGTACCCGCTCATCCAAGGACGGGTTAGAATAACCGATTGACAAATTTGAGCATCTTGTTTGAATAAGACGCTAATTAGAACAACTTCGCGCCCAATTTATCGTTCTTAAGGACTATGCGTCCCATATCAGGACGAGACTCATTCGAGCATAACTCCCCCAAATATTCAAGCT
The DNA here is from genome assembly GCF_024323335.1 of Lathyrus oleraceus. NCBI lineage: Eukaryota > Viridiplantae > Streptophyta > Magnoliopsida > Fabales > Fabaceae > Lathyrus > Lathyrus oleraceus. The sequence goes on from NC_066585.1 coordinate 191,846,053, forward strand.
CAAACCCTCTAAGTTGCATATCATGTAGCCAAATCAGTTCTATGGAAGCCCTACAGAGGATCCTAATCAACATCTTTCTGTGTTTCTTCAGTATCCTGACACGTTAATGAGTAATGGCATTGATCCCGAAGCCATTCGATTACGTCTTTTATCTTTTTCCCTCCGGGCCAGAGCCAGAGCTTAGCTACAATCCCTCCTAGCTAATTCCCTCACTACATGGAATGAACTCAAAAAGGTTTTCTTAGCCCGATATTTCACGCTGTCTAAAATGGAAACTCAAAGAAACCAAATCACTTATTTTAGACAAGCTGGTGGGGAATCTCTCTTTGAAGGCTAGGAAAGGTACAAAGACATGATGAGACATTGCCCATATCATGGCCTAGGGAAGTGGCTAGTTATCCATGCTTTCTATAATGGTCTCCTCTATAACACGAGGTTGACAGTTGATTCTGCGACAAGAGGGGCTCTAATGGACAAGCCCTTCTCTGAGGCATACCAACTTATTAAAAACATAGCCCATAATCATTATCAGTGGGGTAGAAAGTGTATCCCTATTGAGAATTCTCAAACGAAAGGAGGTATGTATTAAGTGAAGGGCCTAGGTCATGTTAATGCTAAGGTAGATGCGCTCATACAAAATATTGATAATCTAACCATTACTCCCCTGGCTACCTTAGTTGCAGTGACTCCCCTATGTGAGATTTGTAGAGTCCAAGGACACGCCACATCTGACTGTCAATTATTTTCTGAAGCTTTCCACAACTAGACAAATTATGTGCAGGGTAACCCCTACTTTAACACGTATAATCCTGGATGGGGGAATCATATGAATTTGTCCTATAAGAACCACAATGCTCTTTTTTTACCAAGACCACCTCCTACCACTCCCCCTACTTTCAGAATAATAAAGGAGTCCCTATTGCTCCTTATGCACCTAAGAAGTCTAATATGGAGCTCATGATGGATAATTTTGTCATGTATCAGACCAAACAAAATAAGGAGATTATGAACCAAAACATTCATACTAATGAGTTGATCAAACTTTTGGCGAATAGGTTGATGCCATGGCTACACATGATAAGATGTTTGAGACTCAAATAACTCAAGTATCCCAGCAAGAAGCGGCGACTGCTTCCTCTACTGGCATATTCTCAAGCCATCCACAACCCAACCCCAAAGGCCACACTAATGCTATCACGCTGCAAAGTAGGACGGAATTAGACGACCCAGTTGATCCTAGAGTTAGAGACCTAACAATAGGAAGGTGAGTTGAGAGAGCATCGGAAAGAGTTAATAAGAGTACCCCGGTAAGAGTAGAACCAGAACCTGATAATGAGCTGACACCTAAATTTAAGGAGACGGTTGAGAAGGAACAATTGTATGTACCTCCTCCACCCTATAAGTCACCCATTCCATACCCTCAGAGACTTTCAAAGTCTAAGATAGAGGGTCAGTTCAAAAAGTTCGTGGAGCTCTTTAAACAGCTACATATTGCTTCTTCCTTTATAGAGGCCATTATACAAATGCCCTCATACGCTAAGTTCCTCAAGGAAATTATATATAACAATAGGAAGCTTGACGATAATAGCAATATGGCGCTCACTGAAGAGTGTAGTGCAATAATACAAAACAATATGACAGAAAAGCTGAAAGATCCAGGGAGTTTTTCCATTCCCTGTGTAATTGGGAAATATGTCATAGACAATGCCCTTTTTTATTTAGGACCTAGTGTGAGTTTGATACCTCTCTTAGTCTGTGAGAGGTTGAATTTAGGAGATTTAAAGCCTAGTAAGTTGTCCCTCCAGCTGGTTGATTGTTCAGTCAAGTATCCCGTAGGTATTATGGAAGATATTCTAGTTAGGATAGCCATGATTTGTGCGATTATTGATGTGAAACGAGGGAAACTTATTTTTGAGGTCGGTGAAGAGAAAATTGAGCTCATTTTTTCCTAGTTTCTAAAATCTCCCGCTATCGATGATTTATTTTACTTTGTTGACATCATAGATGAATGTTTAAAAGAATTTTTGCTAGAGGCACCTCATGCTGAAGAGTCGGTTGCACCTTCTGCATCAGATATAAAAAAAGTCGAGGCTTAGGTTTTATTGAAGGTGAGAAAAACAAGAAAGGGGGGGTTTGAATTGTTTGAAAAATAAGCGCTTTTCAAAATGAAAATCACACAAGGATTTTATACTGGTTCGCTTATAACACAAAGCTACTCCAGTCCACCCGGCCAAGGTGATTTCGCCTTCAACAAGGACTTAATCCACTAATCTTGAAAGATTACAAACAACACCTAAGAGAGAAGAAAATCTCTTAGTCTTCTCAAGTCTACAGACCACACAAAGTCACTTGAGGAAATCAAACAAATAAAAGATACAAGATATGTAATCTAGAGTGCTTCTAAGAAAGCAAGTATTACAAACTTAAGAACAGATTTTTCACTTAATAAGCAAAAGCTTAGTGAAATTCTTTGAGAGCAAAGATGATTTTCTTGAGCGTGAAATAATTCAGTATAGTTTTGGCTAGTTGATTTCTTGTTACTGAATGTTGATTGCAGCTCTATTTATATATGAGTTGAAGTAGAGTTGAATCTGTTGGATATTAAACTGAGTTTACTCCATCACTTAAATAGCTTCTGCAGTTTAACTTTTCCTCTTTGAAGTGACTACTTACCACAAGTAGTATCTTATCTCTTGGAAGTGGAGATTAACGTCTCTTTCTCAATTAGGAAATCCATTTGAAAATCTTTACTTGTCTTCAACGTTACTCTTTCATGATTAGCAAATCCATAATCAGAGTATTTGTGTATCTGGAGAAACTTGGAATCTTGCTTCTGATGTTGATCTAAATAGATTCTTCAGAGGGCGTTGTTCAGAGTCAGAGCTTCTAGACTTTACTTCATGTTCAGATGCTTCTGATACTTTGTAGTTTTGTCCAGAGTCAGACTATCTTGAACGAGATTCCACTTCAGATGCTTCTGATACTAGAGAATTTGTATCTGATCTTGTTGTGCATCTGATGACATCATCAGATTTATTACTTCTTCCTTTAGAACCCTGCACACTTAGAAACTTTTCGTTAGGGTGCCATTTTTGGTTTCATCCTTTGTTATCATCAAAATCAAGGAATCTGTTGTAGAACAATTTTTGTTCTTACAATCTCCCCCTTTTTGATGATGACAAAACAACTTAAAATAGCAGATGAAACATGAATAAAAAAGATCAGATAGACAGAAGCTCCCCCTGAGTTAGTGCTAGGGAGTTCAGAAGTTCTTACCAGAGCTTTCCAAGTAATGAGATTTCTGAAAACTTTCTGCAATTTCTTAAATTTAATGTTAGAGCTATTTACTCAGAGCTATTTTTATCAGAGCTATTTCTACAATTGTTGCAGAGTGCTTAAGGTTTTAGACAATTTTCATCAGAGCTATTTAATAATTTCTCCCCCTTTTTGTCAGAATCAAAAAGACATAGTAAAAAAATAACTTAAAGAGAAAAACACTTCATTAAAATAGAAACACAAAACATCAGATTCAAAAAGATCACGAACAAAACATCAGATCCAAACAGATGACAGAAGCAAAAAACAACAAAAGGCAAGCAAAACATAAAATCCTAAGTGCCTAAGGGTTCTGAGGCAATTTCTGCAAGATCATGGCAAGCATCTTCTGGATGTTCTCATTGACCGTATCTTGCTTGTCCATTCTGTCTCGGAGGATGTTCTGATCTTCCTTAAGGTCCTTCAGAGTCTGAAGGATCATGGGAACAGCAGTTGAAGACTCCCCCTGAGTCAGAGCCTGCTGGGCTTCAGCTTCTGCAGCAGCTTTGGCTTCTGCATCTGCCAGAGCCTTAGCTTCAGCTTCTTGTTGCCTTAGAATTTCTGCTTCCTGAGCAATTCTTTCCTCTTCTAATCTTCTTGCTTCTTCTGCTTCTCTGGCCAACCTTTCTTCCTCAAGCCTTCTGGCCTCAGCTTCTCTGGCAAGTCTCTCCTGGAGTCTTGCCTCAGCATCTCTGATGTAGTCATTTCTGACTTGTTCAGAGATACTCTTCAGCCTAAAAGACTCAGATGTCATCCAGCCAATGACTCTGTTCCAGTGTGTCCTTACAGATTGAGGATCATCACTGATTTCAGAGTTTGTGACTAGAGAATCAATCTTTTGAGCTGAAGCCTCTGCAATCATAAAGATGGCTTCCTTAAGGGTAGGTTTAGAAAGCTCAGGTTCAGGTTCTGGTTCAGAGGTATGAGGTGGAGAGTTTTGAGGGCTGAGATTTAGAGTTTGAGGTGCAGATTCTGATTCAGGTTGAGGTTCAGATTCTGCTTCTGGTTGAAGACTAGGGGATGAATCATAAAGTGGATTTAGGTCTAAGGGGTTAGAGTCTGCTTCAGGTACAGCGGGAATTTTTGGTGGAGTGATATCAGAGGTGTGGGGATCAGATGGTTGAATTACAGATGGTTGAGTTTCAGAGGGTATGGTGGTTGTTTGTTGTAGTGGTGAAGTTATTTCAGGTTCTGTGGTTTGTGTTTGTTGTGAAGCAAGTCTGTGAGCAAAGATTGTGGCTATAGTTGGGGAACCAGGATCAGAAATTTCTTGGTCAGAAGAAAGGGAAACGTAAGGAGGTGATTCATATTCAGAGGATGAAGAAGAAGAAGTGCTTTGGTGGGTTTGTGCAGGTTTAGAGGGAGGTATAAATGTTCTTTCTATGTTTAGAACTGGGGTTCTGGTGATTGAGGGTGTAATGTCAGAGGTGGTATAAATGGGTTGAGAGGAGAGAGGGTTAGAGGAAGCCATCTGAAGATTAGAGGAGACAGGAGGAACAGACTTACCAGTTGAGATTTGCAGAGGAGCTGAAGATCCGCTTCCAGAAGCTCCGTCAAGTCTGGCTTTCTTTGCTGGTGGTGCTATCTTTCTCTCAGAAACACCTCTCTTGTATCTGACTAGATCTTCTTCAGAGTCCAGACAGTCATCGAGGCTGAAATCAGAAACATCAATACCTTCTTCCAGCAGACGATGAAGGTAGAGGGCAACAGCGTCTCTGGGCTCATTCTTGAAGAATCTGGCCAGGCCATGAGGCATCTTCCTCTGATCTTTCAAGCTATCCCAGGTTGTATCCAGAGTTGGCTTGACTTGTATTTTCTTGATTATCCCCATACTCTTGAGGTTTCTGGCATTCAGAGGCTTCCCTACATCAATTGCCAGGTCATCCATACATCTAGTCTTTTCCAGATCATCTACCAGTCCATGCTCAATGAAGATGTCAGAAAGCAATCTCCCCAGAGGAATGTAGGATCTGGGCTTCATGTTATTCCTGGTTTCTCTGACTGAATCTCTCAGATATCTGAACAGGAGAGCAGGGAGGTTGATCTTCACACCTTTCTGAATGCAGTACAGAATGCATTTCTGGTCTGCATTAATGTAATCAGAAGAGTTGGAGGCTGGACGATGGTGGATAGTTCCCAGAATAATCTTCAGCCACACTCTGAGGTTCTGGTGTAGCTCCTTGTTCTTAGAGGGGTTTCCTTCAACATTGGGTTTGAAGATTGTTGGGTTTATCACATCTGTGATACGCTTTGACCTAGGAGGAATGTTGTAAATCCTTTTTCCTCCACAACTTTCCATATTCAACAAGGAAGCAATAGACGCTTCTGTGATAACTATCTTCACTCCCAGAACAAATGAGACAATGAAGTTGTCATCTGCATCTGCATGTCTCCAGAACTCCTTTACCAGAAGAGGGTAGATTGGACCATACAACCGTTGGAAATAGTTCTCCCACCCTTGTTGACGCAGTTCACCAGTAAGATCAACGCCATTTCTTCTTAGGTTGTCGAAATCAACCAAAGATTCACACAATACATCCAAACCTTCAAAGGGAGTTGAAAGGTTTATGTGGCGTTCACGGTCAAGAACGTGAGGTTCTTTGTAAACAGGGGTTATGGTGACGCCTGTAACAGTTGGTGTTTGAGTGTTTGAGGTTTGGGGATTAGAACTGGATTCCATCTGTTGGGAGAAGTTAAAAACTTCTTGTTGTTGAGCATCCATGAAGAAGGAAAAAGATGAAGATTGAAGAACTTGCAGAGAATGCTGAGAGAGGGGTTTAGGGTTTTAGAGTGAGTGAAAGTGATAAGTGTGTGAAGTGTGAGAAAAGTGTTTATATACCTAAGTTCAAACACATGCAAAACGACACACATTCCAGCGTTAGCACAAAAATCAAAATAGCACGTTTGGGGGGAAAAAATGATTACAGCTAATAAATGAATGTCTAATCCCAACAGTACGCACACTGCTCTAGGAGATTTCAAACGTTCTGACCTTTGATTTCTTTTGACAGCTGTCTAGAAGTTCTAGGGTTAGACGTTTAATGCTCCACGTGTTGATGTATCTGATCTTCAGGAATACCAAAGGATTGGTTTCTGAAGATTTCTAACTCAGATATCTTCTTAACTTGTAGAAGTATCAGAGTCAGAGGCAGAAATACATTTGTTTACATCAGATTCACATTTTACATTTTTCAGAGCCATTTTTCACTCAGGGCAATTTTTAATGTTCAGATTTTCTAAGATGAAAAGAAATCTATCTTCAGCTAGAGGCTTAGTAAAGATATCTGCCCATTGATGTTCTGTATCAATGAACTTCAATGTTACTATCCCTTTCTGAACATAGTCTCTGATAAAATGATGTTTTATTTCTATGTGTTTGGCTCTGGAATGTAGAATGGGATTCTTACTTAAACAAATAGCAGCAGTATTATCACAAAAGATAGGAATGTTACTCTCAAATATCTGAAGATCTTCTAGCTGATGCTTCATCCAGAGCATCTGAGTTGTGCACAGAGATGCTGAGATATATTCTGCTTCTGCAGTTGATAGAGCAATTGTTGACTGTCTTTTGCTAGCCCAGGAGATTAAATTGTTTCCCAGAAGCTGGCAATTTCCAGAAGTGCTTTTTCGTTCTATTCTATCTCCTGCATAATCTGCATCACAATAACCAGAAAGCCTATACTCTGATGTTTTCTTATACATCAGGCCCAGGTTAGGAGTTCCTTTCAGATACTTAAGAATTCTCTTAACAGCTGTTAAATGAGATTCTCTAGGATCTGATTGGAATCTGGCACAAAGACAGACGCTAAAGAGAATATCAGGACGAGTAGCAGTCAGATAGAGAAGAGAGCCTATCATACCTCGATAGAGCTTCTGACAAACCTTGTTGCTTACCTCTTCCTTTTCCAGAATGCAAGTTGGGTGCATGGGAGTTTTTGCAGAGTTGCATTCAGTCATGTCAAACTTCTTCAGAACGTCTTTGATGTACTTGCTTTGATGAATGTACGTGACTTCTGGAGTTTGATTAATTTGAATTCCCAGAAAGAACTTTAGTTCTTGCATTAAACTCATTTCAAATTCTGCCTGCATTAACTTAGAAAATTATTGGCAAACAGAGATATTAGCAGAACCAAAAATAATATCATCAACATAAATCTGGCATATCATGAGATTATTATTAAGGTTTTTGCAGAAGAGTGTAGAATCAACTTTCCCTCTGATAAAATTTTGTTCCAGAAGAAAATTGCTTAATCGTTCATACCAAGCTCTGGGAGCTTGTTTAAGTCCATATAAAGATTTCTTAAGTTTAAAAACGTGTTCTGGAAAGTTTGAATTTTCAAAACCTGGAGGTTGATTAACATACACTTCTTCTGAAATATAACCATTAAGAAATGCACTCTTGACATCCATTTGGTATAATTTGATAGAATGATTAATAGCAAAAGATACAAGAAGACGAATAGATTCTAACCTCGCGACTGGAGCAAAAGTTTCATTATAATCAATACCTTCTTGTTGACTATAACCTTGAGCTACCAGTCGAGCCTTGTTTCTGACAACTTCTCCTTTCTCGTTCAGCTTGTTTCTGAAAACCCATCTGGTTCCAATGACATGAGTGCCTCTGGGTTTAGGAACGAGATCCCAGACATCATTCTTGGAGAATTGATCTAACTCTTCTTGCATAGCTGCCACCCAATCGTTGTCTTGAAGAGCTTCATCACAGGACGTAGGCTCAATCAGAGACACTAGTCCCAGAGGAATATCTTCAGAAGTTCTGAAGGTAGATCTGGTTCTAACAGGTTCATCTTTGTTTCCCAAAATCAAATCTTCAGATACGTTAATACGACTTTTAACTTTCCTTGGAATTTCTGGAGATTTAATTTCTTCAGAGTCTGGAGTGACAGTTGCTTCTGGAGTTTTCTCAGATTCTACAAGAGTGATTTCCAAATCTGCAAACTTTTCAACTAGCTTTGACTTTTCAGGGTCAAGCTTATCATCAAATCTAACATGAATTGATTCCTCCACAATTTTGGTTTCTGTGTTGTATACTCTGTAGCCTTTAGAGCGTTCTGAGTATCCTAACATAATACCTTTCTGTGCTTTGGAATCAAACTTGTTCAGATGTTCTTTAGTATTTAATATAAAGCAAATGCATCCAAAATGATGAAAATATGAGATGTTGGGTTTTCTTCCCTTACACAGTTCATAGGGAGTCTTTTCCAGAATAGGTCTAATAGAGATTCTATTCTGAATGTAACACGCTGTATTTACAGCTTCTGCCCAAAAGTGCTTTGCTACATTAGTTTCATTGATCATGGTTCTTGCCATCTCTTGGAGTGTCCTATTCTTCCTCTCTACAACTCCATTTTGTTGTGGAGTTCTAGGGCAGGAGAAATCATGGGATATTCCATTAGAATCAAATAATTCTTCAAAATCTTTATTTTCAAATTCTCCACCATGATCACTTCTGACTCTAACAATTTTGGAGTCAAATTCTTTTTGCACTTTGGAACAGAAACTGGTGAATACAGAGTGAGACTCACTCTTGTGCTTTAGGAATTTTACCCATGTCCAGCGGCTGTAATCATCAACGATTACTAGTCCATACTTCTTTCCATTGACTGATGCTGTTTTCACAGGACCAAATAAGTCAATGTGAAGAAGCTCCAGAGGCTTAGAGGTAGAAACAACATTTTTCTTTTTAAAAGATGTTTTTGAAAACTTTCCTTTCTGACAAGCTTCACACAGAGCATCTGAAGAAAACTTCAGTTTAGGTAAGCCTCTGACTAACTCAAGTTTAGTTAGCTGAGAAAGTTTTCTCATGCTAATGTGGCCTAAGCGTCTATGCCATACCCATTGCTCTTCGTGAACTGACATTAAACATTTAACATTTTGATCTTTTAAATCAGAAAGATTTATTTTATAAATGTTGTTTTTCCTCTTGCCTGTGAAAAGGACAGAGCCATCGTTCTGATTAATGGCTTTACATGTTTTTTGATTAAAGATTACATCATAACCGTTATCACTTAATTGACTTATGGATAACAAGTTATGCATTAATCCTTCTACATAAAGAACATCAGATATAGAGGGGAGAGTACCGTTACCAATAGTTCCGGAGCCTCTGATCCTTCCTTTCTGATCTCCTCCGAAGCCTACAAATCCAGCGTCTTTAAGTTCCAGACTTTGGAACATAGACTTTCTTCCCGTCATGTGTCGCGAGCATCCAGAGTCCAGGTACCATGACTGGTGTCTGAACTTTGCTGCATAGGATATCTGCAACATAGATAATCTTATCTTTCGGTACCCAGAATCTCTTGGGTCCTTTTAGATTAGTTTTCCCAGAGTTTCTCACAACTTTGGGTCTTCTAGCATTTTTAAATTTGTGTTCTTGTGTGTGTGTGTAGTGGTATGAAAAAGGAGATTTAATTTGATCACCTGTAGAAGGTTTATCTTTCTCAGGATCATAACCAATTCCCCTTTTATTATTCTGACTTACTCCATAAATCATGGATGCCATAATACTCCTATCTATCCCATTCTTCAGAAATTTTTGAAAGGCTTCTTCATATTTATAAATAATTTCATTTGAAGTTTGTGGTGCTTGAGACAACGCTTCTTCTAATTCTAAGCTTTTTGTTTTAGCTCCATCTCTTTCTAACGTTAAAGATTTGATTGTATCTTCATGTGCTAGAATTGTTGTCTCAAGTTCACTACATTCTTCAAATTTTGTTTTAAGACAGCCTTTAACGTTTTTAAACTTTTGTTTTAATTTCTGATAAGAAGTAAGAGTTTCTGATAAACATGATTCTAAGTCAGATCTAGAAAGTTCAGAAAATACCTCTTCAGATTCTTCGTCTGAACAGCTGGATGTGGTAGCCATAAGTGCTACGTTGGCTTGTTCATCAGAGTCAGATTCTGATGATCCAGATTCACTGTCATCCCAGGTAGCCATCAGTCCTTTCTTTGTTCTGAAGGTGTTTTTCTTGAAGCTTTCTTTTCTAGGGTTGTCTTTCTTCAACTTGGGGCATTCATTTCTGTAATGACCTGTTTCTTTACATTCATAACAGGTAATATCTTTGTTAGCTTTACCTTTTGAAGTTGACTCTGATCTATCCCCTCTGGGTCTTGGTCTTCTGAAGTTGTTGTTCCTCTTTTTCCAGAGTTGCTTGACTCTTCTGGTTAGTAGGGACAACTCTTCTTCATCATCAGAGTCTTCTGGTTCAGAATCGTCAGTATCTTCAGCTTCTGCCTGGAGAGCTTTGGTTCTGTCAGGCTTCCGTCTTTCAGATCTGGACTTAAGCGCTACGGACTTGTTCCTTTTCTGAGGCTCATCCTCCTCTAGTTCTATCTCATGGCTTCTGAGAGAGCTAACAAGTTCTTCAAGGCTGATGTTGTTCAGATCCTTTGATAACTTCAGAGCAGTAACCATTGGTCTCCATTTCTTTGGCAGACTTCTGACTATCTTCTTAACATGATCTGCAGTCGTGTATCCTTTGTCTAGCACTTTAAGACCTGCAATAAGAGTTTGAAATCTGGAAAACATAGCTTCTATAGCTTCATCATCTTCCATCTTGAAGGCTTCATACTTCTGGATAAGCGCCAGAGCCTTCGTCTCTTTGACTTGGGAGTTTCCTTCATGGGTCATCTTCAGAGAGTCAAGTATATCTTTGGCAGTCTCTCTGTTGGTGATCTTTTCATATTCATTGTATGATATAGCATTTAGAAGTATTGTTCTGGCCTTGTGGTGATTTTTGAAAATACGTTTCTGATCTTCTGACATCTTACTTCTGGGAACTTCAGCTCCATTTAAGACTGGAGGTTTGTATCCATCTGTGACAATGTCCCAGAGGTCAGCATCATAACCCAGAAAGAAACTTTCGATTCTGTCTTTCCAGTAATCAAATTTTTCTCCATCAAAAACAGGAGGCTTGGCATTGTAAGAATCTCTTTCATTTGAGTGGGCCATTGTTTTTCTCGTACTGGATCTCTCTACACGGTTAAGTGTTTGATTAGAAAATCAATAACAGAGCCGGAGCTCTGATACCAATTGAAGGTGAGAAAAACAAGAAAGGGGGGGTTTGAATTGTTTGAAAAATAAGCGCTTTTCAAAATGAAAATCACACAAGGATTTTATACTGGTTCGCTTATAACACAAAGCTACTCCAGTCCACCCGGCCAAGGTGATTTCGCCTTCAACAAGGACTTAATCCACTAATCTTGAAAGATTACAAACAACACCTAAGAGAGAAGAAAATCTCTTAGTCTTCTCAAGTCTACAGACCACACAAAGTCACTTGAGGAAATCAAACAAATAAAAGATACAAGATATGTAATCTAGAGTGCTTCTAAGAAAGCAAGTATTACAAACTTAAGAACAGATTTTTCACTTAATAAGCAAAAGCTTAGTGAAATTCTTTGAGAGCAAAGATGATTTTCTTGAGCGTGAAATAATTCAGTATAGTTTTGGCTAGTTGATTTCTTGTTACTGAATGTTGATTGCAGCTCTATTTATATATGAGTTGAAGTAGAGTTGAATCTGTTGGATATTAAACTGAGTTTACTCCATCACTTAAATAGCTTCTGCAGTTTAACTTTTCCTCTTTGAAGTGACTACTTACCACAAGTAGTATCTTATCTCTTGGAAGTGGAGATTAACGTCTCTTTCTCAATTAGGAAATCCATTTGAAAATCTTTACTTGTCTTCAACGTTACTCTTTCATGATTAGCAAATCCATAATCAGAGTATTTGTGTATCTGGAGAAACTTGGAATCTTGCTTCTGATGTTGATCTAAATAGATTCTTCAGAGGGCGTTGTTCAGAGTCAGAGCTTCTAGACTTTACTTCATGTTTAGATGCTTCTGATACTTTGTAGTTTTGTCCAGAGTCAGACTATCTTGAACGAGATTCCACTTCAGATGCTTCTGATACTAGAGAATTTGTATCTGATCTTGTTGTGCATCTGATGACATCATCAGATTTATTACTTCTTCCTTTAGAACCCTGCACACTTAGAAACTTTTCGTTAGGGTGCCATTTTTGGTTTCATCCTTTGTTATCATCAAAATCAAGGAATCTGTTGTAGAACAATTTTTGTTCTTACATTTATTAGATGAAGGTTTAGATCAATGTCTCACCTTGACCCGCAATAAGATGCCCGACATAGAAAACCCAAAAGTAGAGCTTAATGAGGTACCTAAGACCCTAAGATATGAGTTTTTAGATTCTGAGATGAATCACCCTGTTATAGTCAATGCTAGCCTTGGTAGAGATGAGACCGATAAGTTACTTGATGTTTTGAAGATATATCCTGCAACCTAAGGATACAGTATGAGTGATCTAAAGGGAATCAACCCATCTGTGTGCATGCACCAGATCATGCTAAAAGAGGATTCTAAAACCTCTCGAGAGCACCAAAGACGGATGAACCCTAACATGAGTGAGCTTGTTAAGAATGAAGTTACGAAACTTCTTGATGTCAGGATTATTTATCTCATATCTGACAATAAGTGGGTAATTTTGGTACATGTGGTACCAAAGAAAGGTGGTATGAATGTTTTTAAGAATGAAAAAGGTGATTCCTTAGTTACACACATAATGACTTGATGAAGGATCTGCATAGATTACAGAAAATTGAATAAAGCCACAAGGAATGATCACTTCCCCTCCCCTTTATTGACTAGATGTTAGAGCGCCTAGCTAGGCACTCACATTTCTACTACTTGGATGTATATTAAGGAGTTTTCCCGATCATGATACACCCAAGTGATCAAGAAAAGACTACTTTTACATGCCCTTATGGAACTTTCGCTTATCGACAGATTCCATTTGGGCTATGTAATGCTCTGCCACTTTTCAAAGATGCATGATGGAAATATTTGATAATTTTTTGACGATATTATGGAAGTCTTTATGGACTTTTCTCTGTGTGTGGATCTAGTTTTGATGTTTGTTTAGTGAATCTAGATAAGGTTTTAGAGAGATGTGTTAAGGTAAATCTTGTTTTGAATAGGGAGAAGTACCATTTCATGGTTAAGGAGGGCATTATTCTCGGACACTCTGTGTCTGCTAGAGGTATTGAGGTTGATAGAGCAAAAGTCGAGGTTATCAAAAATTTACAACCTCCAAAGACTACGAGAGAAGTCCAGAGCTTTCTCTGACATGCTAGATTCTACCGGTATTCATTGAGGACTTCTCAAATATAACCAAACCCCTTACTGGCTTGCTGGTGAATGACACAAAGTTTATCTTTGATGAACACTACCATGAGTCCTTCCAACTATTAAAGAGTGCATTAATTTCTGCACCTATTATACAACCTCCTGATTGAAGTGAATCTTTCGATATTATGTGCGACACATCTGATTATGCAGTAGGCACTGTTCTAGGAAAGCGCAAAGACAAAAAGTTGCATGCTATATATTATGCTAGCAAGACGCTAGATGAAGCTAAAATTAATTATCATACTACAGGAAAAGAGATTTTGGAGATTGTGTTCGTCGTTGATAAATTTCGGTCTTACCTTGTAGGATTGAAAATTATCATTTACACTGACCATGTTGCCCTCCGGTATCTGCTAACAAAAAAGGATGCAAAGTCGATATTAATTTGGTGTATCCTACTACTTCAGGAATTAGACATGGAGATCCGAGACAAGAAAGGAACTAAGAATGTGGTGAAGAATCACCTGTCGAGGATTACTGATGTTGAGAGTGATGATGTTCCTATTAATGATTACTTTCCCTATGACAAGATGATAGACTTCGTCGGAGTTGAGGCCTCTCGTTATGCCTATATCACTAATTTTCTTAAGGGGACGAATTTGGTTTGAGGAAAGCACCTGAGGAAGTTGCTATAGCAAAATCATCAGTGCCTTGTTATGTTGATTACATCAACTACCTTGTTGCCGACATTTACCTCTCGATTTTACCAACCAACAAAAGAAGTGATTCTTCCATGATCTCAAATAGTACTACTTGGATTACCCTATCTTGCTCAAAAGATGACGATATCTTCCACCGATGCGTACCTGATGACAAGATTGAGAGTGTCATTACCCACTGTCCCTCATAACCCCATGGAAGGAATATGAGCATCTCTAAGACTGCCACAAAGATCCTTCAAGCTTGCCTTTATTGACCTACTATCTTTAGAGACGTGCACATCTTTACCACTGAATGTGGTCGATGCCAACACACTGGAAACATTTCGCAGAGGGATGATATGCCTCAGAAGCCTGACATGGAAGTTCAGATTTTTTATGTATGGGGTATAGATTTCATGGGACCGTTTCCATCCTCAAATGAGAATAAATATATACTAGTTGTTGTGGACTACGTGTCTAAGTGGATCGATGCTATTTCCTCTTCGACTAATGATTCTGACATGGTAACTAAGATATTTTAAAATGTCATATTTTCGAGGTTTGGAACTCCTAAATAAGTCATCAATAATGGTGATTCACACTTCATTTACAAATGTTTTGAAAACATCTTACTTAAGTATAGAGTTAGACATAATGTAGAGACCCCTTACCATCCGCAGACAAACGGACAGGTGGAAATGTCAAATCGTGAGATTAAGAGGATATTGGAGAAAATAGTTTCCACCTCCAAGAAGGATTGGTCAACTAAGTTAAGTGATGCATTCTAGGCCTATAAAACAACCTATAAAACTCCTATATGAATAACTCCCTTTAAGTTTATCTATGGAAAATCTTGCCATCTCCCAATAGAATTAGAACATAAAGCCTATTGGGTCATTAAGGCCCTTAATATGGACCATACAGTTGTTCAAAGCAGAAGGTTGTTTGACTTGCATGAGCTTAAGGAGTTGCGACTAGATGCTTAGGAAAATGCCTTGATTTATAAAGAGAGAACTAAAAGATGGAATGATAAGTGCATCTCTATGAGGGAGTTTAATGATGGAGAGCTTGTGTTGTTGTTTAACTCCAGGCTTAGATTACTCACTAGGAAATTACGATCTTTATGGTCTGGACCGTTTGAGGTAACAAGAACTAGCGAGTTTGGTGTTGAAAAGGTGTGGAGTGAATCCACATGAAAGTTTGTTGTTAATGGTCAAAGGTTAAAACATTACCACCCTTCCAATATTGTTCTTGACCAAGGTTGTACCTTGATGTTATACCCCCCTTAGAGGGCTGATTAAACTGAGTCGAGCTACTAACCTTTAAATGAAATGCTGCGTGGGAGGGAACACACGAGTTTCATTATTTTTATTTTCATTTTGTATAGTTTCCCTTTAATAATTGGTAGACCCGGTTGAGAGAAACCGGTAGTCAGTGAACTATTTTAGTGAGAAAATATTCCCTTTTTTCTTAAAAGTTCCTTAAAGGCACTGCAAATTGTATTTCCCAAATAATAAATGAAGAAGCGTTGGTTCAGTTGCGTGATGGGTTACCCGTCATCCAGCTGGTGAATGTCAAGTTGTCAAGGCAGCATTTAGTTATTTGTAAATCCACAAAAAGTGATTCCATAGGAAGCTATCACCTTGGGTGTCATCCACCTGATACCATCAAGGTGACAAAAATGGCACTTTCAAGACAGAAAGCTAGACATTTTTTCTTTTCGTTTTTCTCTTTTATTGTTCGAATAGTTCTTATTCCAATAAACTCATTAAATCCATTTATTCTCATACCTTTCAACTTCCACCCACTCTAAATTCCCTCACCTATTTTAACTCACTTTTTCTTCTCTCTTCCCACGCTCTTATTACCTTCTTACTTTCATCACCATTTTCTTCTCACAAAATACACACACACTCCATAAAAGTCAATCTTTAAACCACCATATCTTTCTCATTTCTCCACCATTTCAGAAACTGAAACCAGTTTCGTCATCCCCATTCCATCCACTTTCACATTCAACCTCAAAACTCAATTTCCTCATCTTTATAAATCTCCATTTTTGAACCTCCTTCATTTTCACCTCTTTTTATACTTACAATGCCACCAAGGAGACAACTGGATTACATGGGTATCATTTTTAAAGATGGAACAGGCCAAAGGGAACATTACACTTTCCTGTACCATCGCCTGCTTACACCTACAAGGTATGTTGATGACACTTGTTTGCATACTTTAGTCTTATATGATAATGTTCATTTCATGCTTAGTAATCTAGGCTGGGATTATTTTGTTACTCTTAGACCTGCCACATATGAGAGACTGACCTTAGAGTTTTTAAGTTCTTTTTCATGTAATACTCATCCTGACAGCAAAGGATGGAGCGGGACAATTCAGTTTCGTATGTTTAACCAAGATTATTCTTTTGATCATAACCATATTTTTGATTTGTTGCAATTACCACACACTGTCGATATCCCTTATGAGGTCCCCCAGATGGAACCTTGATTTGTTGAGTTTGTCCCTTTTTGGCAAACTCACAGAGGATTATGCCACTGATATGGAATGGAAAAATCTTCCCATATCCATAATACAATTATCTATTATTTTCATAAGATCCTTGCACACACTATCTTTGGGAGAGACAAAAATGGTAGTGTCAACTTGAAAGAGTTGTTTCTCATTCACTACGTGACTCATAATACACCGAATCACACTACCTAATTTATGGTGGCTCATATGTGTTCGATATCGAATTCTAATAGAGGATACATCACCATTGGAGGATTGATTACCTCCATTTCTCATGCCTTGTAATTAGAGTTTGAGTTGGCGACTTTAGTACTCGTCCCTGGTAGTGCCGTCCTGGACTTGCATGCTTTCCAAGCGCACATGTTAATTAAACATAAGAGGGAAGGTAAGTATTATTTGGTGGTTAATAATAAATTTATTAAGAGTGTTATTCTTCCTTTCCATGCATGCACTAATGTGCGAATTACAGGCAATAGGTTATATGATTTAGCGGCTAGCGAAGACGCCCGAGCCGTCCCCATGAACATCGGAGTAGGAGGTGGTCATACTAATGACGAGTTAGACTGGAGAGAGAAAAATTCTCCGGCATTTACACACAACACCCTCACTCCATCTCCCGAATAGGCCACTTCCCCATAACACTTTTCCCCTCAGCATCAGTATTCACCGGTACACACAACACAATATTATTCTGACCCTTATGTAGGTACATCATCTTATCACCATTTGGTTGTAAAATAAGATTATAATGCCTTTAGGCATGATATCACCAACTTGAGATACAAAGTGAAGGCACACAATGATACTGATGTGAGTTCTATTTCTAGAGAGGTGGAACTTACAACGGCTATTGACTATCAGTAGACCCGTAACATGGAAATGAGGGATATTATACAAATCCAAAGATATGGCTATGTTGATTTTATTATTTATTCTTTAAATATGGATGTGGGTTGCAAGACTCAAAACCAAAAAACTTCACAAAAGCATTTGAAATCAAAGAGAGTAAGAAACAATTGAAGGTGTTGAATGATGAGATGTATTGATTGGAGAAAAACCATACTTGAGAACTCTTGAAACTACCTAAGAGATAGAGGATGGCTTGATGCAAGTGGATCTTAAATAAAAATAAATGTATTTAAAATATTTAGAAACCAAAATATAAAGCAAGAGTTGTAGAAAATGGGTTAAATTATATGGAAGGAATGAATTACAATGAAATATTTTCACCTATGATAAAACATTTTTCTTTAAGGTCTTTATAAATGTTGAGAATCAATATAGTCTTAATTTGGTAAGAAACTTATTTAGAATTGGATTTCTCACAAGGAAACCTTGAAGAGGTGGTCTACAAATATCAACCACAAGGCTTATAAAGGACAAGTTTAAGGTTAGTATTTTGAAGAAGTGAATTGTTCTCATATCAAATTAGTTACTAAAAAAAAGTTGTAGACGATTTTAGAATTATTTATGGTAAAACCAACATCATTCATTTGGGTCATCAAACTAAACTTTAGTAGTGCAACATCCTCAATCGGAGGATTAAAAGAATATAATGAAGACTACTCCCTATGCAAGTGGTTTTATGAGCATTATGTATGTTATGGTTTGTAGTAGACCAAAATAATCTTGTGAAATTAGCATAGTATGTCAATTTATTATTTGGTTCAAGTTCGTTGGAAAGATTTGAATGGGTGTTGAGATATTTGAATGGCTCATTGATGGATGGTATGAAGTACACAAAGTCATCTCAAAATAAATACACTTTTGATAGATTTTTCAATGCAAAATATGTGGGAATTATTGACACTAAAAAATTCTTGTTAGATTTCATTTTTACGTTGAATGGAGGACTATAAGTGGAAAAACATGTCAACAATTAGTATTTAATTTATCAACAAATCAAGTGGAGTATATTTCCTTATTTGAAAGGTCAAGAAGTCATTTAGTTATAATTTATAATGGGGGATCTGTTTTCTAATCATCAATTTCACCATTGAAGAACAAAACATGTAGACAACTATTTGCACTTAATTAGAGGTCTAATCGATTTCAAGGAAATTGTAATGGAGAATGTTGCTTCGAAAGGTAATTTGTGGGATGTGTTCACCAAGTAATTATCTAGGCCAAGTTACAATTTTTTTTTGGAATTGATAAATTTTGTTAAACTGTGATGAAAGAATGGACAAAGTAACAAGTGGTTCAAGGATAAATTGCCATCACCGTTATTTTTAAGACATGAGAAGAGAACTGTGGAATTCTCCATAAGAAAACTCAATATTCCAACTAACTATCTACTGCCTCACACTTGAGGCGCATAGTGTAACACCCCAAAAATTGATTAATTTATTTAATCAAATAAATTGTGTTTTGTTTAATTAATCAGTATATGGTATGATTTTAATTGAGTTGTATGTGTATGTGGTGTATGAGGGTGTAGTGAGAGCATTGGTGGGGTGATAAAAAGATTAAAAGGATTAAAATAATTAATTTAATTGTAAATAATTTGAATTGGTTATTTTTTTAATTAATTAACTAAAACAAATAAGAAAAGAGTTTTTTGAATAGAAGATAAGAAATAAGGAGAAATTAGGGACGTGGTGAAAATTATGAGATAAATTGGGCCTAAGTATAATTATTAAGAAATAAAATTAGGGTTTTAGAGATAAAAAGGGGTTAGTGGGACTTTTGAAGAGTTAATACGTGAAATAGAGCGTTTGGAGAAAAAGGGGAGGCTATGGCTTGTAGAGGGAAGAATAAACCATCGACCAAATTCAGAATTTTGAAGGGAATCCGATGTAAGGCAGGAGAAAGAGCTTCTATATGGGTATTTGGCATGAAATGATAGATAAGAGAGACCTTTACTCTCTTTAAGGATTATGTGAAACTTATCATGATTTGTTGTTGGTGTATGGTGATCTAAAAATTGATAATAGGATGTGATATTATCTGATTTTCATGATCAAATTCGTGTGTGTATTGTTTTGCTTATGAGTATGTGATTTTATGACATTGTTGGAATATTTAAGTTTTGAACATAAACATGAATTTGATGAAAGTGATGAATAAATTATGTGTCTAATTGCTACGATCATGATTTAATATGTGCACTATAATATGTTTAATTGTGATGAGATTGTTATGTGCTATTAAATTCTTGGTAGGGTGTGTTTAAATGTTAATGAGAGTTAGTTTGATGTGTCAGGGATAGGGAATGGGGAAGATGAAGTTAACAATTGAAAAACTGGAATTTTTTGGAATTTGGGGTGATGTCAATCGATTAATATCCAATCGTATAAAATTAGAAAAAATTGAAAAAATTGAACCATGTCAATCGATTAATTTCCTGAATAAATCAATTGCTCTTAGCCAAAATGTAAAATATTGAAAAGATAGAATGTAATAGGGATTAATTTGAATCTATTGCACCCAGATATCAACCAATTGATGCTAGTCAATTTTTGAAAAATTGTTGAGCTGAAACATATTATTTTATCCAATTGTTTTTGCCATAAGTTTAGTTTCATAAATCCAAATGAGGTGAGATTTGAAGAGTTGGAAAGCTAACGCGTACGACTACCCCATAGTGATGTATTAAGAGGATATTAGTTAACGGTAACAAACGAGCGGTTAATTGTGTAAATGAATGAATTAATGATGAATTGATGTTAAGATGAGTTAATATAAGTGAGTCTGGTGTGTGTAACACCCCTATTTTATTCATCATTTATTTAATTATTTATTTGGTTTAATTGAGTAAATTATTTGAATAATGATTTATATTTGAGTTGTGACGTGTTTGGCCGGTGTTGACATTTGTGATAATTTATGCTAATTT
Source organism: Lathyrus oleraceus (assembly GCF_024323335.1). Taxonomy (NCBI): domain Eukaryota; kingdom Viridiplantae; phylum Streptophyta; class Magnoliopsida; order Fabales; family Fabaceae; genus Lathyrus; species Lathyrus oleraceus. The sequence continues at coordinate 191,866,600 of NC_066585.1, forward strand.
AATTAGTTTGGTGGGAATTAAATTAATTATATTATTAGAATTTGAAAGAATATGAGGAATTGGGTAAAAAGTGAGAATAATGGAAATAGATGGTTAGTAATGAATAGTTTTGGTTAGTTGGGCCAAAAGTTAATTAAGAGGAATTAATTAGAATATTATATATTCTAAAATTTAGAGAAATTAGGTTTAGAGAACTTTTTTGTCAGTATGTGAAAAGAAGGAGTTTAGAGAAACAAGAGTGGAGAGTTAAGGCTTGAAGGAGGACATTGAAACTTATTTTTGCTGTTTTTGTTGGAATTATAAGGTAGGAGAGATTGTTTGATGACAATCCGCTATTGCATGAATTCGGCCAAAGAAACAGATCAAAACAAGTTAAAGAGGAGAAACAAATGAAGAAGAAAGACCAAAGGATGAGGAAAAAATAGCTAAGTGTGAAGAAATTGGACTTACTAAAAAATCAGGTGAAAAGGGAGCAAAGGCGTATAGTTGTTTATTGGGAAGAACATGGATACATGATGTTGGGGCAGTAACGTGAACTTTTCATCAGAGACTCAAGTTTGTTAAAAATGATAAGCTGGTAATCATTTACGGTGAGCAGGCCTTGCTTATCAGTCACCTGTCTTCTTTTCGATATATAGATGCAGATGAGGAGGCTGTTGGGACTCAGTTCCAAGCCCTTGATATAGTTAATGCTATTCAGAAGAGTGGGGCATCTATTGCTTCGTTGAAAGATGAGCAGCAGATCGTGAAGAGCGGTCAAGAAGAATATTGGGGACATATTATTAAGCTTCTCGAGAATAAGAACATAGTTGGTTTAGGGTTCTCACCATATACAACTAGAAGAGCGTTGAAGCATGAAGTTGTTATCATACCTATCTAAGAGGTGTTCCATAGTGTTGGTTTCATCCACCCTAGAGATCAAGTCGTTGCTGCCATTAGTGGAGGAGATTCAAATCCAGAATGGTTTTGCTTTGTGACGCATGGAGAGATTAGTCAAAATTAGACTATTGTGGATGTTCCTAGTGTCGTTCATTTGTCAGAGTAATTTGTTTTGTTTTTTTCCAATAATTACTTTCACTCTGCCCAAGGTGAAAGTGACATTGTTCGGGCGCCCTTTGTTTTTAAGATCATTAATAAAATATGTTTTCTTATCCAATGTGTTTTTCTTTTTGCATTTTTTCTGGAAAATGGTAACTAAAAAGACTGTTAAAAACAATTTCAATGCTTGCATATCACTTTCAAATTTATCTGTTTTCTAAAGCAAAGCATAAATCATGTGCAGATTAATGAACAATAAACCCATTGAAAACAATGACCATGTGCCCTCTCCCAACTTTTAATTCCTTGTATATGAATCAGAATAAGAAAGTGAGGAAGACGATGATATTCCAGAAGAAATTACTAGGTTGCTTGAGCACGAGGAGAAGACTATTCATCCATATAAATAGCATGTCGAACTGATCAACTTAGGTTCTAAAGAGAACAAGAGAGAAATCAAGATTGGGGTACTGCTTGGTGAAGATGTCAAGAAAAGGTTGGTAAAGCTGTTGAAAGAGTATGTTTATGTATTTTCTTGGTCGTATCAAAGATATGCCAGGATTGGATACTGATAGTGTAGAAGATCGACTGCCTCTTAAACCAGAATGCTCGCCAGTGAAGCAAAAGTTAAGAAGAACTCATCCTGATATGACTGTCAAGATTAGAGGAGAAGTGCATAAACAAATTGCTGCTGATTTTCTTGTCACATCTATTTATCTTTAATGGGTGGACAATATTGTGTCAGTTCCAAAGAAAGACGCAAAAGTTAGAATGTGTGTAGATTATAGAGATCTGAATAAGGCAAGTCCAAAAGATTATTTTCCTCTATCACATATTGACATGTTAGTAGACAATACAACTAAGTTTAATGTTTTCTCCTTTATGGATGGCTTTTTCGGGTATAATCAAATTAAAATGGCACTTGAGGACGTGGAAAAAACAACGTTTATCACCCCTTGGGGAATATTCTACTACAGAGTGATGCCCTTCGGCTTGAAGAACATTAGTGCTACGTATCAGAGGGCTATGACTACCCTATTCCATGACATGATGCATAAATAAATCGAGGTATATATTGATGATATGATTTCCAAGTCTAAGACTAAGGAAGATCATATAGAATACTTGTTGAATTTGTTCCAGCGTTTGAGAAAATTCATACTCCATTTGAATCCAAATAAATTCACTTTCAGTGTTCGTTCCGGGAAGCTTTTGGGTTTCATCGTCAGTCAGAAAGGTATAGAAGTGGATATAGATAAAGTCAGGGTTGTTCGAGATATGCCTGCACCCAGAACAGAAAATCAAGTCAGAGGATTTCTCGGACGTTTAAATTATATTTCCATGTTCATTTCTCACTTGACTGCCACTTGTGAGCCAATCTTCAAGTTGCTTCATAAAGATCAAAGTATTGTATGTAATGAAGATTGTTAGAAGGATTTTAATAGTATCAAAGGTTACTTGCTTGAGCCTCCTATTTTGATCCCTCCAATGGAAGGGAAGCCTCTGATTATGTATTTAACAGTCTTGGAAGGATCGATGGGTTATGCCCTCAGACAACAGGACGAGACAGGTAGGAAAGAGCATGCTATTTATTACCTGAGTAAGAAATTCATAAATTATGAATCCTGATATTCTTCTCTTGAGAAAACTTGTTGTGCTTTGTGAAGCTAGCGAAAATATACCCGAACACATTGCACGCTCGAACATACAACAGAGTCGCCATCGAACTTTATTTATTCCCGAAGGAAACGAAAAACACCGATAAAACCCGGGGGAAAGAGATAACTGGGTAAGGAAGTCATTTATGCAAGGGGAAGGTATTAGCATCCCTCACATACGTTGTACACAACAGGGACCTTTTTGATTGTTCTATGCTCGAATGGGTGTTGTCTAAGGATTACTCGCAAAAGAATAAGGGAAAAAGAAAATAATAGATAGAGTGCTCAGAGAGGATTAGGACCATCATGCCTACATATTCCTACAGTGAAATAAGGAATTTAGAGTTATGTAGTTTATAGAACTAATGGTGGGAGGTGACAGAAGTGTGATAACAAATATGGTTTGAACCAAAGGATTATATGGTTTGACTCCAAAAAGGGATTAAATATGAACCCAAGAGGAAAGTTGGAATTAACCATTATGTGGGGAGCCTGAGGCATGTAACCACTATATGGTACAACTGAAAATAAAGAGAATTAAGTGTTTGGCATCAAGGCAAACATCTCTCGATTCAAAGGCAGACACTGGATAAAGCTCAAAGAAATAGTGTATTTGGCTCAAAGAAAGAGATTATATCACATGAAGTGAATGAAGGTAGTAGGTATGAATGAATGTAGGGAATGATGAATGGAGTGATAGAGAATGATAACCAAAGTAGAAGGAAACTGAAAGATTGGGTAAAAGTGGCAGAAGGGTATAATTTGGAACCAAAGGTAAGAGTATTATTGGAATCCATAAGAGAAATGGTATTTGAAACCACATAGTAAAGGTGGTACATACTAACATGTGGGGGGCCATAAGCATCATACAATTGCATTGTCATAACCGAAAACAAGGAATTAAGTGTTTGGCATCAAGTAAAACATCGCTTGGCACAAAGGTGGACAATTGTCCTAAAATGGTATATATGGAATTCCAAAGAAAATAGTATTTGGTTCCAAAGAAAGACAGTATGTCACTGAGGAATGGTTATGGTTGAATATAGATGATGGATCATAAAAGATATGAGTGGAACCTTAGGGCAGGAGAAGGGGGAATAGATAGGAATGTGCTCGCCTAGGATTCACATCTTCGTGCCTACGTATTCTCACTGTGGAATGAGAAAGTCAGAGCTCCGTAGTTCATGGAACCCAGAAAACAAAGAGAAGAGAGAGTGATGAAAAGTATAACTTACACCAAAAGAATGATAGCATGGGAAACCATAAAGGAAAATGAACTTTGAACCAAAGAGTAAACGAGGTACATACTAAGATGTGGGGGGCCAGAGGCATCATACCACTGTATTGTCATGACCAAAAATAAAGGAATTAGATATTTAGAATTAAGGCAGGTATGAAACCCAAAGTAAAATGATTATTAGTACAAGGAACAATATATCACTATAAGGAACAAGCAATTTGAAACCAAAGAATGGTATATTGAATCCATGAAGGAATAAACTCTGAAGCAAAGAGTAAAGAAGGTACATACTAAGATATGGGGGGCCATATGAATCATACCATTGTATTGTCATAACCAAAAACAAAGGAATTAGGTGTTTCGCTTCAAGGAAAACATCTCTTGGTTCACAAGGTAGGCACTGGAATTTCCCTAAAAGGATATGTATGTAATCCAAAGGGAGAAAGTATTTGGTTTTAAAAAGATGGTATTGATTGATGAAGAATAATAAATAAGGTAGCTCACGGAGAATATGAATCCTCGTGCCTACGTATTCTCACTGTGCAATGAGAAATTCAGAGCACCGTAGTTCGACTCATTCTGACCGAAACAAAGACAACAAGAGACTGAGGCAAGAGAAATGATAAATGATAATAAAAGATGAAGGAGACTCGGCAGTCATTTGATATGAACCATACTAAAGTCTATGATTAAAGGCGAATACGATGAGGAACTGGGTCATTCGTCCCGTACCCAAAGATATTCAGAATGAGTTAATAGAGTTCTCCACTCTCATTCATTCTTTACTACTTAAGGATCATGGCATGTGATTCTCATCATAAATTTCAAGTTGCTGAGGAAGAATCCTTGTTTCTCCTTATAATGAAGACTTTTTAATCATTTGATTCGAATTGCATTAAAGTCTATGAACAAAGGCGAATACCTTGAGTAACTGGGTCATTCCTCCCGTACCCAAGGATACCCTAGACAAAGATATGAATGCTCCACTCTCATCATTCTTTGTTACTTAAGACTCATGATATACAACTTGAATCATGATTGATAAGTTACCGATAAAGGCTTTTGATTGTTGCATTGTTGCTTGTGAAGAGAGACTTGACAATCATTTGATTCAAATCATGCAAAAGTCTATGAGTAGAGGTGAATATGATGAGCAACTGGTTCATTCATCCCATACCCAAAGATATTCAGAATGAGTTAATGGAATTCTCCACTCCCATTCATTCTCTATTTCTTAAGGCTCATGTCACACAATTTAAATCTTGATTGAAAAGCTCTTGAAGAAACACCTTTGATATGCTTTGTATAATCCACTGCTTGATTTGTCCGGGGATGCCTTACATAACAGTATGAACTCGAGGCTTTGATATCCACAACATTACATGAATTAGTCCTATCAAGTGATCAAAGGACTTCTGATCACTTGAATAGACTGTGGGATTATACACAAATCAAAGGATTTAGTTAATCAAAATTTCTTTTGATCAACTTGAATCAATGGGGTTGATTTAATGGTTAATCATGTACAAATCATCTAAAGGTTAATCAAATGATATGTATAAACCCTAAGCTAGGGGTTCATGCAACATTAGGATCAAATTAATAATCTATAAAATATCACATGAAAAACAATGATTAAACATGATCAATTAATTTAAATCAAGCCCTAATCTAAGGGAACATGATGTTCTATCACTGAATCCTATGGTTGAAAGAGTCAATTTACATGGGTGATCAATTTGGAAATTAATTCTAAAATAAAAATCTATTTAAAATTAGTTATTCTAATTATCTCTAATTTTCTAACTAAAACAATTAATTCTAATACATTAAAATTCTAATTCTAATTAAATTCTAAAATATAATCAAGTTAATCCTAATTAAAATTCCCTAATTAGACTAATTAACAAAAGTTAAAAAGGCTAAAAAACAATTAACAATAAAATCACAAAAACAAATAACAAAAATGGGCCCGAAGGGGAGTACATGCCCTGAAACACGGGTATGCAAATCAGAAATGCGCTTGGGCCCTGGGTCAAAGGCCCAAACGAAACTCAACTCAAAATGAGGAGGTGCAACCATTGCAGGTGGTGTGGATAGCAGGGAACAATAGGCTTTGGGTGAAAAGCCAGCCCAAACGCGAGGGGACTAATGCGTCTGATCATGCACATGTTTCACATGTCAAAGCTTTCAAGTTCAAATGAAAAATTCCCTCTTCATCTGAAAAGCTCTCCTCCGACACACCGAAATTCTCCACCGGCGGCGGAGGAGCCTAAACCACCAACTCTAAGCACCAAACTACTCGCTTTAATGTCTTGACCCTAAATCTAACACTCATTTTTACTAATTCTTCTCCTAACATTAAAACCGTAGTGAATTGCACACAAACCCGATGCAGGTCACTGGAATATCAGGTACATTCCTCTGAAAACTTCTTCTTCGAATCTGAGTACTCGTTCTTATACTTCTTCTTCAACTTTATCTTTCTTCCACTGTGTGTATGCGAGATTGAAACTTATGTAGAGTGACGAGAGAATTGGGATAGGAGAGTGATGGTGATGAGAGGGTGATTCTAATTGGAGAGTGAAATCTCTAGATTCGTGTGATTTGAAGGGTTGAATGAATCTGTGAAACGTTTTCTGAATGAAGAGTGAAGTGAGGGATTTATAGAGACGGAGGAGCTAACCGAATTGGTCAGGTTGGGCAGTTAGTTAAGAGATGTTAGGGCAACTGTGACTGTTAATGAATTTCATGGAGGAAATTGTTATGATTTGTTAACTCGGTTAGACTTCTGTTAGCGACTGAGCTGAAGTGTGACAATCATGATTAAGTTCAATTTTCTGCAAGTCAACTTGATCTTCGGTTAGATTTCGGTTCAGTTAGTGGATGCAGTTAAGTGAAACTGTTAATTTGGACGTGCATGTTAGTAGTAGGTTAATTGTCAATTGGTTAGTTCAATTATTAAGCAATTAGCAGTTAATGTCAAATCGGATGAACTGCTATGATGCATTCACATTGCAGCTTTGCTGAAACAATGTTAGTGATGAATGTTGCGTTGCAGCCATGTAAGTGTGTTGTATGCTGCTGCAAAATTTCCATGCTTGCAATATTTAAAATGTTAGATGAATTTGGTTGAATGCCTAAATTGGTGATGTTATCTATTGCTAATCTATGAACTGTTTTTGGAAACTTGTTGAAAATGGACTACAAAATATTTTAATGCATTGTTCTGTTAATCCATTACACTTGTTTTACTGCTACTGACTGTTAGTGATCAAAACCATGATTGCTTGCAAATTGAATTTTAGAAACAATTATAATGTCACTTGTTTTGGATATTTTATTAACTTTGATTCCATGGTATAGGTGAAAAAATGCAATGGTTAAGTGCAGGTTGTTTGTGAGTTTGGTATGTATGCATTTATGCTATGTCCATGCCTTTGAATGAGTGCATCGATATGAGTTTACATGGGTGCATTGGATACATGTGGGCTAATGTACATATTGCTTATGATTGAGTGCATGTTTTCCTTGGTTTGTGCCAAGACAAGACTTTGGTTAGGCAAGACAATAAGCATGAGCAAGGCATGGCCAAGTGAAGTACAAAGAATGAGCTTCCTTGCTTAGGAAGCCAATGTGATGATGGAAGCTTATGAAATAATGTAAAAATGAAGATGTGATGTAATTAGTATTGGGTTTAGGAAAAAAGATGATGGTTGACACTGGCCAACTGATTGACCAAAAAAATCAACAGTTGACCAAAAGTCAACATTTGTAAAAATATAAATTTTCTTTATTTTTATTTTGTAATGGACATGTTTATACTATTTTAAGAATGAATGACCAATATTAGGATGAAATGCTCCATGATTGTATGTAAACAATTTGATTCTTTGAATGGATTTCATCTAAAAACCAAGTTTAATCCATGACTAGAAGTAAATGAATTAATGCCCCTTGAGAACATTTGGATCATGCATGATAAATCAAGGATTAAATGGACTAGAACAAAGGGATGGGCCAAGGGTTAATAGTTTGCAATGCACAATGAGTCATAATAGGACAATGAAGCACAATGGACCAAAAGATTAAGAACCAATGCAATCATGAATCAATGACCATGGACCTCTGAATTTGAAAGCACCTTGGGCCTAAAACCAATGTGTCATACGGTGAACTGGACTTTTTTGTGGTTTTAATCGCAATGTCGCGGTTAGCAAGAGTCGTCACCGACTTTTCTTTTATCCAATAAGGAAAGGTGGAAAAGAACAGGAAAGACCTTAATTTAGATTTTGGGTTCGGGAGGTACATTATACAAAGGGAAGGTGTTAGCACCCTTTGTATCCATGGTTATCCATGGGCTCTTAATTGCTCAATCACTTATATCATTTTTAAAAAAAAAGTGTTTGTGAATTGTTTAGAAAAATTGTTTCGAAAAGAGAATTTAACTTTGTAATGATTCTTGTATGAATGTATACAAAGTGATTATCTCGTTTAGTTTTGAAAATTGTTTAGAAAAATATAACTCGGTAATGATTCTAGTATGAATGTATACCAAGTGGTGATTTTCTGAAGGTATTTTGAAAGGTGTGAGGTGTGAAAAAATGTTTTAGGTTGTGAGCCAGCAATTAAGAGTTATACCGACCCAAGGTCTTTATGAGTATTTCCTATCCTTATGAGGGTAAAACTGTCCTTATTATTGAGAAATAAGTAGTTTTATCCTTTGGATGTAAAAGGGTCATCGTAGGGTCATCGATTGGTCATTGAAGGCAACAGTTACGAGGATACCTTAGCATTCGAAGGGACTATCATCTTTTAACCGTAGGCAACATCGGAGGGTCATCGAGGGACAAAGTTGTATATTCGAAGGCAACATCCGAGGGACTATAATTTATTTTATGATGATTTAACCGAAGGGTCTTTGCTAAGGGTATCCCCACGTTCGCGGGACATGACCGTAATATCGTAATCGTAAGGCAACAAAGAGAGGTCCAAGATCACTTATTCAAAGGCAAAGTTTTACAATTAATTATATAATTAGGATGAAACTCCACATTAAAATTATTAAAAATAATATATTAAAAAATTAATACATTAGAAATTAATACATTAAAAAAATTAATTTAGGGTGAAACTCCACAAGGGTATCCCACAAATAAAGTGGAATACCTAGCCAATAACCTTTTCCTAGGATATGTGAACCTTTACGAAGCTCAAAAAAAGAAACATGTCAGAACACCAAATCAGGGTGCAATCGAAGATTACACCGGAGAAATATCACAACAATAAATAGGATAGGATGAATAATGCATGGCTATGATAAAAACATAAAAAAAAACAGAATAGGCCACGGTTTTTGAATTTGAAAACAGCCCCACGTTAGGAACTTTGAATTTTATGGCATTTTATCACAGGAATAAGATGATCAAACATTCAGGGTATTCAGGCATATTTAGATTCCCATACGAAAGCAAATTATATATCAACATTTAATCATGATACATTATATATGTAGATATGGCCAATTGAAAGTATAAACAATAGAGATACGCAAACCTGTTTGCCAATTCAAGGTTGAAGGGATTGACCACTTGTAGTATCGGAATAAGTTAGGCAGCGGGAATTGGACGGCGATGGCTTCGGTGCAGATGGGCTGCCTTCAGGGTTTCTTTACTCTGAATTCTCCGGGTAGGCAGGGTTCCTATGCCAAAGTTTCTATCCGTCATTCTCTGTTCTCTCTCTTTCTTTTTCCTCAAGGTTTTGTTCCAAGGAAACCTCAGAGTGTTTTGCTTCTCTTCCTTCTTTCTCCAGTGAATCTCCCAGTGTAAACTCCAAGTCTAACTCCAAGTGTAACTCCCCCTACTGAAACTTCAGTATTTATAGACTAATTTCGTGGGTAATGGGCTTGGAATGAGGGAGACCCAAGTCCAAAATAATTTGTTATATTTTATTTATTTATTTATTTTAATTATTTAATTAATTAATTAATTAATTAATTAAATTTTTTTTTTTTTTTTTCGTTCTTTTTTTTTTTTTTTTTTTTTTTTTTTTTTTTTTTTTTTTTTTTTTTTAGGAAAAATGATGGGTAATTTTTGGGGTATGACAGCTGCCCCTGTTCAATATTCTTGAACCGAGAGAGTTAGGATGGCGTGTATGCCATTCGTGGTCTGGAGGTGGAAGATTATTGAACACTAGAATGCCCCAAAAATTTGCACTTGAGAATCGACAGTTGGTCTTGATGGAGATGGGCTTAAAGATGCCATCCGGGAGGTTTGATGACGAAAGCTTCAGATCGCGCCGTATATTAGGCCAATTTGAAGACATGGGTGCCACACTGGGTCGTACGTTAGACCGTATAATGAGTCATCCATTAGGCTGCCGACTTCGCTGGGGAGTCGGAGTGTGTCATATGCTGTTGGGGATAAAGGGTCAGAATGGACCATACGCTAGATCGTATCTGAGTTGTAGAATGAGTCGTACGTTAGGCTGAATCTGATGACGAAAGGGGTAGTCGTACGTTAGACTACACTTCAGAAATGTACCGTATGTTAGGTAGCATTTGAGGGGATGGACATCTGAACGGGTCGTACGTTAGACCGTCGCAGAATGAGTCGTCTGTTAGGCCGCATCTGATGATGAAAGCGGTAGTCGTACGCCAGACTACACTTCAGAAATGTACCGTACGTTAGGTAGCATCTGAGGGTTGTAAGATCCAAACGGGTCGTACGTTAGACCGCGTTGGAGTTGCTGGAGTTCAGAATGGATCGTACGCTAGATCGTATCTGAGTTGCAGAATGAGCCGTACGTTAGGCTGTATCCGAAGAAGAAAGTAGTCGTACGCTAGACTACACCCCTGAATGTACCGTACGCTAGGCAGCATCTGAGGATTTGAAGGTCCAAATGGGTCGTACGTTAGACCGCATTGGAGTTGCTGAAGAAGTCATATGTTGGGCTGAATCAGAATGAACCGTACGTTAGGCTGTATCTGATAACCTGTATATGTTGTACTTGCAATAAATGTCTGGGATGGGCTTAAAGATGCCATCGTTAGGAGGATATCGAAGTGTTGTCAGAATGAATGTTCCCATGAACTGTATTTGAAATATGTATCTGAATCTTGCATGTGATTGATAAAGGTGTCTGTCTGAATGAACCTTCTACTTTGACTATATCAGGAGGATAATTAACCTGCAAAGAAAAAGTTAGCTTCATGCTATGTCATGATGCATGAGATGTTTCGTGTTATGCTAAAATAAATGTGAATGTTGTATGCATGCGTATGCTGTGAAAGGATGTAATGAATGAGTTATGCGTATGAGAAGTTCTGCTTGGGGACTCTACTGGGGAAAATAAATCCCCATCTACTGATTTGAGACATTTGTGTCGATGACCCTTTCTCGGCTGGGGATGCTTGATTTCTGTCTGATGGTGGAAATATTCAACAGAGCCTGGCTGGGGATGGATGAGATGATCAATCTGTCTGGTGACGTCGACCTCTGTTGGGGAGTAACTGGCTGTGCCTGGGGATACTGCCATTTTCTGAAGAAAAAAACAGGCTTGCTGGGGAAGAGAATTGGTAGCGGATTCATTGGAAGCATGATTAGACCTTTTCCTTGATCCTGAAGTCGGGTAGTAATTGCTATTGCTATTCTATGCATGTATTTTTGGTAAACATCAGTCATATTCAAATGCACATATTAATTCAAATTAAATCAATGGACATTTACGCAACCAAAACAGAAAAGTAAAAACAAAAGCATCTTTTTTTTTGAAAGAGGGTTGTATTGATTTTGAAAGGAGACCTATAAACAGGCAATTTGTGTACAAGGAGACAGAAATCCTAGTAAGAGGAAATTGTCGAAAACAAAGAGAAAGCTATGTGGAAGAAGTCCTATTGATTTTAAGCCTACTACTGTCATTATGTCTTCGAGCATCTCATCCCTTGCTGTCGGATAGAAGTGATTGGCTTGGTCAGTCCCTCGAACTTGGATGAAAGTTGACTGAGAACGGGACATAGTCATACGCTTTAATCCCTAATTTTTGCCTGGACCGCCTTTTCAGGTTTTCAGTCCACCAGGATACCCCTTTTTGCCCAAGCCGCCTTTTCAGGTTTTCGACTTGCCGGGTGTACATTTTTTTTTATATATCCCTAATTTTTGCCCGAACCCTTTTGGTTCGCCGGGATGCCCTTACTTTTGCCTAGATACGTCGATCTAGCGGGTCTCTTTTATGCGTAGTATTTTTTAACTATGTCCGCGTTCACGGGATGTGGGAAGTCTTCACCATCCATAGTAGCGAGTATCATGGCTCCACCAGAGAATACCTTCTTAACCACAAATGGCCCTTCGTATGTGGGAGTCCATTTGCCTCTGGGGTCAGTTTGTGGTAGGATGATGCGTTTGATTACCAAGTCGCCAAGTTGGTACACCTGTCTCTTAACTCTTTTGTTAAATGCCTGGGTCATGCATTTCTGATATATCTGCCCATGACAAACAGCCGCAAGTCTCTTCTCATCAATCAGATTTATCTGATCGAGTCGAGTCTGAATCCATTCATCTTCATCTAAGCCCGCCTCTTTCATGATTCTTAGAGAGGGAATCTGAACTTCCACTAGTAAGATGGCTTCCATTCCATAGACTAAAGAGAACGGAGTTGCCCCTGTCGTAGTGCGCACTGAAGTGCGATAACCGTAAAGAGTAAAAGGTAACATCTCATGCCAGTCTTTGTATGTTACTGTCATTTCTTGCATGACCTTCTTGATATTGTTAGCAGTCCCCACGGCGCCGTTCATCTTTGGCCGGTACGGAGAAGAGTTATGGTGTTTTATTTTGAACTGCGTGTAGAGTTCAGTAATCATCTTGTTGTTCAAATTAGTACCATTGTCGGTGATAACTCTTTCAGGAGACAGCAGGTTTCTCAAATAGGTATTTGATAGAATCCATCTTAGAAGTCAATAAGGTGGTATGATTCAACATATACTGTCTTAGTCGGCGAGCAGCCCAGGCCAAAGCACAACAAGCTTTCTCGGGCTGTGAGTATCTTGTTTCACAGTCGGTACCTTTTGCTAAGGCAGTATATGGCATGCTCTTTTCGACCAGACTCGTCATGTTGCCCCAACACACCTCATTGAATTTTCTAACACGGTCAAATACGTAATTAAAGGTCTTCCTTCAACTGGTGGCATCGGAACTGGAGGTTCTTGGCGATATTTCCTGATTTTGTCATAAGCTTCTTGGCATTCATCATTCCATACCATCTCTTGATTTTGTCTCAGTAATTTGAAGATGGGTTTGCAGGTAGCAGTCAAGTGTGGAATGAATCGGGCAATGTAATTCGAGTGCCCCAAGAAACCTCTGACTTCTTTCTTGTTTATTTCAGTACCCAGATTTACAATTTCAATTGATTCCTCATGCGGCTGTATAGTCTTTTCTTCTTGCAGTAGTCGGGCAAGTTCTCCAGGGACTTCACAATCTTCCTCGCTTCCATCCTCGGCTTGGTAGATCGGATTTTCAAAGTCATAATGAACAGTAGCAGAGTCATTACCAACAGGATCCAGAGTGGATATGGATCGGCAAATTGTTACGTGAGTGTGTGCAAGAAACATAGCTTGTTTGAAAAATGACAGGAAAGATAAAGAGCGCAATATTTGAATGCAAAAAGTCCATTGATCTATTGAATATGAATATGCTTATGAAAATGACAAACCCCTAACAAATTAGCCATTGTGCCTCGGGCATAGACACAATGCTTTAAGAAGTTTGATTGTAAAAGAAAATTAAAATTTGCAATTCTAGAATAAACAATAACAATTACTCCTGACTAAAGGAAATCGGGATAATGTCTTCAGTCTTCCAATTGTTGAGTCCGTCACCAATTGTTGGGAAAATCCAGCTATCCAAGTCGCAATCACTATCAGCATCTTCCATAGCATTAATCTGATTTTTGACTATCTTTCCAGAGTTAAACCCCAGGCCAGCTTTATCAGACTTGTACGGTACATTGATCAGTTGACCCCAACCAGCACGATCACCATTTTCAATCGCGGCTTGAGCATCTTTCAGAGAGATCATGACAGGGGGAGCACGAACAACCTTGGGCACAAGGGGAGTTGGCTTAAGGACAGGACTGGGTGGACACTTCAAATGACTGAGAAGGAGTCTCAAAGAATTCACCATCCATCTCGACGTATTTGAAGGCTTGCACACTACTGACAATATACTCTTCTTCTCCACATACAGTGACAACCATGCCTGCTATTGGATACTTCAGCTTTTGATGAAGCGACGAAGCTACCGCACCTGCCCCATGGATCCAAGGGCGCCCCAACAAGCAGGAGTAGGCGGGACGAATGTCCATCACGTGAAAGGTAGTGTTGAAGACTTGAGGTCCTATCTTGATAGGGAGAACCACTTCACCATAGACAACACTCTTCGCACCATCGTAAGCACGCACCACAACATCACTAGGTTTCAGTTCAATGCCTTTGTAGTCAAATTTATCGAGTACAGCTTTCGGGAGCACATTCAAGGAAGAGCCGTTGTCGATCAACACGTGAGCCAGGGTGATCCCCTCACACTCGATGGAGATATGCAGAGCTTTATTGTGATTCTTTCCTGCTGGCGTCAGGTCAGCATCGGAAAAGCCTAGGCCATTGTCAACAGTCAAATTAGCAACATAATGTTCGAATTGATCGACGGATGTTTCTTGAGGCACATGAGCGGTCTTCAAGAATTTCATCAATGCATTGGCATGGGATTCAGAGGATAATAACAAGGACAACATTGAGATTTTAGACGGAGTATGCCCCAATTGTTCCACTACATCAAAATCGCTCTTACGGATGATTTTCAGCATCTCTTCCATTTCCTGTTTGGCAACATCTTCAGAAGTAACTTCGACCGATGTCTCTGACTGAGGAGGATTGACTGGTCTTTTTCCTCGAATTTCGGGAGCGGGAGGTGAGATTTCTGGGGAGTAGATCCTTCCACTTCGAGTAACTTTACTAGTCCCCACAATATCATTAGGATTAGCAGAACTACCAACTTGCTTTATGCCATGGATGTAAACGTCGCCTCCATAGCTCCACGGAATAGCTTTGCTGGAGGAATATGGCACGGGGCCAGGTGCGGTAATAATCAGGGGAGCCACTTTGGGCTCAGCGGTAATCTTCACAGGCACTCTAGTAGCGGTAATCTTCACTGGAGCTTTGGACCTAGCAATCACAGATACCTCTTCAATAGAGTTGTCCACCTTAGGAACCCTTTCAAATAGAATCGTACGATCATCCATCAGCCGTTGAATGCCGTTCTTCAACTTCAAACAATCATTGGGTCGGAGTACACAGAGATCGCAATCTTCAGCACAACCTGGAAATAAACCAGCTTGCAATAAATTCTTCTTAACGATCAGGAGAGGAGATGCTAAATCAGCAACGTCAGTAACGTGAGAATTGTCGTCCACAACATTAACATTCTGGTCATGATTAGGCATAGGTGCTGTGATGACATTGGGGGTCGCCGGAGGATCAAATTCAATTTCTCCAGCGTCGATCATATCCTGAATCTTGTTCTTCAACAACCAGGAATCATTCGTATCATGCCCGGGGCTATCGGAGTGATAGGCACACCTGGCGTTGGGATTATAACGAGGAGAAGTAGTGTTGGGATTTGCAGGAGGGCCTCTGAGGGTAATCAAATTAGCCTTTAACATACTCTACAGTGCTTGGGTTAAAGTCATATTGATCTTGGTAAACTGTCTTCTCGACCTGTCTTGTCTGCGTTGGAAGTTCTGAGATGGCGGTGCGGCAATTGTAACTGCCCCAACAGTATGGTCACGATTCTTCTTGTTATGCTTCCTCTCACTGTACACAGCATTTGATTCATTCTTTCCCTGATAGGACTTTTTGATGCTTGCAGAAGTAGCTGCCTGTATCTTTCCACTTCGAATGCCGCTTTCAACCCGTTCACCTGTCAAGATAAGTTCAGTGAAACCTGACGAGGAACTTCCCAGTAGATGGCTGTAGAATGGGCCAGTCAGTGTACCCATGAACATGTCCACTAACTCTCGATCAGTCATAGGGGGTTTGACTCTGCCAGCCAAATCTCTCCACTTTTGAGCATATTCTTTGAAACTTTCTTTAGAGCCCATAGTCATATTTTGTAGCTGTAGCCGAGTAGGCGCTAACTCAGAATTATACTGGTAGTGCTTGTAGAAAGCTGTTGCTAAATCAGTCCATGTGCGGATGTTAGAGCTCTCAAGCTGATAATACCACTCTAACTGTGTGCCAGACAGACTCTCTTGGAAGAAATGGATCCACAGTTTCTTATCAGTAGTGTGCGGCTGAATCTTTCTCACATAAGCCCTTAGATGCATCTGAGGACAAGAAGCACCATCATACTTAGTGAAAATGGGAACCTTGAATTTGCGGGGAATGACCACATCAGAGACCAGACCCAAGTTTTCGAAATCCAGACCGGGCACTTTCTGCCCCTCCATAGCTAGCATACGTTCTTCCAGCAACTTGTACTTATCATCCTTCGGAGAGTACTGTTCATGTTCATAATCTTCATCGTCGTCCTCAGAATTGACGAGATTAGGATTCTCATCTTCCGAATCATTCTCGGTCTCTTCTTCTGAATCCTTCGGAATTCTAATCTTGACTCCTGTAACCTGTCCCTTAAGCCTTCTCCCCGGGTTGATGTAACCCACAGGTTTCTGGTCCTTCTTCTTCTCCATCAAAAGAGCTTTCAGTTCTTCCTGCCCCTTAGATAAGCTCAGCATCATTTCCTGGAATTGAGCATTCTGGGCCTGGAGATCTTTGACAGTTTGTTCGAGAGCCATTGTTCAATCTGTTTGAATCTGCTGGAATCTGTTTGATAGGAAAATCGTGAGAACACTGATCCTTTAGAATACCTGTTATGCGATGCAATGCAATGTATGAAATGTTTTCAAGGACTTTCGGGATTTAACTTTGCATAAACTAACAAAAAGAGCTTTTTTTTCTTTTCTCTTTTGTTTTTGCTTTTGTTTTTGTTTTTTCTGTTTTTTTTTTTTTTAGCAGAGTTAAATCCCTAAATCCTTGAAATGGTTAGTACAATGCCATGATGTTATGATGTTATGTTGTTATGATGTCATGTTGTTAGATAAATAACAAGCACAAGCAAGTCACACAACAATCATTCCTAGGTTTTAAGGCTTGCGTGAGTTTCATAGGTAAATACCCTCCCCACTGAAGTTTGGTTGGTTCAACCTGTCTTAGAATAGTAACCGGGTTCTAGAAGGATCTCAAATCATTGACCTTTCCTTAAGTCCACTTCAGTGCAACACCAAGTGGTTGACCGAAGCTTCCCTAAAGTCCAATCTCAAAGAGTGTAGTATCGAGTCTCAACCAACTCCAGTCGGAACCGAAGCCAGTTATCTCACTACTTTCTAATGGCCAGGATGAGTCAATTAGGGTTCTAAAGGTCTGGTTAATGCTTTTATGACACCACGCGAATGCCAAATATTTCCTCAACTAACATGAGGAACATCAGGACATCCAAAGTGCCACATTAACCGTAGCCATCATTTTGACCATTCCAGTATACGCCGGACAGTCGCGATGATCTCTTGCTACTTACCTAAGGTACACTAGATCCGGGTGTAGGATCTTTCACTCAAGCATAACATACCTAAGCAATCCCTTAAAAATAAATCAGACAAATTGAATAAGTGATCTTGTTTTTAAGGTAACCTCTCTTTTTAAATATTTAGCATCCCCAGCAGAGTCGCCAGTTCTGTCATACGGTGAACTGGACTTTTTTGTGGTTTTAATCGCAATGTCGCGGTTAGCAAGAGTCGCCACCGACTTTTCTTTTATCCAATAAGGAAAGGTGGAAAAAAACAGGAAAGACCTTAATTTAGATTTTGGGTTCGGGAGGTACATTATACAAAGGGAAGGTGTTAGCACCCTTTGTATCCATGGTTATCCATGGGCTCTTAATTGCTCGATCACTTATATCATTTTTAAAAAAAAAGTGTTTGTGAATTGTTTAGAAAAATTGTTTCGAAAAGAGAATTTAACTTTGTAATGATTCTTGTATGAATGTATACAAAGTGATTATCTCGTTTAGTTTTGAAAATTGTTTAGAAAAATATAACTCGGTAATGATTCTAGTATGAATGTATACCAAGTGGTGATTTTCTGAAGGTATTTTGAAAGGTGTGAGGTGTGAAAAAATGTTTTAGGTTGTGAGCCAGCAATTAAGAGTTATACCGACCCAAGGTCTTTATGAGTATTTCCTATCCTTATGAGGGTAAAACTGTCCTTATTATTGAGAAATAAGTAGTTTTATCCTTTGGATGTAAAAGGGTCATCGTAGGGTCATCGATTGGTCATTGAAGGCAACAGTTACGAGGATACCTTAGCATTCGAAGGGACTATCATCTTTTAACCGTAGGCAACATCGGAGGGTCATCGAGGGACAAAGTTGTATATTCGAAGGCAACATCCGAGGGACTATAATTTATTTTATGATGATTTAACCGAAGGGTCTTTGCTAAGGGTATCCCCACGTTCGCGGGACATGACCGTAATATCGTAATCGTAAGGCAACAAAGAGAGGTCCAAGATCACTTATTCAAAGGCAAAGTTTTACAATTAATTATATAATTAGGATGAAACTCCACATTAAAATTATTAAAAATAATATATTAAAAAATTAATACATTAGAAATTAATACATTAAAAAAATTAATTTAGGGTGAAACTCCACAAGGGTATCCCACAAATAAAGTGGAATACCTAGCCAATAACCTTTTCCTAGGATATGTGAACCTTTACGAAACTCAAAAAAAGAAACATGTCAGAACACCAAATCAGGGTGCAATCGAAGATTACACCGGAGAAATATCACAACAATAAATAGGATAGGATGAATAATGCATGGCTATGATAAAAACATAAAAAAAAACAGAATAGGCCACGGATTTTGAATTTGAAAACAGCCCCACGTTAGGAACTTTGAATTTTATGGCATTTTATCACAGGAATAACATGATCAAACATTCAGGGTATTCAGGCATATTTAGATTCCCATACGAAAGCAAATTATATATCAACATTTAATCATGATACATTATATATGTAGATATGGCCAATTGAAAGTATAAACAATAGAGATACGCAAACCTGTTTGCCAATTCAAGGTTGAAGGGATTGACCACTTGTAGTATCGGAATAAGTTAGGCAGCGGGAATTGGACGGCGATGGCTTCGGTGCAGATGGGCTGCCTTCAGGGTTTCTTTACTCTGAATTCTCCGGGTAGGCAGGGTTCCTATGCCAAAGTTTCTATCCGTCCTTCTCTGTTCTCTCTCTTTCTTTTTCCTCAAGGTTTTGTTCCAAGGAAACCTCAGAGTGTTTTGCTTCTCTTCCTTCTTTCTCCAGTGAATCTCCCAGTGTAAACTCCAAGTCTAACTCCAAGTGTAACTCCCCCTACTGAAACTTCAGTATTTATAGACTAATTTCGTGGGTAAATGGGCTTGGAATGAGGGAGACCCAAGTCCAAAATAATTTGTTATATTTTATTTATTTATTTATTTTAATTATTTAATTAATTAATTAATTTATTTATTTTTTCGTTTTTTTTTCGTTTTTTTTTTTCGTTTTTTTTTTTTTTCGTTTTTTTTTTTTTTTTTTTTTAGGAAAAATGATGGGTAATTTTTGGGGTATGACACAATGCATTAGGAATGGCCAAGTAGAAAGCATATGTATGGATGCCTGAATAAGGCCTTGAGTCAGATGAAGTCTCAACCATGTAGGCATGTAGATTAACTGGATGATTCCCATGATCACATGGAGTATTTGATGATGGATGATGCATGATATATTAGTCAAACACCTTTTCCTAATGAATTAGGGTTTCAAACAAAGACAAGGTGAAAAGTCAAGCCACAAGGTACATTAGGACCAAATATTCCCTGATTAGGGTTTCATGAGGCATACCCTTCAATCAAGGTTTTTGAATCAATCGTGATGCTTCACAAGCAAATCTCTAATGTAAGAGCCCTCAACTAGGGTTTAGATAGCCAAGACAAGGCCCAAAGAGTATCCATAGGGTCCCATAACCAAATCATCAAGAATTAGTGTTTGAATGACATGAGGAGTACCATGCTAAAGTCCCATTGAATCCACATCTCAAAGATTAGGCAAATTAGGGTTTCATTTCCCCTATGATCAGATGAAGAGCCAAGTCACACCTTTAAGGTTTGATCCACACACAAAACCTAACTTTGCAAGCCATAGAGCTTTGAATCTATAGTGATCAACTATTAAGTATCAATGAATGAATGATGCACATGAGTGAAACATGGATATGTGCAAATGAATCTCAAGTCACGGGTTGAGTGAAATGGTGAAAAGGGGAGGGCAAATTTTGGGGTATGACACCTTGGCATGGGCTGCCTTATGTCTTTGGTAGTACATGTTGAACCATACTACTTAGTTGATATCAAAAATGGATCATATCAAGTATATTTTTGAGAAGACTGCGCTGACAGGAAGAATTTCCCGTTGGCAGATGTTGTTATCAGAATATGACATTGAATATTATACTCAAAAAACTATTAAAGGAAATGTGTTGGTAGATCATTTGGTTCATCAACCGATTGAAGACTATCAGCCTATCCAATTTGACTTTTCGCATGAGGATGTTATGGCCATTAGAGCTAAAAATTGTGATGAATTAGGTCCTGAAGAAGGACCAGGGCCTGGATCCCGATGGGGTTTGGTATTTGATGGATCTTCTAATGCATATGGTCATAGAGTTTGAGATATTCTAATCATTCCTCGAGGTTCTCATATTCCTTTTACTGCAAGGATATGTTTTGATTGCACAAATAATATGGAAAATACGAAGCATGTATCCTTGGCCTTAAATAAGCTATTGATCTCAGGATTAAGATCCTCTATGTCTTTGGGGATTCAACATTAGTTATCAATCAAATCAAAGGTGAATGGGAAACTTGCCATCAATGTTTGATTCCATATAAAGATTACGCTAGGCGGTTGTTGCCTTTGTTTGATAAAGTCAATTTCCACCACATACCTAGAGAGGAGAATCAAATGGCAGATGCTTTAGCCACATTGTCCTCCATGTACCAGGTAAATTTCCATAATGAGGCACCCCAAATTACGATCAAGCGTCTGGATAGACCTGCTCATGTGTTTGCAACAGAAGAGGAAGTGTACAATAAACCATGGTATCATGATATCGAGTGTTTCCTCCAGAGTCAAGATTACCCAGCGGGGGAGTCCGATAAACGTAAGAAAACCTTGAGAAGATTGGCGTACAACTTCTTTCTCAATGAGGATGTTTTATACAAAAGAAATTATGATATGGTCTTGCTCATATGCATGGATAGACACGAAGCAGACATGTTAATGCAGGAAGTTCATGAAGGATCCTTCGGTACTCATGTCAATGGAAATTCTATGGCTAAAAATATGCTTAAAGTTGATTATTATTGGTTGAGAATGGAATCCGATTGCTGTCAATTTGTCAAGAAGTGTCATAAATGTCAAATTTATGCAGACAAGGTGTATGTGCCTCCGAGTCTACTCAATGTCATTTCGTCTTTGTGGCCATTTCTATGTGGAGAATTGACATGATTGGTATGATCAAGCCCAAAGATTCAAATGAACATCGTTTCATTTTGGTAGCTATTGATTACTTCACCAAATGGGTTGAAGCAACATCGTACACCAATGTGACTAGACAAGTGGTGGTCCAATTTATCAAGAATCAAATCATCTGCCAGTACGGTATTCCAAGCAAGATTATTACTGGAAATGGTTCAAACCTAAACAACAAAATGATGAGAGAACTCTGTGGAAACATCAAGATTGTGCATCATAATTCTTCATCTTACAGACCCAAGATGAACGGGGCTGTTGAAGCGACAAATAAGAATATCAAGAAAATCCTGCAAAAGATAGTTGTAACCTACAAAGATTGGCATGAAATGCTTCCTTTTGCTTTGCATGAATATCGTACGTCTGTTTATACTTCAAAAGGGGAAACCATTTTCTCCTTATACTATGGCATGGAAGAAGTGCTCCCTATAGAAGTTGAGATCTCATCAATGCGAGTCTTGATGGAAGCCAAGTTGACATGACCTGGATGGTGTTAAAAACAAATATGACTAGTTGAATTTAATGAAGAAAAAAGGATGACAACCTTATGTCATGACCAATTGTACCAAAAGAGGATGAATAATGTGTTTGATAAGAAGGTTCATCCTCGTGAATTCAGAGAATGTGACCTCGTGCTCAAAAATATCTTGCCTCCCCACAATGATTCTCAAGGCAAGTGGACTCCCAATTACAAAGGCCCATATGTTGTCAAGAAAACCTTCTATGGAGGTGCATTGGTTCTTATAACTATGGATGGCGAGGAGCTCCATAGTTCACTGAATGTCGATGCAGTCAATAAATACTTTGCTTAAATAATCAAAAGAATAACTTGCTAAGTTGAAAACCTGAAAGGGCGACTTAGGTAAAACTGAGCGTCTCGGTGGACTGAAAACCCTAAAGGGCATTCCAGGCAAAATTTAGAGACATAAAAAATAATAATTCATCCCGATAAATTGAAAACCCTAAAGGAAAATCTAGGAAAAAGTTAGGGATTTTATGGAAAGTAACTGCATCAAGCAAGGTTGGACCACTTGAAGCAGCAACATCATCAATCAGGAAGTCTCAGTTCAATCTCTCTCAACAGAAGCTTAATGACAGTAATTCAAAATTGTTAGGGAGAATAGTGGTCATTATATTTCAATGTATCCTTTCCATTTACCATTTCCAAACTTTTTAATGATCCATGGAGTCACACCTTTTGTGGACTACCATTCTATCAATAAAATCCTGACTTTTTGCCAATTAATTTTAATTCTTATATATTTATTTCTTTTGCAAAACACATTTATTTTCAATAATAACTTTTTAAACAAAGGTTTAATAATAAACATGCTTTTGAAAATTACAAAATGTTTTCCTTTGATTTTTGAATAAACTAAAAGGAACGTCGACAGTTGTTTGAGATTGATCAAGTCTTGAAGTGTGAGTTTCATATTCCCCAATACATCAGTTCTTGTGGATTATCATATGCATATCCTTGGTTTGATAATCTTACTTTCTTCAACGAGTTTGTTGTCAGATAGTGGTTTTCCTCCAGCCAGTTTTGTTATTGCAATGTTGATCTGGGGTTCTCCCATAACAAAGCCAACAAAAGTTTTTACGCCCTCAGAGAGCTTTTGATTCCTGAAGATTTTTGTTTCATGTTTCCCCAACGGATATTTTATCCCGGTAGATGATCTTTTGTCCTGGAAGATGTGGCAGAAGACAAGCTTTGTGGTAGAGTCTTCATCTAGTCGAGATTTGGTAGAGTGTCCAGTTTGTTGATTACTTTTGTCTCCCAGTTTATTCAGTGTGTATTTTGCCAGTATAAGCATAACATTGCATGCATTTCGGCATCCATAAATCATTGACATGCATGGACGAAGGCAGGTTCATGCTCATTCACATGTCCTTGGTGCCTCTTGTCCATTTTCCCATTTGCACTCTCCCCCTAAAAGAGAGTTTATCTTCTATTTTCCCACTGAGATGGTACCTTATGGAAAGAATTATATTTCAGCTTCCTCCCCATCTCATTTGTCTGGATGGAACAAATCCCCAGTTGAATTCATTCCTCGTCGGGTAGAGTCTTCTTTGACCGTTTCTCTCCAGTTCATGCCTGGATTTAACTTTGGTCCCCTGCAACATTTTTTGACTTCTCCAGGTTGGAAACATAGATGATGAATAAAATGTGTTTTACACCTTTTGGATCCTGTTTCCTCGGCATAAAAGACTTGTTCAATGAATGAAGAATCTAATTCCCCAACAAGTGGCAATCTCTTCAATCAATTCCCGACATAGAAGCTTGTTGTGATTCAACAAATCAAAGTTAACATAATCTCTTTCTCTAACAAGTGGCTATCTCATTATTTAAGAAGCTTGTTATGATCCCCCCTCAAAGTTAAAAGATAAATCTCCAGCAAGTGAAGACTGTTCTAGGTTGATGACCGAAAGTCATGGGGGGTTTGTTACCCTTTCCAGGTGGAATACTTGGTCAAAGAAGAAACTGATACCCATTCCAGGTTGAAGACCGGAAGTCATGGGAAGTTTGTGACACTTTCTAGATGGAAGACTTGGTCAAAGAAGAAACTGAGACCCGTTATAGGTTCAAGACCGAAAGTCATGGGAAGTCTGTTACCCTTTCTAGGTGGAAGACTTGGTAGAAGAAGAAATTGAAGACCCGTTCCAGGTTGAAGACCGAAAGTCATGGGAGATTTTTTACCCTTTCTAGGTGGAAGACTTGGTCAAAGAAGAAACTGAGACCCGTTCCAGGTTGAAGATCGAAAGTCATGGGAAGTTTGTTACCCTTTTCAGGTGGAAGACTTGGTTAAAGAATAAGTTGAGATCCATTCCAGGTTTTAGACCAGAAGTTATGGGAAGTTTGTTATCAGTTCAAATCCTGTCGCTGCCTTCGTCTATGAGTTTCCAGTATGTCCAATTCTTGTTTACTGCCTTCAACTATGAGTTGGTAGTAATTCCTTTTTCGACTGTTTACTCAGGGTTTATCCCCAGTAAGTTCAGTGTTTTTCCTTGCTGCATATTCTGTAGTGGAGTCTTCCACTGTCATTTTCTATCTCTTTTGATTATGGTTATGCTTTGGTTTTCTCCTTAGCATAAGCCTTCAGGGTTTTGTGTTGTTCCCTAGTGATTTTTGTATCCCTGTCAGACTCCCTTCAAGTTTTTATCCAGCAATATCAGATTTGCAGTTTGTTTGTGCAAAGTGTGTCTCCCGCAGTGTCTTTCTCACGGAGTCTGCATATTTGAATTCATAGCATAAGAATCGTACGATATCTTAGGGATAAAAAACGGGTCTTATGTATTTAAGTCGCTTCAATCCTGTCGATACGGAGATTTCCAATCTTCATATCTCTAGATATAAGAAACTTAAATAGGGGCAACTGTCATAACCTAATTTTACCCCTAAGATTCAACCTATCATATCATTTTCATTTCAACCAAGATCACAAGCATGGTATCCTCCTAACCTTCACCTCTTTTGGTTTGCCTGTAGGGGAGATCATGAAGCACCCTTTGTGTTTTACTTTTACCTTTTTGCTTGCTTGCATTCTAACTTTGCTAAACTTATTCAAAATATAAAAAATATGTGTTGTTTTCTTTTTCTTATTGTACAAGGTAGGGACTTGAAATCAAAGGATCGGGCTTGGTTTCTAAATTAGGGTTTTGATTACCAAGGTCAGAGTTTGGTAAATAAGTGGTCCACAAGAGATTTTACTTCAAGGCATGATCTATAATCTTAGGTCACATGCATGTCAAGCTTCATTTAATATCATTTGATCAAGAGAAGGTCAAGTTTGGTTCCTAATTTCAAAGTTGATTCAAGTGTGGTTCATGTGTTTATTTTAATGCCATCTCCATCCAATTTTTAAGCGATTATCAAGATTATTCAAGGGACAATCATGTTTATTTCATGTGGTATTCAAGTGTTCATCATTGGGCCTTTGGATTCATGAAATGGAAAGAAATCACAAGTTTGTACATGTTTGGTTGACCTAAATCCAAGAATGGCATGTCACTTGGTCCAAACACCATAACTATCTCATTTCTCAACATTTTTGGAATCTACTTTGAGCCAAATGTCACATTTGAACTCCTCTACAACTTTGTTTCAATGGTCAAACATTAATTTTGCCTCTAAGTCCAACAATTTTGGAATTTTCCAAGATACCCATGTGTGCACAAAAGTAGGCCCAAGACCTGACTGACCTAATGCATGGCCTAGAATTTCAGGTCACGACCCCAAATTTCCATCCATGCCATTTTCAACTCAAGCATTCTTTTGATTTGATTATTTTTTCATTTGATTCTTCACCATGAGAAGATCATTTGGCACAAAGAATATCTCAAAACGCACGAGTGAATTTCATTTGGCCTAAGCTCCAACATGGTACCATGGACTCTACTTCTTGCCCAATTTTCAGATCACAAATTTCATGCGATCTTCACTTTGGACCAACAATACATGTGCAAACTTATTTATCCTTGCAAAAGGCGTAGAGTGGAACACAAAGCAACTATTTTCAAGTGCTAATTCACGCATTTCACCCTCACCCTTACACGCTTTGAAAATTACAAAGTTCCAACTCCATTCACTAGAATTCAGATCTATTTCACATGTGTGAGCTCAACAACATTTTACCTATAAATAGAGGAAGAATTTTCCTTCATAAAAAGATAGCCAAAGAAACCCTGAAACCATTTTAACCTGATACCTCAAAAAAATCACTTTACCATTTCTTTGATTCAAGCTCTTTTAACTTCGTTTCGTCGCCCAAAATCACTCACTGGCATCCTCTGAAGCTAATTGAAGTATTGTCGTGGATTGAAACTCCTTGGAACCAGACTTCCAAATCCACCATTGTTGACCTCTGAAGCTTCAGTTGGAAAGATAGATACGAGTTAAATTTCTGAGCAAACAAGTTACCACTTTCTTCATCTCTATTTACTGATCAAAAACCATTAACTACCTTGAATTTATTCATCGTATTCATCATTTAATTTTTCTTTGAAGAACTAGGGTTCTCCGTGTTCTTGAGAAAATTCTCTTTGCTTAGAGTCAATCAATGGTACTGATGCAAAGAGACATGAACGATGAAGTGTTAGGCACTTGAATCCATGCTTGATTCTGGCTAAAAACATGAGTTCATGATGTTGCAGAAGTCAAAGGGATGTTGAAGATGAACCTGATGCGTGTGCTTTGGTACCGATTGTTTGAACCTGACCAATCACACCTTGCCATGCGCTTTTTTTGAAAAGTATTCGTTGGGCCATCTTTTAATTACATTTTATTTTATTTTCCTATTTTCTTTTTCCTTTTGATTTCTGATTTAATTTCAATTGAGTTTTAATTCATTTTTGCTCCAATTTTTTACATAAAATCTTTAAAAATATTTTGCATCTCATATATATTTTTTCAGAATTTTTAAAATCATTTTTGTATTTATTAATAATTTTGTTTCATTTTCTTTTGAATTTTCATTTCCAATTTATTTTTCAATCATTTGCAAACATTTTTGTATCCAACTGTTGAGATCTTTTCATTTGTAATATTCTTGACTTTCTCATAATTTTTTCATCCATTTCTTTTAAATTTTGACATTTGTTTTGCATTTTCTCGTTATTTTCCATTTTTAGACCATTTTTAATCCATTTTAATTTATTTTTAATTCAAATTTTGTCATCCTTTTGACTTTGCTTGAGTAATCACTTGGTTAATCCTATGTTCAACACTTCAACTCATCCATAAATGATCCTTTGGTTTATTGAATCTTCAATATTTCAAACATGTTGATGGGTGATCAT
The DNA here is from genome assembly GCF_024323335.1 of Lathyrus oleraceus. Taxonomy (NCBI): domain Eukaryota; kingdom Viridiplantae; phylum Streptophyta; class Magnoliopsida; order Fabales; family Fabaceae; genus Lathyrus; species Lathyrus oleraceus. The sequence goes on from NC_066585.1 coordinate 191,894,003, forward strand.
TTGATCATCTTTGACACTTTGGATTAACGATAGATTATACTTTAGCGTATCATATGTTTGGATCCTTTGACTTGTTGATAAACAATCCTTTGTGATTATTTGAGTTTGCTTGTTAATCTATCCTTGTTCATCTATATTTCTTCTTTGTTTTAATCATTGTGTTGCATGTTTTAGGAGTATAACTTGTGTTATAACTCTAACATGTTTGACACATAAATTGTTACTGACCAACCTCAGATAGGTGTGACTTCTACATATGTCCACTTACGATTGCTTAACATAGCGCTAAATTGCCCCAACTCGGTTGAATCCTTATTAATACTAACATTGGCATATTAATTGTGCTAACATCTAATATTTACTTATATGTATTTATATTTATGTCATTTACATTCATGTCATTTACATTCTTGCCTTTTACTTTTTGCTTTCTTATTTCAAAAGAACAAAAACATATATAAAATAGCTAAAACCCTAAAAATCTTTAATTTGATCTTATGGCTTTTGTGTTACTATCCCTTGCCTGAGGAGTATTTTGGACTTTGGACCTTAAGGACTTAGTGCTTTCCCCTTGCTTGGGGTATATCTGATACTTTGTGATTCATCTGAGACCTTCTCATCCCTCTGGACCCTTTAATCTTCAACTCAAGACTTGGATGTTTCTTTATGGCTTTGTGGCTTTTTTGTTCATCTGGATCTTTTGATATTCATATGCTTATGTGTTTTTTTTTTATCTTTTGGCTCAATCCAAAGGAAAAGGAATGCTTGTTTTGACCAATGTCAAATGCTTCCTCCATGTCGTGGTTAGTACACTTGCACATACAAAGACTTTCTCTTGGGCTACCTCACAATGCGAACTTTTATTTCATGTCATTTACTTTATGCTTTAGGGTAGTCTCTTCCTCTCCTTACCACTTCTTCAATTTTCTAAACTTCTCCCTATTTCAAAAACCTCTTGTTTTCAAACTTCACACCCCTTTCTTAATAAACCTTGACTTTGTCAAGTGATCCTAAAAATATTTTTCTCAATAAATGCTAAAACAATTAAGCATACTTCAATTTTTTTTTCAAACTTCTAAAAAGGACAAACATCATCAAACTTATTTTTGGGCCTTTGTGCACTTTCCTTTAAGAGTCTTTTTTAAAAAGATTGGATATTAGTCTATTCTTGTGGTGATGCAAACCACTATACTTCTAGAATATATTGAGAAATGATTGACATTCTCCACTTGAATGTTGAGACGTACTTATGAGAAAGTCCAAGTAAAAGTTCTCCATATTAAGATGATGCAAATACTCATTTCCTCATACTTGTGGGTAGTAAGCCGAGTTTTCCACTCGAATATGATAAAATGTATTTCCAAATTAAAATCAATCAACAAATAACCCATATTTTTTATAAACACAAACTTGCAAGTGATTCCTATGGAGTACCATAGATGTGAGGGGTGCTAATACCTTTCCCTTGCATAACCAACCCCCGTATCCAATTTTCTCTTTTGTTTTACCTTTTGCGGGTTTTGTTCGAACTTTTTCTCATTCCCTTTGGAAACAATAAAGTTCAGTGGAGACTCTTACTTTTCTGAGTTAAGTTAATCAATAGCTTAATCTCAAATTTTTCCGCCGCGACAAATATTAAACATGATAGGTGTCATACCCCAAATTTCCCCCTCATTCAATAAATCAATACGTTCATCATAACATTTGCATCATCTGCATAGCATAACATGCATTTCATCTTGCATAATGCCTGAAATGTCAACCAGAATAATTTTTCGGATCTACAGACAGACCAGTCAAACCGATTCTCAAGTATACGTGAAATTAGCAGACGGAAAATATAAAGTTGAGCTTGCAGACGTCAATTTTATTAATCTACGGTTCGGGTAGTTTAACCTGACGTGCTCATTTTATTTTTTCGGTACTTTTTTAGTTTAATTTTAAACAGTCTGGGAATTTTAACCGGTCATTTTTTATTTCAAAATTTGATCAAAACATGTATGTTTCCGAGAAGTTTATTTTGTGTTAATTATTTTGGTGCAGTCTATTTAATTTTTCAAGGACTTTTACACCCTATTTTTATTCATATTCAGTCCATTCATTTTTATTCTTTTGTCAAAAGATTTAGAAAAATTAAATAGAATTGTTCATGTTATCATTTTTATTTTTTTGTGGTTATTTTAAAATGTGTAAATTTTATTTTTTTTTAATTAATTTAATTTGATTTTAATCAATTAAAATATCTAAAAGGGGCAACTTCAAAATTTTCAAATTGGTCAACATTTGTGTTCCTTTGATTTCATCCTGCCCATCAAATCCGAGTTGATCCATGGTTCATTTTACCTATCCATATATTTTGCTATCCACCAATAGAAATTTAGGAAATAAAATGAAGAATTTGAATTAAAAAAAGGTGGGAGATCTCCCACCACCATGGAGACATGCTTGGAAATGAGGAGGAGAGATATATCAAGTTGGCCACGTGTCTCCCTCTCATTGGAGAGAAAAGAAAAAATTGTTAAAAGCAAACACACACAAAAAGGAATTTTTGTCTCTCAAAATAACCTAATATGTTCCTTTTTAACAAGACAACATCAGGTTCATAAAAAAGGACTTTTGCTCATAAAAAGAGGGGGAGACACACCCACAATAGAGAATCATCACATCACTCACATGACATACTTTACCTTCATGCTTCTTCTATCCATACAAAAAACACTCTTGATTCCTCACAAAGAAACCAACTCAGCTCCATAATGTTTACCATAATAGCGTGACCTGCAACATTTTCACCTCTCTATCCAACTCAAAATAACTACTACATACATATCCTCCTTTTCCAAGATAAAAACTCATTTTTACAGTAACCACACAATACACCACAAGCACATCCTTCCCTTTACATCTCATCAACAACTTTAACATGCACATCCTTCCCTCACCTTGCTCTTCAACCAAACACGTGAATTAATTGTAGCGGTAAATTCATGACCATCAAGCTATGGATAAATTTAACGTCAATAAAACCAGAGTCGCCATCGCGCTTTTATTGTTTCCAAAGGAAAAGGGCAAAAGTACGAACAAAACCCAAAGATAAGAAGTTTTCAAATCAAAACTAATAAAATGTCAGAGATTACAGGTAAGGGGTTGGTTACACAGAGGGAAGGTATTAGCACCCAAAGTGTCCTAGGTACTCATAGGGAGCCCTTTTTGTATGCAAGTGTTTTGGTCAAAATGATGTTTGATAAAATATAGAGCGGGGAGATGAGAAAAGAATTCATTTATTATATTTTTGTGTTTTACAAGACCTTCGGTCTTCTGCCTATGTACCAACATAAAAATGAGGGATCAAAACCTCGTAGTTGGGGATAAAAATTTCAAAGAGGTTGGTGAATTGATTTTAACAAAAGTTTAACAAGAAAAGGCATAATAGGCCAAAGTTTTGAATGTGGTTGTTAGTTCTTTTTGTCTTTTTGAAATTAAAGTCAATATGGTTAGATATATTCACAAATTTGATTTAAGAAAAGTTTGAAAATTCATTAGCGTAAGGCCAAAGTTTCTAATCATTAAAACATGTCTAAATTAGAAAGCAGAAACAAAGAAAGTTTTTGAAAAGAGAGAGAGATTTTGAAATTTAAGAAGTGGGGGAGATGGAGGGACTATACTAGACAAAAATTAAAAGTTAAGGGTTGAAAAGATCTGACCGATGGGATGCAATCCAACAGACAAGAATTTCATATAGAAACTCATTTTCCTTTTGGACTTTAGCAATCAACGAGCATAAGCAATTATCCAAGCAAATCGTATAAAGACCAAGGCATCAAATAAAGATAGCCAGAATATCCAAGCAAGCAATCCAATAGCTAGCAGTCTTCAATTTCTTCCAATGCATCAGATGAAAATATTCGTTGGTCAACTCAGAATAATCATCAAACATCAGTCACAAAGTCAAAATAACAGCTTAAACATAGATACCATATAGCAGATGAACCAAGGGTAGTCAAGATTTGTATCAGATGAAAGGTGTCGTCAAGGATAACTCAGTCTCAGATAATGGCATTGGCCAAGTCCTTAAAGCATAGGGAAGTTGCCTATCCTAAGTACAAAAGTTCAGATCAAGTCCAACAGTCCACCAACATATTTTTTAGGGTTTTTGTTATTATATGTTTTAAGTTCCTCATACCACAAACAAAATCAAACTAAGCAAACAATAAATACAATTACAAGATATGGCTCAAATGAGCAAAGTGAAAAAAAGACTGAAGAATAAACAAGTTACATGAAATGTAAATGGAAGATGAATGATAAATGTACTGAAATTTAAATTAGATTAATTAAATGACTCGAAAGTAAAGCAAAATTAATAAAGTGTTAGTCAAATGTTAGTGAAGAGTTTTAATTTTTAAGTCATTATTTGGAGAACACTTAACCATTCATTCACAAGTATGAATCCTTGAACCAAGACATCATCCATGAGAAGGGATCTCATGAAAGTTAAAAAGGCCAAGTCTTCACACAATACCATGAAGAATGGGAGACTTATAATCTCACTTACTATAATGTGATGCCTTCTTGGTCAAATTTAGCTCTATGTTAAGCAATCGTAATTGGACTTATGTAGAAGTCACAACTATCTGAGGCAGGGAAACAAAAATATAGGTGTTAATGCATGTTAGAGACTTGGTACAAGGAACCAAACTCCTAAAAACATACCACAAACTAAAAGAAATGGGGGAAGGACCTATCTCATTCTGGCTCATGTTGATTCATCTGATACAAGGTCATTGATGAATCAACTAACATTAGACATGAAGAGATTTCAATGGTCAATGATGGATTAGGGAAGAATAGGGATGAAGATGAAGAGGGAAGGGGAAATAGAAACCCAAATTAATCATATGAGGAATTTCATTTGATCAATACTATCCATTTATTTTGGGAGATGAAATGTATATTTCATTAATTCCCTAAATCCAATAGTATTGGTCAAACAAAAGTCAAATCATCCATGATCAAGGCCAAACAGAAAGTTAAACATCACAAGACCATTAAAATAGCACAACATAATTTTCACACAATTATTCAATTAAAAACCAAATTAAAAATGAATTAAAATGCATTTTAAAGTGAACAAAACCTCAAATCCCTTCAAAACACCAAATAAATGGCCAAGGGATTTATCCTAGGTCAAACAAGGTCAAAGGATCTTAGACAAAAAAATTCAATATTTTTAGAAAGTCAGAAGTATTTTTAAAATATTTAAAACAAGTCAAAAATCATTTAATTCATGGAAAATATCAAAATTAATCCAAAAAATGATTTTAATTCAAAATATGGAAGAGGAAAATATTTAAAGATTTTTGGTGAAAGTCCCATATTTTTTCGATTAAAAATGAAATTAATATGAACTAAACAAAATAAAAGGATTAAATGAAAAATTAGAATTAAAAGAGAAAATAGAAAAAACCAGGGCCATCATATCTCCCTCATTAATTGAGGTGGAAGATTTGATGATCAGGTACGTATCATCCACCATGTTCCTTAGTCAACGCACACGCAGGGATGGTAATCAGAAGGAACAGTCAAGATTAAAACGTGGACTCAAGATCAAATGGCTGGAACATTGCCAACACATCACCGAAGCACTAGCTCCGGTTGTCTTCTTTGGTGGACCTCCCCGGAGTGGTCCACCCTCAACCATCAAGAAAATGAAAAGTAAGGACACTATTTTAAAGAGAAAAATCTTAGGAGCTCGAATCTAGCATCAATTTTGTCCAATTCCAAATATATTAAGAGATATGAGGAGTTGAATTTTGAGGTACACGATCTAAGTTGCTTCGATTTGACCTAAAAGCAACTCAATCTTGTTGCCTATATTGGTAGGACTTCAGACAACCAATAATCAAAGAGAATAGTGGAGAACTTAATGAGAATCAAAGGCTTGAAGTTTGGAAAAATCACCTCCGGGTAGCAGTGATTTGGCTTGATCTCAATGTGAATCCACTTGGTTCTTCCACCTCTTGCTTGCAATGATCAATTGAGAGGAAAATGGCAATGACTCCTTGGAGTTTGAATCCCAAAATAGAAGGATAAATTCAAACTCGATTTCAAAGAAACTTTCAAGGAATGCACTTTCAAAGAAACTTTCTGAGATGGCTTGGCAAGGCTTGAGCAGGGTGTGTGTGATTCTTGAAGCAATGCACTTGTATTTATAGGCTACATGATTCATTTCTACACCAATCCAAAAAATGTCAAAAATAGAAATGTTGTGCATGGGTGCATGGGCATGGAATTAGGCCTAACTAATGATGCAATCCACTTCTAATTCATGCATATTTGATACCAAAGTCGTCACATGAAGCATGCAAAAAGAATTAATCATTTGAGTGCAAAAGTTATCAAAATAAACCCAACAAAGGAACCGTGCACAAGTCCCTCAATTCTTGTCCAAATGTAGTGATCTTGGATGATTTGTAAAGGTGACATCAAGGGGAACGACGTTTATGTTGAACACTTTTTCATTTGGAGCTTGGATCATGATGAATTTTGAGGTGGAAGTTTGAGAAATCAAACATGGTTGCAAATTTTCTAAGTACCATGTCAAATGACCACTTCTTCCACCTTGAATAACGTTTGCTATGAGCTTTAAATGGAAATGGTTCCTTCACCAAAGTTGTAGATCTTTCATTCCTATTCAAATTTGTAATAAATTTGACATAATTTGGATTTTGCATGAGGGAGTTATAGATTTTAGAAGTTGAGAAAAATTGCTTGTTCAATGGTAATGGCCCAAAACGACCTATAATGTTTCCTCTTGGAGCATGCCCTTCAAAGTCAGATAAGACATCTTGAAATTAATAATGAAACTTGGATGACCTTCATATGATAAAAATTGAGCAAGTCATGGTTCTTGGAAGTTGACCTCCTAACTAGGGCATAAACAAAATAACCTATAATCTTTCACCATAGAAAATGACTTTACAAGCAAAATTAGCTCTTGATGCCAACATGAAAGTTGTTTGTAATGTCATAAGTGTCATACCCCAATTTTGTCCGGGCATTTTAAAATTTCATAAATTCGATTTTAGTTTCAGTTTGCATCGTATGTATAACATGACATGCATTTCATCATTAATAATATCTAAAATATCAGTCGGAATAAATTCTTGGAAATACAGACAATTTGGTTAAATCATTTCTCAAGTACGTGCAAAATCAGCAGGTAAAAAGTTTCAAAATTAAACTTGCAGACGCCAGTATTATTAATCTACAATTCGCGTAGTTTAACCTGATGTGCTCATTATATTTTTCGACGACTTTTTCAGCTGCATCTCAAGTCGTTTGAGCCTTTTAACCGGTGAAAATTTATTTCAAAATAAAAAAAAATGCTGTATTTTTTCAATAAGTACATTTCGTGCTGATCATTTTAGTGCATCCGATTTAATTTTTTGAGCAAAATTGTGCCCGACATTTATTCATTTTCCGTCATCTTATTTTTATTCTTTCACCAAAATATTTAGAAAAATAAATAAACATTTCCATGGTCTTATTTTATTATTATTACATTCATTTCCAAAGTTGTGAATTTTATTTGATTTAATTGGTTTAAATTATTTTAAACCAATTAAATCATCTAGAAGGGGTAACTTTGCCATTTGAAATTATTTTGTGTTTCTTTGATTCAATCCAAAGCATCGATTCAAATTAATCAACGGTCAACATTTTCTATCCAAACTCATTTCCATTATCCAATCAAAAAATAGTTATTTAAATAAATAAAAATTAAGAGAATAAAAAAATCAAAATAATATCTCCCCCCTCCATTCTCTAACTGGAACGCGTCCCGTTGCTAAGAGAGAGGATAAAAGATCCCCAACGGATCTTTCACGTTTGGTTTGATTATCCTGGCTGGCACCTCTCACCACTCACCTAACAGACTCAATTACTCTCTCTTCTCATTGATGAGCTGGCAAGGAAAAGGGGGGTCCAATAGGAAAAGACCACTCAAGATCACCTCTCTTGAAAAAAGGAATGGAGAGAAAACCGAGTTCTGGGAAAAAGATAATTTCTTTTTCTCTACACAAATCTTTTTCTTCTTCCATCAACCAAAATCATTGCTCCATCATCTTCCACACCTCGCTACTCCCTCACCATCCACCTTGTCCAAACTATCGCAACCCCACCGTGAAACCATTCCCGTGAACCTCCCACCAACACCTTTTTGGCGACGCTGATAATCACCTTTTCACCCAAACAACCGCCACCGTGAAATCCCGAAAAACACCGCTAACAACCATTTCACTTTGATAAATCTTTCCTTCTTGGATCCAACCACACATCATCACCGTCGCCAACCTTGACCTCTTCTTCCTCCTTGGCCGCAAAACAACTTTGCGCTTCACGCTCCCTCCATCCATAAACCCACTTCTCCGCCTTCCAACAATAGTTCTCACAACGTTCAATTCGAAGCTTTGACTTCAATATACACAGGATCCAGCAAGCGCGACAGTTCTCTTATGTGTTTTAGATATTGTTTCTGGTGTGGATCTGCAGTTTGTTTATGGGTGTAGCGAGATGCTGAAGTCAGTTTTGTGAGTTGTTTTTGACAAGCCGAAACCATCCTCAATGCTGTGAGATTATAATATCGTGTTTATGTCAATTCAATAAAAGTAAGGGTGCTTTGTTGATGTTGTATTCGGTTCGTATTTACGGTTCGAAGTTGTGGTAACAATCTGAATCAAGCTTGCATTACTGCTATGCCATGAAGTTTGGAGCAGTCAACCGGTGAATATTAGTCTTCTCTACATTTAAGGTGACTATTTTCATGACCAATATTTAAGATCTCCAAACTCTTGTTTGAATGATTCTCACGGCCGCTTGAATGCTACAACAACAAGCTTTAAAGCTTTAGTTTTACCATCATTGTTAATATTTCAAATTCCGCACGTATATTGCTCAAAACGTAGGAAGAAATGTGATTTATTTTGTTTTGAGTCTATCATGTTTAATTGAAATATAGTCATTGAGTTGCTGAGTTTTTATGGAGTCATTATCCTTAAATGTTGTGGTGTATTTTAATGTTTCGGTTATGTGTATTAGATTCCTGATTCATTTTCGTTTCATTATTGTTGTTTCATTTTGTTGAAAGTTTGAGTCACTATAATAATTCATCTTGTTATCATTGCCGTCGTGTTGTTGTTCTTGTGAGTCTGCAGCTATTGGTTTGTTTTATTCTATGAGAGTATGGACGTTGGGTTTCCTTATGTTATTTGAATTCATGATGAATAATAAAACTGAGTAGAATATATATAAGATTTGATTCAAGTCTATTTCTCATGCATTTGGTGTTAGCTCTAAATTTGTGTGTTATAACAATTAAGTGCCACATGTCATTTTAGGATTGGTGTGTCAAAGAAATTAAAAAATAAAATAAAAGGAGAGAAGATGAGAACAAAGACGAATTGGTTTTTTCATTGCTACTCACTTTTTATCATTACCTATGCATCTTTTTAAATATAATGTTGAACCAATTAAAAAATCTAATATTTTTGTATATACTTGTGTTAATTAAATTAAGATTTGTGTATGGGATAGAAGTCTTTAAAATTAAGCCCACTTGTTTTGTTTTCTTTTTTTGCACCTTCTATCTTGATTACGAGTTTTTTAAACAAGTTTGGGATATGTAAATAATAATGGTATAGTGACTCTTTCGTTCCAGTTTAATTCGGATTTTTAAGAGTGGATTCGGAAATTTCATGCCGTTATGCCATCCAAGTTTCAATGAATTGATAGAATATTTCACCGTGTTATGATCTTGCAAATGACATTAATCATGTTGTCATTTCGTACAAACCGGTTTTGAGCACACCGATTCAATTCAATTAAATAAATCGACATCGTTACCTATCTCTTTTAATTATAATTAAAATTAATCAATTAAATTTTGACTAGTTAATTGATTTGGATTAATTAATTTTAATTAACTTTGTCATTTGATTTTTATTCAATAATTTTGATAATTAATTTTAATTAGTTTAACAAATTTATTTAACCAAATTTTAATCAATTAACTTTGGTAATTAAAAATTGATCGATTTCTTTCATTATCACCATTTTGCATCATTTCTAAACCAAAACCCAATCAATCTCACTCATAAGCGGAAATCTTGGTCCAACGTCGATTGTTTTTTAAATCCGATTAGTCATACCAATTCAAATCATTTTTCTAAATTAATATAATACCTAAAGACATTTTAATTTCAAATTTCGGATGATAAAAGAATGGGAGGCGTTCGCCTCACCATTTCTCGAATAATTGAACGATTGGCACTCGCCATATTGCTCGATTTTCTTTCGACTTCCGATTAAAGCCGTCATCTTACAAACTTAAATTATTTTTTCCAAACCAATTATAATACCTAAAGAACATTTCTTTTATAAATTAAATATTGGATGATAAAAGATGGGAGGCGTTTGCCTCACCATCTCTCGATTGTTCGAATAATTGGCGCTCGCCATATTGCTCGATTTTCTTTCGACTTCCGATTAAAACACACTAAAAAAACATGGATAAAGGAATGAATGGCGCACGCCTCATTGTTCCTTGAATAAACCGGTGGGAGGCACACGCCTCACTACCGTACATATTCGATTTCCGCAAACAAACTTTCAATAAATAATTTAAACGAAAAAGGGAGTAGAAGGCGTTCGCCTTATTATTCCTTGAAAGAATTGAACAATTGGTGTGCACCACATTGCTCAATCTTTTGTCGTTCTTCAAAAATATCTTAAACACATCAAATATATTTGTTCTCGCCCCCGTGCGATCAAAACCAATCAAATAAAACACCTAACATATTAATTCAACTCGTCACCCCCGTGTGACCAAAACTCTTTTCAGAAAGAACATTGTTTAATCCTTTCTAATGCGCACAACAAACCAATGCTTAAGCCTCCGCTGAGAGTAGACAGGCCAACATTTAGCCTTTAGAACGCGATCTAAACAGCTGTTCGGTAAAAGACACCAACCAACCGTAGTTCCCTGAACTACGAATGCTCTGACTTCCTTATTGCACCATAAGGATACGTAGGCACGAGATTGCAAGATCTTGGCGAACAGACTAATAAAAACCTCCATTTCCCCCCTTCTGAGGTTTCCATCCATCTCTTTTCAATATATTTATAACCCGAAGAAAACAAACAACATAAGCTAACACTCAATCGCAAATTAGAACTAAAAGGTTCCCGTTGAGTACAACGGACGTAAGGGGCGCTAATACTTTCCCCTTGCGTAATCGACTCCCGAACCCGAATATGGTTGCGACGACCACTATTCTTGATTTAAGAGGTTTTATCGATATTTTCCTATTTCCTTCATTGGGATAAATAAAGTTCGGTGGCGACTCTGTTCGAACATAGGTTTTTCCGCGACCATCACGAGGAATCGTATTTTTTGAGATGCGACATATGACGATCATTATTCCTTTTTTAAAAGGTTTTATCGATATTTTTCGATTCCTTCTTTGGAGTGAATAAAGTTCGGTGGCGACTCTGTTCGAACATAATTTTTTTCCGCGACCATTGCGAGGAATCGTATTTTTCGAGATGCGATAGATGGCGACTCTGCTAGGGAGCATTTTAGCTCCAAGCTAGAGAGAGTCAAGCCTAATTTAGTTCAAATTGCTATGATTGTTAAAATATTGTTTTCTTCCTTATTGCTTCTTTATATCTTGCTGTATTATTTATGCTATATGCTTTATCCTGCTATTATCTTGGATGGCCTATGGTGCTTGATACATGTTGTGAGATAAGCTCCCTACCCGAGCTTTGAGAAGAACTTAGAACCTGGAATTGTGTAGCATTGAACCAAGGGGTATACACCTCGTTGGGACAATACGAAGACTCCACCTAGAGTAGATCTGTTCGGAATTTCCATCACAATATGGCTAGCCCATTATTGTGAGGAAATTTTGAACATGGTCCGTGACTCTAGGGACCTCGCCTTAACCTGAATTCCGTCTTCATGATTGGTGATTGTGTAGTATTGAACTGAGGGGTCTACACCCTGTTCGAACAATACGAAGATCCCATTTAGAGTAGATTGATCCAAAACTTTCATCACGATGTGGCTAGCCCATTATTGCGATGGGATGCTGAACACAATCCATGACTCTAAGTTATGTCTTGGAAATGAACGACCTTAGGAGCCATCCTTTGTGTGTGGGGTAGACAACATAGAACCGCCGTATAGGGTGTACCATATGATACTCATGATATCCTGGATCCTAATTATACATGCATTACATTTTCTTTGCATACAAATATAAAATTTCATGCATTCGTATTTCATCAGCATGGATTGCATATCATTTTCCAATACAAAAAAAACTCATCCCGTCCTTTTGCCAATTACCAGCAGGCTGGTTTCCTGACACTCATATTGAACCTTTGAGAGCTACTAAAAGACAAGGGAGCACTGGGAACATAATCAAGTTGAGCTGAAAATGGGTATGAACAACATGAAAGGCAAGATAGACCAGATGTTGGAGGCTAGGCTAGCCCAATCAAAGAACAAATTTCAACATGGTGTCGCAGAGAATGTTGGTTCCTCATCAGGCTTTACTGTAATTACCAACCCAATGTATGACCCTCTGTCTGACTATAATCCTCCACAAGTGAATATTCCTACTCAATCCCAATTGATGCCATTGACCAATCCTGATGTTGAAAGGTTTCACGGCCTTGAGGAGAGAGTTCGGATAATGGATGTGAATGAAAATCTTAGGCATGATATGTGCTTAGTACCAGGCCTAGTAATCCCCCCGAAATTCAAATTACCCAACTTCGAGAAGTACAAAGGTGATAGTTGTCAAAGGCACTATTTGGTGATGTTCTTCCGAAAAATGGCATCACATACTCACGATGACAAGCTGATGATTCACTGTTTTCAAGACAGTTTGATTGGAGCATTGTTGAGCTGGTATATGAAATTGAAAAGAAGCCATATTCAGTCATTGGAAGACTTAGCCAATGCTTTTTTGAAGTAGTACAACTACAACTTGGACATGGCTCCAGACGGAAGGCAGCTGCAAAGCTTATCCCAAAAGAGCAACGAATCTTTCAAAGAATATGCACATCGATGGAGAGAATTGGCAGCCCAAGTGCAACCACCACTCTTGGATAAGGAATTGGTTGACTTGTTTATGGATACCTTGCAGAGTCCTTACTTTGAAAGGATGGTAGGCAATGCGTTATCAGACTTCACCCACTTAGTGACAATCGGAGAACGCATCGAGAGTGCCCTAAAAAGTGGAAGAATCCAAGGCGCCTCGAGCAGCCAAGCTAGCGAGACAGAATCCCTCAGCAAATCCCAAAAGGAAGAAAAGGATGAAACCAATGCAGTCATAACAAATGTCAGGAAACCAGCAACACCGAGAGCACCATACCAGCAACCATGGTCTGCTCCTTATGCAAATCAACGATCTCATGGTCGAGGATATCAAAATAAGCCTTTGAACCAATCTAGGCCTCGAAATAATCTGGAAACAAGGAATGCTCCTCTCGATTCAATACCTATGGCATACAATCAACTTCTTCCATATCTGATTCAAAACTCGTTGGTGGATCCCAAGTCTCTCAGGCCATTGCCAGAACCATACCCACCTGGATATGACCCTGATGTGCAATGTGGATATCATGCCGGGTTAATAGGGCATTCGATCGAAGACTGCAACACTTTCAAAGCCAAGGTTCAACAATTGATTGACAAAAAGTACATGTCCTTTCCGGAAGGAAACCTATTGGTGCATATCAACCTCTCACTCAAATGAGTTCGAAGACTTTATGGAGTTCCTTCTAAGTGCCAATGGCTCATGCAAAAAGACATCCTCAACATTGGCAATCTTTGGCCATTTTTTATCATTGCATTTGTAATTTCTTTGATTAAATGCTACTCATTTTTAAAATTTTGTTGTCTTTAATGGTAATATTAATGAAGTAATGATGCATGTTTTGAACCAATTATATCGCATTCGCTCATTTTTTTTTCTTCTCTTATTTAAAAAAAACAAAAAATACATCCATGTTCTTTACCTCACCTTCTTTATCAAACTGTTGTTTTAGCAATATTGGAGGGAGGATGACGAAAATAAAATACCCATAATTGCTGATTGTATGCTTTTAGATAAGATCCCGTTGATGATGTACATGCATTGTTTCAAATTCCCAAACACTGGAGAGATAAGAAGTTAATCCTTAGTCAACCACTTTGAGCCTAAAAGTAGGAGTTTCTTTCGGATCTACAAACCCTTACATTTAACCTGGGGAAGGGTAGTGTTCAGTTAATCTGACTATGCATCCAAATTACAAGATGAAATATCCAGTCTGTGGATCAACTACATGCCACTCTTCGCACACATCCTAAAGTGTCGAAGCAACCAGACAAAATCCAAAAGTTATGTCAGTTTTTCTTCAATAACCAATGACTTGGCAGTCATAATTTTCCAAAAAAAATCAAAGAAAGAGCCCACTAAGTCGAACACCCAAAGAGACAACTTAGGCAAAACTAGGGCAATCCTGGTGGACTAAAAGCTTCAAAAGAGGTCCAGGAAAAAGTTAGGGATCAAGAAAAAAAATCAAAAGAGGTCACGAAAATCCTCAGCAAAACCAAAACAAGATTCAGTGACCACCATACCAAAATCAAAGGGTCACTGACATCAAAAATAAATAAATAAGGTGGTTGCCATTTCAAGATACCTTGAATCACCATCTTTATCCTTACACCTATAAAACTCTCTTAAAAGACGAATGCGTATGTTGGATTAATTGAGCGTAGGATTGGAGTTTATCAAGAAGAATGGTGGGTACAAAAATAATTTTGAGCCTCATATCCTTTGTTTCGATAACCATGAACCAGACCACGTTACAACCCATAAAAGACCTAATTGAAGCAGGGTTATTTCTGAAAGCATATTACATCAACGTTGCGTAAACTGACTCCTAAAGATTTGCTAAACTTCATCATCGATGTCATTATTCTCACTGTGTCTTTCACACTTTAAATTGCTAAATCAACATTACATTTGGACTCATGGTCCACTCGTTTCACATTATCACATCATTCAAATAAATTCTTTTCAAAACTTGCATGAGTATCGCATTAAAATTACCATTTCTGAGCAAACAATTTTAACTACAAGTCAGTACTTGACGTCAGGGAAATTCCAATAATAAGGAACAATCAGAGGAACTTGGACATTCGTTGGTGCTGACCCGAATCAAGACTACCTCATAATCCATGAATCAGGGGCATGCCACCCAAAAATAGCAGTTGATCGGAGGAAGATTACTCCAGGAATCAGTCAGCCTGAAACAGTCTCCAAACATCTGTTAATCAGGGGAAAGTCATTTCAAGAATCAGTTGATCTATAGAAAATCATCTCAAGACTTTATTAACTATGGGCATATCACCTAGAGGTTTTATTGACCCAGGGAAAATCTCTTCAATGTTCAGTCAGGGTGAGTTAAGTCGCTTCAACGCTCATACCGGAGCAAGCTACCTCAATAGTACAGGAAATTCAACCACTCCAAGAGTCGGTTAATCAAGGACAAATCCTCTCATGACTTAAAATTATGGGGCAAGCCATCCCCAAATTATGGTACAACTGCTTTCGAAATCCTTTCAAGGTAAACTTCCACGAAGACCTAACAAACTGGGGCAGGATGAGCCATATAGGAGCAGGTCCTCTCCATGTTTTCAAGTTGTTCAAGCAAAACCTCTTTTCGCACGTCATCAACTGCAGAGTTCAAGATGAGTGTCGGGGAATCATGTTATCTCCCATCCAATAACCTTTTGATAGATAAGGAGCCTTGTTGCAAAGAACCTTCTCTTCCAATACCCACGCAGGGGCATTTTGGAAGCATACCAATCATTACATAAATCATCATCAGGCATTAGTCATGTCGCTTTGCTCTAGCATAAAGCCATGCATATTATAGCATTCATCGAGCCTAACCCCCATAACATGAACCTGACATCAAAAAGCCTTAAAACACAAAATTTGACACCAAAGCCCAACATTGCTTGGCAATTCAAAGTCTAAGTCCCATTTGGCAATTTATTTCAAAGCCCAGTTCCCGTCTCGTAATTTATTTCAAAGCCCAGTTCCCGTCTGGAAATTTATTTCAAAGCCCAGTTCCCGTATGGAAATTTATTTCAAAGCCCAGTTCCCGTCTGGCAATTTATTTCAAAGTCCATGTTCTCGTATGGCAATTAATTTTCAAAGTCCAGTTCTTGTCTGGCAATTTATTTTCAAAGTCCAATTCTCGTTTGGCATTTTATTTCAAAGCCAAATTCCCGTATGGCAAACCTTTTTTGAAAGTCTAGTTCTCGTCTCGCAATTTATTTCAAAGTCCAGTTCCCGTCTGGAAATTTATTTCAAAGCCCAGTTCCCGTCTGGCAATTTATTATAAAGTCCAATTCTCGTCTGGCAACTTATTCCAAAGTCCAGTTCCCGTCTGGCGAACTATATCAAAAAATCAGTTCTTGTACGATAAATCATTTGCCAAATACCAGTTCTCGTCTGGTGAATTATCTCTTAAAACTAGTTCTCGTATGGTAGGTCACCTATTTCGATACTAATTCTCGTCTGGTTGTCTATTTTTCATAACTAGTTCTCGTCTGGTAGCCTACTTTAAAAGTCAGTTCCCGTATGACAAACAAAAACAAATTCAGTCCCGTTTGACATTTCAATTATTTTCACCAGTTCTCGTCTGGTAACATATCCTTCAAGTTTTGTCCTTATCTGGCAGTTCAATCTTCTTCACCAATTCTCATCTGGTAGTTCCCATTTAAAGTCCAACCTCATTGGCATTACATGCATCATTTCATGCATAGTTTTCCTGCCAAACAGGAAGATTTATCAAACACGATCCTATCAATCATCAGCATACCCATGCATAAGCACTCCTGTCGAAACAGAAATTTCATAAAAAATGAACAAAATTATTCACATTCATACATACACATCCTAAATATCCCCAGCAATTGCATCCCTCCATGCATCTAATGCATCATCCCATGCATGGCATTTCCACCCAAAGTGGAACATCATACAAACATAAAATATCAGGATCCAGGGTCGTCCATATGTATCCTGGACTTTCCTCATTTAATTCAATAGAGTTATTACCCTACATGTGCTCGTGGAATTATTTCCCAGCCAGTCATTCTTTAACTTTGTGATTGATAATGATATTCCCCAACATCTTTTCTATCATTGCTCCTAAAGCAGAGGTTACCCTAAACAAGCCTTTTATGAGCTTTTCCCCTGTAGAGCTTTGCCAGTAAACTTTTTCCAAAAGGAGTCTTTTCTAAAAGAAATTTCCCCCAACAGACGATCATTTTGAGATACTGCTTCATTTATTTGAAGAATCTCACTTATCTGCTTTGAGATACCGCTTCATTTATTTGGAGACGGGAACTGGGATTTGAAATAGGGTTTACGACTATCAAGGATAAACTGCCGAGAAAAATAGGGTTTATGACTATCCGTGGGGATAGAAGACCAAACAAAGAGAAAATCCATCACTAGTTAAAGTGAACATATCAAGGATAAACTCTATGGGGAGAACATGATTTATATCTACCATTTACTGGGCAGAATATCGCAAATAGGAAGTACAACTACCGGTTACTAGGTAGAAGACTAAAGAAAGAGGAAATTTGTCACCGGTTAAAGTGAACATATCAAGGATGAACTCTTCTGGGGAAAATAGGGATTACAACTACCTTTTTACAAGGTAGAATACCAAACAGGAAGAATATCCATCATCGGTTAAGATGAACATATCAAGGATAAACTTGTCGAGGAAAAGAAAACGATTCCGCTGGAGAAAAAAAAGGAAGTAAATTATCTTTTACCAGTTACTAGGTAAATTAACATAGGTAAAGTACTCAACACCAAAAAGAACATTACCATTTACTAGGTAATAAACTCTCGGGGACCAAAATATTTGTCTAGGTAAGAACTAGAAAGAAATGATCAAGCAAGACTCGGCCTTATGAGGATATAACTCAAGGGGAGTGATTCCATCCAGACAATAAACTAGGGAGGAAACTTAAATAATAATCATCCACGAGGAAATAACTCAGTGGGGAAAGGAGAAAAGACAAACTTATTTTGCTTAAAGAGGGATGACACTCTACAATTGAAGGAGGACAGACACACCAAATCTGCATGGGGAGATAATATCACCAAAGTAGGGGATCAGAAGAAAGATCAATGCGATAAAAAAATGCACAATGAAATATATGATGCTGTATTTTATGCATGCATATGCATAAGTATGAATATGATTATGCTGACAAACAAGCACAAAGGATAAAAATAACATAATTTTGAATCATCACAAACTAGATGTTTGGCTAATCTCAACAAGATAGAGAACCAACTGGAGAACTTGCTAGGGATGAAAATAAATCATCAAGGATATAAAATCCTAAATGCAAGATGAATTCAACTCGGGGCGGGGAAGGACATGGAGAATCATGCATCCAATCCAAAATGCTGAGGATAAAGAGGGATATGCTGAGGATCTACCAAGTCCACACTGCGGGGAATTTTAAGTCAACACCATATCAAATGGGAGACAACCTTGCAGGGGACACCACCAATATTGCTTAGAACCAAGCACTGTCGGGGAAAGAGCTTCTATCAAGAGATGAAAGTCTAGTGGGTTCTTAAGTCACGATCAAGAGATAAAACTCTAAGTGAGGAGAAACACACACTCTAATAAGGATTCCATCAATAAAACATCTATATAGAGCTTTTGCTAGGGAAACAATGATCTATCAAATTAAAGACCACAAAAACTTTTTTAACAATCATCAGATTCTTCTTGGGGATTGAGAAATAAACCAATCTCAAGGCACATCAATATTAACCAGATCTGTCGACTCACGCAGGGGAGAAGCTGTCACGGCTATGCAACAAATCGCTGGGGAACTGGAGACCAAATAAAGGTTCCAATACAAAACCAAGAATTATTCATCAAGTCACAAACTGGGAAATGTAGAAACATGAATGCCTGAGTCGGGGAAGAATGAATTGTAAAGGGAACAAATCATTAGCTCAATTGGGGATAAGACCCACCAACTCTACTGGGGATAATAAATTACTCGAGGAGAAACTTATTAAACCATGATGGGGATGAATGCCGAACTGTTGGGGAGGATAACGTCACCAAACAAATGCTCGGAGAAGACCAACAAATGCTTCACACATCAAGACTTACCGTCCTTGAGATTGATGTTGACATTCCTTTTTGAAATTGATTATTCTTAAAGTAAATGCCTTATTATTTATAAAAAAAATATTATTCATTGATTAATTTATTTCAAAATTATCATCATAAAAATTCAATTTTAAAACAGAAATAAATAAGAATACGAAATAATTAGATAAAAGCTTAATTTTATTTAATAGAATGGTAGTCCGCAAATGGCGGGACTCCATGGATCTTTACAAAGTTTGAAAATGGTAATTTACATGGAAAAGGGCTACATTGATTACAATTATTACTACTCTCCCTACCAACTTCAAAATCCACTATGCTTTCTTCGGTTGAGAATAATGAATCAGAACCAAATGACTGCTCAAAATTGCTTCAATGATCAGGACCAACCGAATGCAGTTACTTGCCATAATCCTTAAATTTTGCCTAGATTTCCCTAAGGTGGGGTACTCAATGTAATGGGATGAATTTTTCTATTTTATGTCTCTAACTTTTGCCTGGATCGTCCTTTCGGGTTTTCAATCCACCGAGACGCTCATTTTTTCCTAAGCCGCCCTTTCAGGTTTTCAATGTTCTTTTCTTTTTTAGGCAAAGTATTTCTTGACTGCACCGACATTCATAGGACGCATGAACTCTTCACCATCCATAGTTGTAAGAATCAAAGCACCGCCTGAGAAGACTCTCTTAACAACATATGGACCTTCATAATTAGGAGTCCATTTACCCCTAGCATCAGGTTTGAAAGATAAGATCTTCTTGAACACGAGGTCGCCTTCTCTGAACACACGAGGCTTGACCTTTTTATCGAAAGCTTTCTTCATTCTCTGTTGATACAAATGACCATGACACATGGCAGTCAACCTCCTCTCTTTAATCAAATTTAGTTGGTCATATCTGCTCTGACACCATTAAGCTTCTGTCAACTTTGCTTCCCTCAAAACATGCAATGATGGGATCTCAACCTCCACGGGGAGCACAACTTCTATGCTATAAAAAAGAGAGAAAGGGGTTGCCCCTATTGAAGTGAAGATGGATGTATGATACCCATGAAAAGCAAATGGGAGCATCTCGTGCCAATCTTTATATGTTACAACCATCTTCTGAATGATCTTCTTGATGTTCTTGTTCGCAGCTTTAACAACCCCATTCATCTTAGGTATACAGGGATGTAGCGGGGTATTCGTTACCATTAGAGATATTGACTAAATCCAAGGTAATCCATACAAGTCGAGTCGCCACCGCACTTCTATTTATCCAAAGGAATGGTTAGAAAGCGAACAAAAACCTAAAAGTCTTATCGAATCAAAAACTAGTAAAAATGTCAGAGATCGGGGTAAGGGGGTTGGTTATGCAATGGGAAGGTTTTAAGCACCCAAAACATCCTAGGTACTCCTAGGGAGCCCTTTTCACACTTGTTGTAAGGTTGGTATTTTGTGAAAATTTGTTTGTGCAAACATGATTGAAGAGATGAGAAGAGAATATACAAGTTATTTACATTTTGTGTTTGGATGGATAAACCCATTGCCTACGTATCATCTTTAAAAAAAAGATTAGGATCAAAACCTCGTAGTTCGGGGTAAAAATCTCAAAACAAATTGGTGAATTGATTGGTCCAAAAGCCTTAAGGTCTTTTGTTATCCAAGGGAGAAAACTCAACCTAAAACCACAAATCCACCATGTGAGGATAGCTACAACATGCTAATGAGGGGTTAACCCTATAATAAGCATGGAAGACTCATTGTCCATCACTAAGGATATAGGTGAGTATTACACCTACCTCAAGGATAACTCAAACCTAATAGCTAAAGGTTATAAAAACAAGTTTTGATTAAGAGAGCGGCCATTGAAACCATAAAAAAAGTATTTAAATGAGTGGTATTTACCAATGAAAAGTATTTACAAAGTATGGTCAAAGTTGACTTAAAAGTTCAATTCAAAATAAGTGTTATGAAAAGAAAGTTTGAAAATCAAAAGCATAAGGCTTAGGTTTCTAATGTTTGAAAAGAAGTGTTAAATGTTTGCACAAAAGTTTTGGCTTGGGTTAGAGTGGAGGGAAGAAGAAGAATGGCTAAAGTCCTAATCATACAAGAGATGAGGGATAAGAAACAAGACCACAAATGGAGTTCCTCTCTTGAGATCATATTGATGATCCAAGTAGCTCTCATCCTTTGGAATATGCAAGCAAAATAAGTGTAAGCTCAAGCAATCAACATAATCAAACAAGCTCTTAGCAGATCCCCAATGTCTCTTGTATCTTTCACTTTGGATGAACATGGCAATGATTCTTCAATTTGAGCTCTCATAGGATCCCCTAGCACAAAAGCACACACATCAAAGAATTCTATGAAGTAAATCAAGAATGGACAAGAGTGAGTTTAGAGGTTTAGTCCATCTAATCCATCTTCAACATTAAGATCCTTTTACTCCAATTTGCATAGGGAAAGTCCTAGAAACTAAGTCCATTTGTCCATTTCTTTATATTTGGTCAACAACAATCAAAACAAAACACAAACACAATAATATATACATAATTATTTGCTCAAGTGAGCAAAAGGCAAATTGCATTAACATAAACATGTGCTCAAATGAGCAAAGGGGGAAAAGCAAATGAATAATATGTACAAGAATGGTAAATTGCATAAATGTAAAGAGCAAGAAGTAAATGTTAATGGTTAATGGTTAGTGTTAATAGTTAGTGTGCCATAAGGAAAATTTAGCGCTATGTTAAGCAATCGTAATTGGACTTATGTAGAAGTCACAACTATCTGAGGCCGATCAATAATAATGTAGGCAACAACACAAGTTAGAGGTATTGATTAGTGAATCAAACTCCAACAACTTGCCATGCCAAAAAGAAGATGAGAAATGATCTTGTATTGATTTAGGTTCTTTGCATGATTTAGGAAGCAACCTATCCTTAATGCAAAGCCATTCACTTGATCATTGATCAAGATGAATTAGATTTGAATCAAGGAAGATTAAACCTCCATGTATCAATGCTAACCACCAATCTTTAACTCATTGATCAAAAAGAAGAAAGAAAGAAAGAAGAAGAAGAAGATGAAGAATTAAAGTGCATTAATGGAAATGGTATGTATTAATCAACAAGTATTGACCAAAGATAAATAAGATCAAGGTCAAACAATAGAAAACAGAAGCAAAATGAAGATTAGAAGTCAAGAAACAAATAAAATATTTTTGGCATTTTTTAATATTGAAATAAAACTTGAATTAAAATAATAAAGAAAGGTCAAACTTCAAACTCACTTCAAATCAACTTTGAAAAGGCCAAGTGAATTATCCCAAGTTCAACAAGATCAAACAAAGTTTGACAAAAAAAATTCAGCATTTTTAAAAGTCAGAAACTATTTTAAATCAATTAAAAATGCATAAAAATAACCTAATTGAATTAAAATCTCAAATAAATCTCAAATCAATTAATAAATTGATGAGAATATTTTTCATAGATCTATCATCATTCAAAGAGGTTAGAAAAATATTTTTGTATTTTTGAATATCAAAAACTATTTTAAATGAATTAAAAATAACCAGAAAAGAGAAAATTACTAAAAAATATCAAATGATGAAATAAAAAATATTAAAAATCATTTTTAGAAAGTAGAAATTAAAAGGAGAAGAATGAAATTGGTCTCATAATTTTTGGACCAATAATGAGAGAGATATGAATTTTTAAAATGAAATGGAATTAAAATAATAAAATAAGAAATTAGAAAAAAGAGAAAAAGTGTGGACCGTCTGATGATCTCTCATTAATTGTCGTGGATCATCACGTGGCCAAGAAGCGCATGCTCACCATGCACGCTAGTCAACGACAACACACTCAGCCTTTAAATAAGTCATAACAATGGACGTGTGTGATTGAATCTGGAAAAAGCAATGGACGGTTCTGATCTGATCTGGAGACCAGATGGTGGCCAGCGCCACCGTCTTCTCCGGCCAACTTCCGGGCATGTCCAAAATTGCAGAAATAAAAATGGTAATCAAATGGCACGATCCAGGCATCAATCGAGAGTTGGGGTGATGTACATTACCCCTGTACCACTCAATTCCATTCTAGATCTCTATATTGAGAGAAATCGGAAGTGGAAATTCTGTGGTGTTCATATGAACTTCATGATTTTCAAAAATTGAAAGCATAGCAATGTTGCCTCTATGCAGAGGACTTCAGATCACACAACAACAATGAAAATAGAGCACTATACAAGCTGATTCGAAGCAAATAACAGTTGAAGTAAACCTTTGATTTGCAAGGCTTTGAGTCACAATCCTTGGATGCTTTTGCTTACAGTATACACTATGGATCAAGGAGAGAAGGTTTAGGAACTTTGAGATCTGAAAATTGATCAATGAAATCAAAATTCAGATCTGAAAAATTTGAAGAAAAATGGATTAGTTCCTTTAGTGATGGCTAGGATTTCAGTTCAGCAGCAATTGGGGCGCCTTCAGGTTGAAGAAATGAAGAGCATTGGCCTTGTATTTATAGGAGAGAGCATCTGAAATGCATGATTCAAAGTTTGCATGAATGGAAAGGGCCTCCATGCATGGGCCTGTACAGGTGCATGGAGGGCCCAATTCCACTTGGAAATGAAGGATGATGCATGATGCAAGCAAAATGGACGTGCAAATTGGACTGTATTAGCTCATGCAAGGCAAATGAAATGACTTTCAAAAAATGCACTATAACATTCAAGCATTCGAAAATGCCATGTTAAAAATAGGAACACCACCTCATGAGTAATGGTTGGAAAGCTTATTGCGTAAGGATCATTTGTTATGTGTATCAAAACTCCATTTAGGGCTTGAAAATTGATGAAAATTGGACATGAAGTGTAGGGTGCAAAACATGCATATGTGAGATTTTCAAAATTGGCCAAAGTTCAAGCCCTTCTGTCTCAATGATGCAAGTTCCAAATGACAAAATCTTCAACATGAAAGTTGTAGATCTTTTCAAGGCACTAAATTTGGACCTAAATTTTTAATCATTTGGATTTTTTATGAAGAAGGTATGGGCACTTGAAGTTGGACTTTTTCACATTTCAATGCATTTGGTCCAAAGTGACCTATAATGTTTTGCATTATCACATGTATTTATTTTGAGATTTTGAAATTTTGCTCAACATAACATTTTAAGTAGACATCTTAAGCTTTCCAATTAATTTGGTCTAACTTCAAAATCATGAAAAATGAAGGAGTTATGTCCTTGGGAAGTTGACCCAAAATTAGGGTTTCAGTCAAAATGGCCTATAATGTCTTGGGATGGATGATGACCTTCCAGGATTAAAATAAATTTTTTATGAACATTAAAGTTGTTCATATAGTCCTTAAGAACATTTTTTCTCTTGGGGTCATCTCCATTTGACAAACACATAAAAAGTTAGGTCTCAGTGTATTTCAAAATAGTCAGATGAATTGACTGATCAACTTCTCAAGTCCAAACCTCATATCTTGATGAATTAATGATTGAGGACACTCAAATAAGTTCAAATATGCATGAAATGATGAATTAAAGAACTTCCCTTGATTGTATTTGACCATGAGTTGAGGTTGCTTCATGAGCAAGGCACAGTTGATGAATAGATGAATTAGGGGTTCCTTGGGAAACAAGCCTCAAACCCTTTGATTTGCTTTGATCAAAATGATGAATTGAGATACTTGGGGGGCATATTTGATGGATGAGAGCTTTGGAACCATTTCCATGCTTGCTTTCATCTTCTCTTGGCCATATCAATGCACATAGGATCTCCTAGAAGCTTTAGATCTTGTGACTGCTCAAGCTACAAACAAGGGATGTTAGTGACATATTTTTGTGCTTTTAGTTAGTAAAATAAAATGAGAAAAGCAATAATATACAATTCAAGTATGATTTGTGATCTCAAACCAACTCACAAGAGATCCCACCCCAAAGGTAATGAGCTAAGGTGCTTATGATCCTTGAGGCAATGCAAATGCAATGTTATGATGCCATGAGGGATCTTAGGGTCAAAATTAGGGTCTTACAAGGGAGAAGAATTATGATGTGAAATATTGAAGTCCTTGCAAAGAGCTTCCACCATATTATTGTTCAAGTTCGATCCATTATCAGTATTGATCTTGCTTGGCACACCATATCAGCATATAATTTGATTCTTGATAAACATCACAATAACTTGCTTGGTCACATTCGCATATGATGCCATCTCAACCCACTTTGTGAAGTAATCAATAGCCACCAGAATGAAACGATGTCCGTTCGAAGCTTTGGGCTCAATCATGCCAATCATATCAATTCCCCACATGGAGAAGGGCCATGAAGAGGAAATGACATTCAATAGTGTCATAGGAACATGAATCTTATCTGCATAAATTTGACACTTATGACATTTCTTCACAAATTTGTAACAGTCAGATTCCATTGTCATCCAATACTAACCTGCTCTCAACATCTTCTTTCTCATAGCATGTCCATTTGAATGAGTACCAAAGGATCCTTTATGGACTTCAGTCATCAACAGGTCTACTTCGTGTCTATCCACGCATCTGAGGAAAACCATATCAAAATTTCTCTTATAAAGCACATCACCATTCAGGTAGAAGTTACCGATCAACCTTCTCAAAGTCTTCTTATCTTTCAAAGATGCCCTAAGAGGATAAATCTGACTTTGGAGGAAACATTTGATATCATAATACAGTGGATTTTCATATTTGACTTCTTCAATGGAAAATATATGAGTTGCTCTACCAAGACGCATCACGGTCAAATTGGACTTCATTCCAAAATTTCACCACAATCATGGAAGCCAACGTTGCAAGAGCATCTGCCATCCAGTTTTCATCTCGAGGCATATGATGAAACTCAAACTTTATAAATAAAGTTGAAATCTTCCTTGCATAATCTCTATATGGTATCAAATCGGGTTGATTCGTCTCCCATTCACCTTTGATCTGATTCACAACCAAAGCCAAATCTCCATAGACGTCAAGATATTTGATTTTGAGATCAATGGCTTCTTCGAGCCTCATAATTCAAGCTCCATATTGTTTGTACATTTGAAGGTCAATCTAGCTGTAAAGGGAAAATGAGTGCCTTGAGGAGTAATAATCACTGCCCCAATGCCATTACCATGTGAATTAACAGCTCCATCAAATACCATGCCCCAACGGGAACCAGGTTCTGGCCCTTCTTCAAGCAATGGTTCATCACAATATTTCATCTTCAAGTATAAAATCTCTTCATCAGAAAAATCATATTGCACTGAATGATAATCTTCAATGGGTTGGTGATCAAAATGGTCAGCCAAGACACTACCTTTAATTGCTTTTTGAGATCGGTATTCGATATCATACTCAGATAACAACATCTGCCAACAGGCAATCCTCCCAGTTAAAGCAGGCTTCTCAAAAATGTACTTGATTGGATCTATTTTAGATATCAACCAAGTAGTATGATTCAACATATACTGGCACACACGCTTAGCAGCCTAAGCCAATGTGCAACATGTCTTCTCAAGAATAGAATATCGAGTCTCACAGTCGGTGAATTTCTTACTGAGGTAGTAAATTGCATATTCCTTCTTCCCAGATTCATCTTGTTGACCAAGAACACAATCCATACTCTCTTCAAGCACAGTTAAATACATGATCAATGGTCTTCCTTCAACAGGCGGAGACAGAATCGAAGGCTCAAGCAAATACTCTTTGATACTATCAAAAGCTTTCTGGAAATACTCGATCCAATCACAAGACCAATCTTTCCAAAGGAGCTTGAATATATGCGCACCTGTGGCAGTCATATGCGATATAAATCTTGAGATATAGTTCAAGCGGCCGAGAAAACCTTTGACTTGCTTCTCAGTTTTGGGCACAAACATCTCTTGTATTGCTTTGACCTTGGTGGGATCAACTTCAATACCCTTCAAGCAAACAGGATAACTCATCATATACTTCTTCATTATCATTCTCTTCCTCAGTTTCAAACACAGGGAAATCAAAGTTTGGAGAGGGAGTAAGATCATTACATTCAATGGGTTTGAGAACCAACCTGCATATGATTTGATATTTTGATTTTAGAGAAGTGGAGTGCAAACAAATATTATGCAGATGGAGAGATTATTATTTGTTTATGTTTTTTTTGTGATTACCATTTTCAGAAAAGTAAAAAGTGAAAATAAACATCATAGATGTGGATGAATAAAATTGAATTTTATTGATGATAATAAGAAAATGCCCAACAATGTTTCACTTCTCCCTTAGGCACAGGAGAAGGATTTTCTTAAATAATAAAAACAAGTTACTTCAAGTGGTGCATAACAATAGGAACATCAACAACAACCCAATTGTTGCAAGTCTGGCCTTGCTTTACAAAGTTGGCGCAAGCCTCGTCTTCATCATTGTCTTTAATAATGACAGCTGAGTGTTGATCATCCTTGCGAATGAACCTTACACTATGAAAAATGTCTTGCTTAGCCTCGACATTAGCGTTGAATGGACCCTGTTGAAATCCCAACCCTGCTCTATTCTTATTCTCGATAACTTCCACAACGCGACCCCATTTGTCGGTGCTACCAGTCTGAACAATCTCTTTGGAATCCTTCAGAGAAGACATATGTGCCCCAACCTTCTTCAATTCATCAACAATGGATAAAGCTTGGAGTGGTGTTCCAACTTCCTCCTCAACATCTACGTAAGTAAAGGATGACAAATGGCTCACTAACAATGCTTTCTCTCCACCCGCAATGACAAGCTTGTCGTTCTTCACAAATTTCAGCTTTTGGTATAGAGTAGATGTTACAGCGCCAACTTCATGGATCCAAGGCCTTCCTAATAAACAACTATAGGCCAGATGAATATCCATTACCTGAAAAGTAAGTTGAAAATCACTCAGACCTATCTTTATTGGAAGGTCCACTTCTTCAATGACGGTTTTCCGAGAACCATCAAATGCTTTAACAACCATGCAAATGTACCTCATCGGGCTCCTTTATAGGAAATTCTCTCTAGAGTTGACTTTCGCAAAACATTCAATGATGACCCAGTGTCAATCCGCACGCCGGACAGGGCGTCCTCCTTACAATTCATTGAAATGTGAAGCGCCAAATTGCGATTCCTACCTTCCTCAGGAAGTTCTTCATCACAAAAACTCAGACTGTTACAGGAGGTAATATTGGCAACAATATGGTCAAACTGATCCACAGTCACATCGTGTTCCACATAAGCTTGTTCCAATACCCTCTGGAAGGTTTCTCTGTGTGCCTCAGAATTCATCAACAATGACATCACGATTTTTTTTACGGTGTTTGGAACAACTGCTCCATAATGCTGAATTCACTCCTCTTAATCAGACGTAACATATCATCATCATCATTAGTCTTCAACTTGCTGGATTCACCAGACTGACACGTCGGAACACCAACCGGATTAACTGCAGGAACCTCTGCCTTCTTCCCTACGGAAACATCTTCCAAAATCTTAGGAAAAACTGGACTAAACACACGACCACTACGGGTCACCTTCATTACATCCGCGATACTCACCATTGAATCTGCAATTGGGAGAGGAACCTCTTGACCCTTTTCAATCATGGTGGCATTATACTTGTATGTCACAACTTTATTGGATGCATAGGGGATAGGGCACGCTAACCGTATAACCGATGATGATACTGATATGTTGACATTATGACTATTACTGCTATTGAATTAAATGACTACTCGCTCAGGGGTCTTGAACACTGGCACGATGATGTTCACATCATCTCCCATATACCTTGACTGCTGAACCTGGATAACATTCTCATCCATCAATCTTTGAATATCCTTTTTGACAATTACACAACCACGGGGGTTCACACTACAAATGACACAACCATCATGGTCATGTTCACAATGGCTTACCAGGAACAAATCTTTGTGGATCTCCACCAAATACCTACGGATACGGCATACATCAAACACTCTAAAATTCCCTGGACAACCCTCTACCATGTTTATAGAAGTGTTACCTTGAGCATGCAACAAATCGGCTTTAACATTCGGCACTGTCCTCAAAGGACACCATACCACTCTTGACAAGCTTCTGAACTTCATACTTCATGGGATAACAATTCTCAATATCATGGCCAGGGGATCCCTAGTGAAAAGCATAATGTAAGTCTGGTTTGGGCCACCATGGCAGTGGCTCGGGAATTTGAGGAGGGTTCCTTGGTTGGATAAGATTCTTAATAACCAAAGACGGGTACAACTCTGCATATGTCATAGGAGTAGGGTCAAAAGAGACCTTCTTCCTCTTAAATTTTTGATGATGATTGTTGTTGTTGTTGTTGTTGTTGGTATGTTGATGCGGTTGTTGTTGATGTTGTTGGTTTTGAATAGGAACTAATTGATTGGTTGAGTTGTTGGTAAAAACTCGAATTACTGATGATACTTGATGCTGATGTTAACGTGATTGAGAAATCTTCCTCACATGAGGCCTCCTCTGGGTCCCAACTGATACTGCGTTAGTTTCTCCTTCCTTCTTTTTAGAGAAACTCCCACCATACTTCTTACTTGTTGATGCTTCATCTTTGGATAGACGTCCCTCACTGACTCCTTTTTCCAACCTCATCCCCATGTTTACCATATCGGTAAAATCATTGGGGGCACTTGCGATCATTCGTTTATAGTAAAATGAACTTAATGTCTTCAAGAAAATCTTGGTCATCTCCTTTTCCCCCAAAGGCAGACTAATTTGAGCAGCCAACTCCCTCCATCTTTGAGCATATTCTTTGAATGTCTCTTTGTCTCTCTGAGACATAGACCTCAACTGATCTCTATCTGGCATCATATCAACATTATACTTATACTGCTTGACAAAGGCCTCGCCCAAGTCATTAAAGGTACGAATGCTAGCACTGTCCAGGCCCATATACCATATGAGGGCAGCTCCAGTCAGACTATCCTGGAAATAATGAATAAGCATATGGTCGTTGTTGGTTTGAGTAGTCATCTTTCTAGCATACATGACGAGATGACTCAACGGACAAGTATTCCCCTTGTATTTTTCAAAGTCCGGGACCTTGAATTTCACAGGAATCTTGACATTGGGAACTAAACATAACTCGACAACACTCTTCCCAAACAAATCCTTTCCTCTTAGAGTCTTCAATTCTTTGCGCAACTCAAGAAACTAATCCTTTATTTCATCCATCTTCTCATAAACATATGGACCTTCATACGGCTCAGAGTGGTAAATGGTGTCCTCAACACGAGGCAGAGTATGAAGAATAGGAGGAGGCACTAACAAGATCAGGCTAGATTCCAACACAGAAGCAAAAGTAGGTGCATACCCTTCAGGCACAAAATTTGGTGGCATTCCCTACGGGAATCCAACTGGCATGGAAGGAACATACTGGCTAGCCGCCATAGGCACAATTGATGAAGTAATCTCTGAGATGACTGTCCTCTGAGGAGGAGGAGGAGTTATTGGAGGTGGAGATTGTTGGTTCTGAGCAGCTATCACAGACTCCATAAAGGTTGTGAGTTTGGCGATCTCGTCCTTCATTTCTCTATTCTCTTTGTTCAAATTGATCCATTCTCTTTAGTTAATTAGCTCGGGTGTTATAAGGATGAGTCAACTTGGCTGATACACAGAAGAAGAATTGATAAGGCACCTGGCGGAAGGAACCTGCTATGTAAATGATGCATGAAATGTGTAAGACCCTAACTTTGACCCTAAGATCCCTCATGACATCATGTTATTGCACAAGTGCATTGCCTCAAGGATCATAGCATGTTTGGCTCCTTAACCCTAGGGTTGGGACTTATTTGAGTGTTTTGAGATCACCAAGCATGCTTGTATTGTATATTATTGTTTTTCTTATTTGATTACTAACCAAAAGCACAAAAATATGTCACTAACTCTCTTTGTTTTGAAGCTCAAGTGATCATGTGCTCCACAATGCTCCTAGGAGGCTCCTAAGCCCAATAAAATGGCTAGATGAAGATAAGAAAAAAGCATGACAATGGTTCACAAAGCTCCTAATCATCATATATGTCTCCCAAGTATCTCAATTTTCCAATTTGATCAAGATAACCCAAGGGGCTTAAGGATTATTTCCCAAGGAAACCCTAATTTCACTATGCTTTGATTGTGCCTTGCCCATGAAGCAATCTCAACCTCTGATCAAATTCAAT
This sequence comes from Lathyrus oleraceus, assembly GCF_024323335.1. Lineage (NCBI taxonomy): Eukaryota > Viridiplantae > Streptophyta > Magnoliopsida > Fabales > Fabaceae > Lathyrus > Lathyrus oleraceus. The sequence continues at coordinate 191,925,463 of NC_066585.1, forward strand.
CAAGGGAGGTTATTTCATTCATCATTTTATGCATATGTGAGCCTATTTGAGGATCCTCAATCATTTATTCATCAAGATTGGAAGATTGGCCTTGAAAAGTTGACCAGTCAAGTCATATGACTAAGCTGAGCACCAATGAGATATAACTTTTGATGTGTTTGTCAAATGAAGATGACCCCAAGATAAAAACTGTTATTAAGAACCATATGAACAACTTTCATGTTCATCAAAAATCCATTTGAAACTTTTAAGGTCATCATTCATTTCAAAACATTATAGGTCATTTTGACTGAAACCCTAATTTTGGGTCAACTTACCAAGGGAATAACTTCCTTATTTTTTATGATTTTGAGGTGATACCAAACGCATTGGAAATCTTGAGATGTCTACTTCAAATGTTATGTTGGATAAAATTTCATAATCATAAAATAAATACATGTGATAATTCAAAACATTATAGGTCATCTTTGACCTAATTCATTGAATTTGAAAAAGTACCCAACTTCAAATGCTCATAACGTTGTCATAGAAAATCCAAATGATGCAAACTTTGAGTCTAAATTGATAACCTTGAAAATATATACAACTTTTATGTTGGAGGTTTTCTCATTTGAAGCTTGCATCATGAAGACAGAGGGGTTTGATTAAGCTTGCTTTTGGTGAAATTTTTCAAAGTGATCTAAACATGTTTTGTACTTGGATTTTCCCAGCCAGTTTTCATCAATTTTCACATGCCAAATGATTTTTTGCCCAATATGACTTTTGTTCCTTATTTCAAGGGCTTTCCAACCATTACTCACATTAATCTTTTAGATTCACCATTTGGGAGATTCAAAATTCTTTTCTTTTAGGTGCATTTTAATATTTTATGGTGAAACTTGAATTGCAAGCTTGTTCAGTCCAATGTGCACGTCCAAATGCATTTCACTTGATCTCAACATATTGTTTCATTCATCCTTGGGCCTTCCACACGCCTGTACAGGCCCATGCAATGCAAATTCAAATTCTCATGCACATGAACAAAGCATGATCAGCAGCTGCATTCAGTTATAAATAGAGGCGCCATGAGCTTCATTCATGAACCTTTTGGAGATCCCAAGTGCTGCAGAGTTGAAACCATAGCCATTACCAAAGGAATTATTCACTTTTTCTTCCATTTTCGAGCTTGAAATTCAGCATCATTAGCTGAGTTTTAAAGCTAAATTCCTTAGCCTATTACTTCCATTACACTCAAGGATCAAAGAGGAGCAAGGATCTTGAAGGATTCATGGCTAGAAGTTCATCCATTTGAAGTTATCCATTCAAATTTTTTGGATCTAGAACTCTTAATTCGATGTAGCATTCTTGTGTTTCTGGGGTTTTCTGAAGTCCTCACACTTGAGGCAAGCCATTGGTGCTTTCAATTCATCATTTCATGAACAATCAGTTTGAACACCATGTTTTCTCCTTCACGTTTCTCTCAATATAGGAAGGGTGAGGGAGATCCATTGGTATAGTGATGATCTCCATCACATGAGCTTCATTTCCATGTCCTTATTTTCCATTTTCATTGAAGTTTATTTTTCTGCAAATGTGGCCGAATTCTGTTGCTTCTCCGGAGAAGACGGTGGTTTCTACCACCACCACGTGTCTTGCTCCTTGGCCATTGGATTTCCATTTCAGGATCTAATCGTGTGCATCCATTTTGATTACTTATTTTAATTCATGTTGTGGCGCGCTTGACTTATGAACACCGTGTTCCCTCTGATCTGGATCGTGCCAAGCGCCACGTCAATTAATGAAGGCGCATCTGATGGTTGTGGTTTTTTCGTTTATTTTCATTTTCCAATTATTTTCTGTTAATTCCATTTTTTTTCAAAAATACATAAAAAATTCATTTGAAATTAGAAAAATATGAGACCAATTCCAAAAAAATTCTTGAAAAATCTAGTTTCATATTATGATTTTTAATTATTTTTGTGACTTCATTTGATATTTTTCATGGATTATTTGATTTTTAATGGTTTCAATTCATTTTAAAATACTTTTTGACTTTTGAAAAATCCAAAAATATTTTCATAGTATTTATGGATCATGATAAGTCAATGAAAAATAGTCTCAAAAATTTCTTGATTGTTTTGAGATTATTTGAGATTTTAATTCATATTATGCTATTTTTAATTGTTTTTAATTGTTTTTAAATACTTTCTGATTTCAAAAATTTGTGAGAAAATTAGGCAAAGCTTGTTGGACTATGTTGAACATATGAGAGTTTAATTGGACTTTTTGAAGTTGCTTTGAATTGAATTTGAGGTTCCTTTTGGTTTGTTTATTTTTTATTTGCATTTTATTTTAATTCAAAAAATACCAAAAAATATTGTTGACTTCTTGACTTGTTATCTTCATCTCTCTTCTGTTTGGTGTTGATTAATGTTGATTTGATTCACATTTGATCAATTGGATTTGGTTGTTGTCTTCTTTTCCCCTCCCTTTCATCTTCATCCCTTTCTTTCCATCAATGGCCAATGAGTTAAAGTCTTGAAGTTGGTCTTGACAAATGAGAAGTTTAACCTTCTTTGATCCAAACCAAACTCAACTTGATCCATGATCAAGTGAGTTGTTTTGTGTCCAAGATAGGTTGCTTCTTGGTCAAGCAAATGACTAAAAGTCAATACAAGGCCCTTCCCCTTTTGTTTGGCATGGCAAGTTTATGGAGCTTGGCTTACTAGTCATGATCTCTAACTTGTGTTCTTTGCCTATATTTTTATTGATCGGCCTCAGATAGGTGTGACTACTACATTAGTCCACTTACGATTGCTTAACATAGCACTACATTGTCTTATGACAAGCTAACATAACCTTACTAACTACTAACTTTAATTTGAGCATTTAATTTCTTGCCATTTACTTTTAATGTCATTTATTTCTTGCTCATTATTCATATTGATTTTCACTTTGCTCACTTGAGCACATATTTTATGTTTATGTCATTTTTCTTTTGCTCATTTGAGCCCATTATTGTGTAAATATATTGCTATCTTGTGTTGCTTTGTTTTTGTTTTGTGTGAACCAAGTGCAAAAGGAGAAAGGACTTAGAATTAGGATTTACCCATGCTTAAAGGAGTTCAAGAGCAACTAGGCCTTATGCCTTTAGAATGCAAAATTTGTTGAAGAGCAACTAGGCCTCATGCCTTTAGAATGCTAAAACTCAAAGTTGACCTCAAAGGACTTCTCCCTCAAACTTATTCTTTGTCCATTCCCTTTATTGTGTTGTGAACCTTTTGATGTTTTCTTTTGTGTGATAGGGATCCCATCTTGAGATTGTGAAAACATGACCATTGTCATGAGTAGCCAAGTTAAGAGCTAAGCCAAATGGAGATCCTAGGAGTTTGAATTCAAATTATCGATTGCTTGTTTGTATGCTAAGTCCAAAGGAAATGAGCATCTTGAGTCATCTCTATGAATCCAAGAAAAGGAACTCCAAGGGTTTATCTTTCCCCTCTTATCTTTGTATGCTTTAGGACTAGCCCTTCTCTTCTTCTCCCCACTCTAACCAAGCTAAAAATCATTTTCAAAACTTTGACTTTGTTTCAAATTAGAAACCTAGGCCTTAAGCCTTTGACTTTTCAAAACCATTTTCATAAATACTCATTGTAAATAATCTTAATTCAACTTTTACCTCATTTTATAAATAAGTCTAACTTGTAAATATAATTTGTTTCAAGTTGTTTTGTGGTTCCAATGGCCATTTTGTTAAAACCTTTTCATAAACATTAGTCATAGGTTTGAGTTATCATAGTGGTTGATGTAAATCTCACCTCATCCTTAGTGATTGGATTATAAGTCTTCCATGCTTATTATAGGGTTAACCCCTCACTAGCATGTTGAAGCCTTCCTCACATGGTGAATTGTTGGTTTAAGTTGAGTTTTCTCCCTTTGATAACAAAAGACCTTAAGGCTTTTGATTGAAATCAATTCACCAATATTTGAGATTTTTACCCCGAACTACGAGGTTTTGATCCTCCTTTGTGATGGTACATAGGAAATGGGTTCATCCATTCAAACAACAAATTTGTAAATATAATCTATTCTCTTCTCATCCCCCCAATATTTTGCACAAATCTTTTCACAAATACCAACCTACAACACATATTTGCAAAAAGGGCTCCCTTAGAGTACTAAGGATGTTTTGGGTGCGTAAAACCTTTTCATTCCATAATCAACCCCCTTACCTAGATCTCTGACATTCTTATTAGTTTTTGATTTGAAAAACTTCTTACTTGGCTTTTGTTCGCTTTTTAGCCTTTCCTTTGGACAAATAAAAGTGTGGTGGCGACTCAAATTGTATGTTGACTTTTGGTTTAGTCAATAAACCTAAAAGTAACGAAAACCCCGCTACATAATGCAATGTTTTTTATTGTTTTTTATTTCAAGGAACATATGAAGTCTTACTTGCAAATATATTTCAATTAGTAATAACAAATATCAATAATAACAATTCAATTGACCATAAAATCTCTTTTTATTCATAAAATTGGAAGGATTACACTGAGTACAATTTCAGAAACCAAAATATAAATATAAGAGAAAAACAAAACATCATCCTAAGGATCCCTAGAAACCGTATTAGACGATCTGGCTATGGGAGCATACTTCATTCGGATGCATCGAATCTCTGACTCAAAGGACGTCTTCATCTGATCCTTCTTGAGGACAAGCTGATCAACAATCTTCTTCCAAGCACCGGAATGCTAAGGCATGCTAGAGGAAACTAAACCCTCTGGATCTCTTTGTCTTTTCACTGCACGATCCTCAAGAATCTCAATAAGCGCATCTTTGTCTTTTGACTAAAGCTGCAACTCCTCATGCTTTCGGTTCAAATCATGGAACCGCTCTTCCCATAAATCTCTCTCTTGCTTTATCTTGGCAAGTGTGTTTTCCAACTCCTCTATATCTTGGTTAAGGAGAGTTGATGGCTCAGCCATAATCACAGACATAGGTCTCTCACAAGTGTACGTCATCTTGAACTCCAAAGCTCTCTTCTTCGCCCAAATAGTGTAAGCTTCCAAAGCTACACAGTTGTGTGGACCAAGCTCGGATCTTCCTTTCCTATGCACATTATGCCAAGCATGCACCATTCTACTCTTCAAAAGTTGGGGATCTTTACCCTCTTGATAGAATATACCCTATAACGGAACGTTATTAGGCTTATCTATCAAGGGGAACCCAAGTTGACGACAGGACAATGCTTGGTTGTAGTTGATTCCTCCCTACGTACCAATAAGAGGCACGTTAGAGAAATCACCACAAATGTCAATGATGTCCAAGCTACCCAATGCAGAATCATACCAAACAATATCGTCATTAGTAAGAGACATAAGTCTCTAGGACCACCGTAGACATTGTCGGTTCTCCATGAAAGCAGGCGTATGAGGCAAGTGCGGAATAAACCACTTGTATAGAAGAGGAACACAGCATACAATAGTCCCACCACCTTTATAATTCCTCAAATGCAAAGAGAAATACATGTCACCCAATAGAGTCGGAACAGGATTCCCAATTAAGAAAATTCTAATGACGTTAATATCAACAAAAATGTCAATGTTAGGGAACAAAGCCAAGACATAAATGAGCAGTACCAAGATAGCTTCAAAAGCATCCACGCTACCGGCTTAAGCAAAAACAGTAGCTCTAACAATGAGAAATTCAGAAGTCAACCCAAGAATTCCTCCTTTCTTCACCAAATGAGCACCAATCTCAGATTTCTTCAAATGAAGAGCTTCAGCTATGACATGAGATCTCGGGATCTCCTCCAATCCACTAAAAGGTACCTTGTCAGATATGGGTATACCTAAGAGATGGGCATACTCCTCCAACATGGGCACAAGCTGATAGTCGGAAAAAGTGAAACACCGGTAGAGAGGGTCATAGAACTGAACCAAAACACTCAGAAGTCCTTCAACCACATCAGTAGATAATACATACAAGAGCTTCTCATGACATTGCTTAAAGTACAAGGGATCTAATACGAAGGATGACAACTTCCGTAGCTCTTCCAAATCAGGACATCTGAAACTGTACTTCTTAGTGTTCTTTCGTCCATAATCCATGGTCTGAAGATTTTTGAAAATAAGACCTTAGTTTCCTTGAAATTTATTTTCTTTGATGAATGTCATTATGCACATGTATGCATGAATACAACAATCACACACAAGAGATCACACACAAGGCAAACACAAACAAAGGTCAAGGGATGGATCAAGTCATCATCAAGATCAATCATCCATTTTGGTGGATTATGGTTTTCACCTTATCAACACCCACGTTTCATTGATATTGATAAGACTTGATCATATCAACCAAGACTCAAAGGGTTTGTTGCGAGTCACGAGCATGGAGCCGAGTTAAGAACCATCCCAAAGGAGTGTACTAAGGGTAAAAACCTGTAGATCATGTTCTACAAAAGTTCCCAGAGTCTTAATCCTATCAATATGATACTATAGGTTAGGATGACTGAGTCATCAACCATAGTATTCTCAAGAGAAACTCGTCTGAGTGTAGTATCGCGTAACAACTGTTATCAAGTCTACACTTGAACAGTCTCCGCACTACGTCCTAAATAGGCCAAGTTGGGTTAAATGTTCTACAATCCTCAGCTTCTCAGACTCCAGATTTAGAGAAAGTAATGTCTATCCATGACTTACTCGTGTGACATCAGTAACTCCAAAGAGGTCTCCGCTGAGTGGGGGATCTCATGTCAACTCTTTCAGGACTACTCCTTCAAAGTCATCATGACTATACCAACCTCCTATCTTAGATTGCACTCAAGTCCGGGTTAGAACTTATCTAACCACACAGAGATCACCAAGCACAACAGACATAGTATTACACAACAATATATATACAAACAAACAATCAAATATAAAAATATATACACACAAAAAGTAGGCTAAACCCACTAAGGACTACTCCCCAGCAGAGTCGCCATTTAATTTCTATAGCGGTAAATTCATGACCAGCAAGCTATGGATAAACTTAATATCAATAAAGCCAAAGTTGCCACCGTGCTTTTATTGTTTCCAAAGGAAAAGGAAAAAAGTACGAACGAAACCCAAAGATAAGAAGTTTTCAAATCAAAACTAATAAAATGTCAGAGATTACAGGTAAGGGGGTTGGTTACACAAAGGGAAGGTATTGGCCCCCAAAGTGTCTTAGGTACTCCTAGGGAGCCCTTTTTGTGTGCAAGTGTTTTGGTCAAAATGATGTTTGATAAAATATATTGTGGGGAGATGAGAAGAGAATTCATTTATTATATTATTATGTTTGACAAGACCTTCAGTCTTATGCCTACGTACCAACATAAAAATGAGGGATCAAAACCTCGTAGTTCGAGATAAAAATTTCAAAGAGGTTGGTGAATTGATTTTAACAAAAGTTTAACAAGAAAAGGCATAAAAGGCCAAAGTTTTGAATGGGGTTGTTAGTTCTTTTTGTCTTTTTGAAATTAAAGTCAATATGGTTAGATTCGTTCGCAAATTTGATTTAAGAAAAGTTTGAAAATTCATTGGTGTAAGGCCAAAGTTTCTAATTATTAAAACATGTCTAAATTAGAAAACACAAACAAAGAATTTTTTGAAAAGAGGGAGAGATTTTGAAATTTAAGAAGTAGGAGGAGATGGAGGGACTATCCTAGATGAAAATTAAAAGTTAAGGGTTGCAAAGATCTAACCAATGGGATGCAATCCAACAGACAAGAATGTCATATAGAAACTAATTTTCCTTTTGGACTTTAGCAAGCAACAAGCATAAGCAATTATCCAAGCAAATATATGAATACCAAGGCATCAAATAAAGATAGCCAGAATACCCAAGCAAGCAATCCAATAGCTAGCAGTCTTCAATTTCTTCCAATGCATCAGATGAAAATATTCGTTGGTCAACTTAGAATAATCATCAAACATCAGTCACAAAGTCAACATAATAGCTTAAACATAGAGACCATATAGCAGATGAACCAAGGGCAGACAAGATTTGCATCAGATGAAAGATGTCGTCAAGGATAACTCAGTCTCAGATAGTGGCATTGGCCAAGTCTTTAAAGCATAGGGAACCAAGCAAGCAATAAGCATAGGGAAACAAATGCCATGAAGAATGGGAGACTTACAATCTCACTTACTAGAATGTTATGCCTTCTTAATCAAATTTAGCTTTATGTTAACCAATCGTAATTGAACTTATGTAGAAGTCACAACTACCTAAGGTCGGACAATAAAAGTATAGGTGTTAATGCATGTTAGAGACTTGGTACAAGGAACCAAACTCCTAAAAACATACCACACACTAAAAGAAATGGGGGGATGCCCTATCTCCGTCTGGCTCAAGTTGATTCATCTGACACAAGGTCATTGGTGAATCAACTAGCATTAGACATGAAGAGATTTCATTGGTCAATGATGGATTTGGGAAGAATAGGGATGAAAATTAAGAGGGAAGGGGAAATAGAAACCCAAATTGATCTTAGGAGGAATTTCATCTGATAAATACTATCCATTCATTTTGGCCAAGCGCGTATCATCCACTATGTTCCTTAGTCAACACGCCCGCAAAGATGATAATCAGAAGGAGCAATCAATATTAGAACGTGGACTCAATATCAAATGGTTGGAACATTACCAATACATCATCGGAGCCCTAGCTCCGGTTGTCTTCTCCGGTGGACCTCACCGGACTGGTCCACCCTCAACCATCAAGAAAATGAAAAGTAAGAACACTATTTTAATGAGAAAAATCTCAGAAGCTCGAATCTAGCCTCAATTTTGTTTAATTCCAAATATATTGAGAGATATGAGGAATTGAATTTTAAGGTACACAATCTGAGTTGCTTCGATTTGACCTAAAAGCAACTCAATCTTGTTGCCTATATTGGTAGGACTTCAGACAACCAATAATCAAAGAGAATAGTGGAGAATTGAGTGAGAAACGAAGGCTTGAAGTTTGGAAAAATCACCTTCGGGTAGCAGTGATTTGGCTTGATCTCAATGTGAATCCACTTGGTTCTTCATCCTCTTGCTTGCAGTGATCAATTGAGAGGAAAATGTCAATGAATCCTTGGAGTTTGAATCCCAAAACAGAAGGAGAAATTCAAACTCGATTTCATAGAAACCTTCAAGGAATTCTATGGAGTGGGGTTCTGAGATGGCTTGGTAAGGCTTGGGCAGGGTGTGCATGTGATTCTTGAAGCAATGCACTGGTATTTATAGGCTACATGATTCATTTATACACCAATCCAAAAAATGTCAAAAATAGAAATGTTGTGCATAGGTGCATGGGAATTGAATTAGGCCCAACCAATGATGCAATCCACTTCCAATTCGTGCACATTTGATACTAAAGTCATCACATGGAAGCATAAAAAAAGAATTAATCATTTGAGGGAAAAAGTTGCCAAAACAAACCCAACAAAGGAACCCTACACAAGTCCCTCAATTCTTGTGCAAATGAAGTGATCTTTGATGATTTGGAAATGTGACATCAAGGGGAACAACTTCGATGTTGAAATTTTTTTCATTTGGAGCTTGGATCATGATTAATTTTGAGGTGAAAGTTTGAGAAATCAAACATGGTTGAAAATTTTCGAAGTACCAAGTCAAATGACCATTTCTTCCACCTTGAATAACTTTTGCTATGAGCTTTAAATGGAAATGGTTCCTTCACCAAAGTTATATCTATTTCATTTCTATTCAATTTGGGCACAACTTTGACATCATTTGGATTTGACATGAGGGAGTTATGGATTTTAGAAGTTGAGGAAATTTGCTTGTTCAATGGTAATGGCCCAAAATGACCTATAATATTTCCTCTTGGCACATGCCCTTGCAAGTTGAATTTGACATTTCTCAAAGAATAAAAGTAGGATAAGACATCTTGAAATTAATCATGAAACTGGTATGGACTTCATATGATAAAAATTGATCAAGTTATGGTTCTTGGGAGCTGACCTTCTAACTAGGGCACAGACAAAATGACCTATAATCTTTCACCATACAAAATGACTTTCCAAGAAAAATTAGCTATTTATACCAACATAAAAGTTGTTTGTAATGTCATAAAGAGTAACTTTTCCCTTGGAATCATTTTCATATGACAAACATTGTAGGAGATAAGGTCTAGGGAACCCTAGTTTTGACCAGTTGACTTTCTCTAGTCAACCTCCTCGAACCAACTCGCAAACTTGAAGTTATTTTGATCTTTAGGACTCATGGAGGATGATATATGCTTAAGATGATGTATAATGAATTATCCCTTGATATCTTTGACCAATTGATGAAGAAACTTGCTGAGAAAGTCACACAAGATACCCAAATGAATTAGGGCTTCCAAGGCCAACAAGCTTCAAACTCTTGATGAATTCTTGATCAAATTGAAAAATAAAGAACATGGGGATCCATATATGATGCTTAGAACCAATGTGGGACATTTTTTGATTGATCTCTTTGCTTTGAGGGTCTCAAACCCTAGTTGTGAGCTTGATAGGGCACAAATGGATGTACATACTACCTACAAAAGAAACAAAGATATATATAGACATATTTTTGGTATTTTGGTTAGTAAACAAAAAGAAAATAAAGTATGATACAATCAAATGTGCTTGGTGATCTCTCCCAATTCAAACCCAATGAATAAGGGGTAAGGAGGATGTCATGGTGTGATCCCAAAGTCAATGCAAATGATGAGATAACATGAGGGATCTTAGGGTCAAAATTAGGGTCTTACATTAATCACTTCCCCCTTCTGTTTAAATGTCACTCGAAACCCATGGCCGAACAACCACTTCAAACTACACAACGAACGTGAACCATTGTTCATTCTTCATCAACCACCAAAATGCGACGCATGACACAAAATAAACCCCAAAATCATACTAATTTTAAATCAAGTGAAGAAGAAATAATATAAAAAGAAAAATAGTTGCAGAAGTTGAATCCTCTTCTTTGGGTATCTTTGTTCATGAACAACTCAAACATCACCAAACGCATCGAGAAGATCTGCGCCATCCTCCAAATCTCTCCACCAAAACCACAGTGTAAAATTCTTGCAAATCATATGCAATTCTTCAACTCACACTCCCACAAGACAGCAACAAAACCTCCCCCCTAACATGCACTGCAACCATCGAAGTCACCAAACGAACCACCACCATTGACCATTATTCATCCATGCCAGCGAGCCATCTCTACCTTCAGCCGTGCCAGAATCATTCATCAAAGGTGCTCCTTCATTTCTCTTTTCCATTTACCTTGGGACTTATGTTTTTTATTGTGTGAGAACATTTGAGAGAGTGAAAGCTGATGTTTTTAAATAGTTATCTTATTCTATTAATATTTGTTTTCTACATTTTATCATTTATTTGTTAGTTTTAATTATAAGTTTAAGCTTAGGATTAAATGTATGGTTGATGTTTCTTTAGGCCTGTTTTTTTTTTGCACCTCATATTCATGAATGCACTCTGCTCATATGATTTTTGTTTGCATTTAATTTATTTAGTTTTAATTAGTATATTTTTATTTGATTAATTAAATTAGTAAGTTAATTAGTTGTTTAGATTTTAAATAATTAAGTTGATAATTAACTTTAATTCTTTGTTTTCTTTGAGATTTATTTGATTAAGTTAATTAGATATTATTTAATTATTTGTTTTATTTTTAATCACTAATTGATTTGTTAGATTATTTTTAGTCATTTAATTAGGTTATCCCTATCCATGTCCACATAATCGCACATGTAAATAATCACACTCAATTTCACACTAACTCCACTAACAATCTCATTCAATCTCATTAACATTTCACCATCGCTTAAATAACTTCAAACTATTTTCAACCAATCTCATTAATTTTGAACTATTTTCAAAACCATTTTAAACTAATGGAATCAAACCTCGATAAATATCAAGTTGACTTTTCCCAAACCAAATGTAATATTAAAGAACTTTTTCTAAATAAATGCAAAAGAAGATGATTGTTGGAATCTAGTATTACGGTAGAACCCTCGAATGACTGGTCCCGAAGCGTATCTGGGGATAGCCAGTCATTCTATTCTTTCGCTTTTAAAACACTTAATAAATTTGGATTAAAAAGGATCGTTGGAATCTAGCATTCCGATGTAACCCTTGAACAATTGATCCCAAGATGCATGTCTTGTTCTTATCAAGCGTTCATTATTCGCCAAACAATTTTCTTAAATAATCCGGATGAAAAAGGACCGTTGGAATCTTGCACTCCGGTGTAACCCCGGATGATTGATCCCGAGGTTTGTGTCTTGTTCTCATTAAACATTCGTCATTCACTTAAAAAATATTCAACCAATCAAACTCTTTTTCTCGCCGCAGTGCGATTAATCTTCAAAACCTTTTCAAAAACTAAAGAAATTTTGTCTCAAGATGATGCAAAGAAATGCTTCATCCACAACTGTTGAGTTAAGATAAGTGACATTTTCCCATGAATATTGATATGTATAAATCTATTCAATGTGACGCAAACACCCGTTCATCACCTGTTTTGGGTAAATCAATGTTTTTTGCCGATTGAAACAAAATAGCTTTCACTAAAATCGACCAACAAACAATTTTTTTACCCAGAACTACATATGCCTTGAGTTCTCTATTGCACTCAGAGATATGTAGGAGTAAGACCCGCAATCCTGTCAGGCACAATAATAAAAAAACATTTACATTTTAAATAATTTGAAGAAAAGAAATAACATAAGCTAACATTCTAAATTACAAGTTAACTAAAAGGTTCCCATTGATTACAATGAACGTGAGGGTGCTAATACCTTCCCCTTGCATAATCGAATCCCCAACCTAAATATGGTTGTGAAGACCATGTTATTTTTCGACATTTTTATCAATATTTTCCTATTCCTTCATTTGGAATAAATAAAGTTCGGTGACGACTATGTGTGAACATTTTTTCCTCGAGCGTGTGATGCGCTTTATGAAGGATCATATTTTTTGAGGTACGATAGATGAAGACTCTACTGGGGACATGCTCCATGTAAGAGAGAGTCAAGTCTAACTTAGTTAACCTTGCGATAAATATTGTATTTGTCTAATTGTTTTGTTTATGCTTGTTTGCTTATATGCTTTCCTTTATTGCTTTCTCTTTTCATTATATATGCTCATAACTGTCTTGGGATATTGGAATGATATTATGAGTTAAGCTCTATACACGAGCTTTGGAAAAATAAGAGATAACACATAGTTTAGAATTGTAAATAGTGTGGTGTTAGTCCCCAAGGGCCTCTCCTTGCGTTCCTAGCATGAAGACTCCCCATATAGTAGACCTTTTTGTAGATCTCGTTACAAGATAACCAGCCTGTCCTATAACATTGATTCATGAAGGGTCCATGACTCTAGGACCTCTCTTAGATCCAGCTTCTACTTTGATGCTTACGTAATATTAGTTTCCAAGGGCCACTCCTTGTGCGTTGAACATGAAAATCCCGTTCAGAATAGCCCTTTTCGTCACTCTTGTCATAAAGTGGCTAGCTTGTTGCATGACACTGATACAATTAGAGTCCATGACTCTGAGAACCTTATCCAAAACCTAGAAACACTTATGTGAGTGGTTTATGGGTAGAAATTCTAGAACTATCCACTATAGGAAACTTACATGTTAGGTTATTTTTGCAATACTCATGTTATCTCATATCCTAATTATACATGCATCGTATTTTCTTTGCATACCAAAATGACAAAAACATTCATGCATTCTTATTTAATCAGCATGCATTGCATATCATTTTCCAAAATACCAAAAAAGAATCATCCATCCTTTGTCCATGACCAACAAGGTGATTCCCAACACACGTTTAGAACAAAGAACCATGTCTCTGGAGATACGAGCTAAGGAAATGTCAGGAAGTATTGAAGGAGGAACCCAATATTTTGAATAGCCAAATGGGATGGATCTTGGAAACACTGTAAGCCTTGTTGAGAAAAGAGGGTCACCCCATACCCATTGTTGCAATAGAGGGAGCTATTGCTCCACATTCATCCAGTGTTACCCCAAGTCAAGGGCAATCCCATGTGACAACTCCTTATTTAGCGGCATATGACCCTCCCTCAGGATATCATCTTCAGCATCAGGCTTCCAAGTTGGCACATCATCATCCTCTGGCTATTCCTCCTATAAAATCACCAAATTCGGAGTCGAAATAAAAATCAGAATCAGAACAAGGGGAACAAAGATCATAATGACCCAATTTTGGTGTCGTATAATAAGCTTTACCCACAACTGATATAGGATTATTTGGTGACTCCTCGAGCTCTCACATTTATGCCAACACCCTACCCGCCATAGTACAATCCAAATGCAACATGTGAATTGCACTGAAATCCTTGGTATGAGAATTAATCAACAACAAGAGCTTAGTCTTCGAAGAAGACCACCTGAAGGTCGAGTGCAGATGCCATAATGGAATAATAGGGAACTCTGTCGAGGAATGCAAGAGTTTTAAGCTCAAGCTGCAAAGATTGATTGACATAAGGTTACCAACACTCAAGGAAGAAGGATCAGGTACATATATCTTGACTTCTGAACCAGGTAATGAGAAAGGAAAGGGACCTATGAAACCCCTTAAGATCTTTTACCACAAAGAAAAGGTCAGGGATTTGGCTAACGAGATATCATTGTTTCGTGGTAAGAGCATTGAGATATTGCCTTGGATTTCCAATGTCACGACCCATGCTAGTGGAAGCAAAGGAGAAGTGGGTGGAGGATCCAAGAGGGTTGCGTCAAGTGATGAGATTGAAAGAAAAGAATTCAAATATCGTCGTACAATTGTCAATAAGCTTACCGATCCCAACCTTCAATTGGCTAAAACTGAGCAGTTAGTAATGCCCAAAGTTCCATACCAGCAACCACTATATTTTGATCTTCAGTGCCATCAACCATGGTTTACTCCTCATCTGAATCAACAAGCCCAAGGCAAGAGATATCAAAATCAGCATCAGAATCATCCTAGGCCTTGAAATAACTTAGAAAGAAGGAAGGCTCCCGTCACTCCAATTCTTATGTCATACATCCAAATTTTGTAGTCTCTGATTCAAAACTCATTGGTGGTTCCCAAGTCTCTCAAGCCGATTTTGTAACGTGACCCACCTGGGTATGACTCAAATGTAAAATATGGATATCATATTGGATCAGAAGGGCACTCAACTCAAGACTGTAACACTTTCAAAGCCAAAGTACAACAGTTGCTCGACAACAGGTACATAGCCTTTCAAGGAGGAAACCTGATGGAGAACGTCAATCGCTCGCCCGAATAAGTGAGAAGACCTTAAGGGGAATCTCCATAAGCCAGTGAATCAAGTTTGAAGAAGTCAATTCCCTAAAGTATGTGGGTCATACAAAGAAGTCAATTCCTTAAAGCTGGCAATCATATGGATGTTTCAGCATTTCATTTTATAATTTCTTTGCATGTTGACTGTTTATTTGCTTTTAATGCATTATTGTTTTCTTTGAATTGGTAAGATTAATGAAATGTTTATGCATCTTTTGAATTAATCCATTCTTATTCACTCAACTTTCATTTACATAAAAAAAAGTCTCCCATTTCACTTGTCTTTATCAAACTGTTGTGTTAGCAAAGATTGGGAGGAGGAGGATGAAAAATGAAATATGGTATGATTCCAATAAAAACTTTGCCGATGATGTAAGGTATTATTTCAAATCCCCAAACACTGAAGAGATAAGGAGTTAATCCTTAGTCAACCACTTTGAGTCTAGAAGTTGGTGTTTCTTTTAGAATTTAAACCCTTAATTTTAACTAGGGGCATGGTAGTTGTGTCAGATAGTTTGATTGTGCATTCGATCTTTAAGAGAATCCTTCCATCTCTACACACCATCCAAAGAGGTTCAACCATATTCTACTCACTGCACATATCTTGAGGTGTAAAAGAAGATGAAAAAGTCAAAATGTTATAGTGGTTGTTCCTCAATAACCAATAACATGGAAGGCACAACCTTTCAACAAAATAAATAAAAAAACACCTGCTAAGTCAACCACCACAAAAGATGACTTAGGAAAAATCAGGGCATCCCGGTGGACTGAAAGCTTCAAAGAGGCGGCCTAGGAAAAATTAGGGATAACAAAAAATAGGTCATCAAAACCCTCAACAAAAATAAAATAAGGTAACTACCATTTCAAGAAAATCTCATCTTGAATCTTCATATTAACCCTTACACCTTTGAACTCTCTTGGTAGTTGAATATGTGTGTCAATTAACTGAACGTAGGAACTAGAGATCATTAAAAAGAAGGGGTGGATTAAAATTAAATCTTGAGCCTTATATCCTTTGTTTCGAAAACTATGAACCAGGACACGTTACCACCCTTAAAAGACCTCATTGAGGCAGGGTTTATTTTGAAATCATACTACAACGAGGTTGTGTTAACCTGACTCCAAACAATCTTTGTTAATCATTTATGTTGTTCACACTATCCTGCACACTGTGAATGGCAAAATCAACATTGTGTTCTGATTAGTGACCCGTTCACTTTATTTTACCTGTTTATATCAATAAATTTTAATTTTAAATTTTTGCATAAGCCCTACATTAAAATTACAATTTTGAATGAACAATCTTAACTGCAAGTCAGCACTTAACATCAAGGAATTCCAACGAATGCAGCTAGTTGAGGAACTTGATCATGTGGAAAAAGTCTAGTTAGGGGAGAATTACTTTGAGTATCAGTCAATCCGAGCTAACTACCACAAGAGTCAATTTAATCAAGAAGCGGATCTTCAAGACTCATACTAGGAATATCTACAACAAAGAGAACAATGAGTTCATCTATCCAAAGATTGGTCAATCATAAGCCTCCCATTCCAAGAATTGGTCAATCAGGGGCATACCACTGTAATAATAAAACATTGGGGCAAGCTACCTTAAGGTTATGACGAGTAATTTCTAAATTCCTGTTAAGGTGAGCCTTTTCAAAAACCCACATACTGGGGAAAGTTGATCCACCGAGAGGCAAGTCCTCTATATGCCTTCAAGCTGCTCAAGAAAACATGGTCGTATGTTAGAAACAGTTGAGTTCAAGGTGAGTGTCGGAGAATCATGTTAGCACCCCATCAAATAACATTTTTCCTTTGACAAAGAAGCTTTGTTGCAAAAGAACTTTCCATACATTACCCACACATGGGCATTTTAGAAACCTTCAAGTCATTGTATAAATCATTCTCATGCATCAGTCATGTCGCTTTACTCTAGCGTTAGCATTTGCATATCATGGTCATTGATATATCATGCATAAAAGCAAATTCAAATCATGCATAGTTGAAGTGTAATTTGCACTTATTTTGCATTAACCTCATCCTCTTTGGTTGATCTATATCCCTTGAACTCAAAAGTCCAACTTGATTTGGCGCCCTTAAACCATAGTTCAGATTTTGCAAGCACAAAATTCGTTGAAGTCGGTAAATATTTTACTGATGCTTGCGGTCAAGTCCAATGTTTTCTGGAAAAATCCGTTGAAGCCGTTAAATATTTTACTGATGCCTACGGTGAAGTCCAATGTTTTTTTGGCAAAATCCGTTGAAGCCGGTAAATATTTTACTAATGCCTTCGGTCAAGTCCAGTGTTATCTGGAAAACTCTGTTTGAAGACGGTATATATTTTACTGATGCCTTCAGTCCAATCCAGTGTTGTCTGGAAAACTCCATTTAAAATCGGTATATATTTTTACTGGTGCATGTGGTCAAGTCCAGTGTTATCTGGAAAACTCCATTTGAAGCCGGTATATATTTTTACTGATGCCTTCGGTCAAGTCCAGTATTTTCTGGCAAACTCCGTATGAAGTCAGTATATATTTCATTAATGCCTAGAGTCAAGTTCAGTGTTGTCTGGAAAACTCTGTTTAAAGCTGATACATATTTTACTGATGACTGTGGTTAAGTCCAACCTCGCCTAGCAATTCATTTAGTCTATCGTCGTCTGGAATTCTGTCAGTTTAAAGTCTAGTGATGTCGAGCATTCTGTCATATCTTTTCCCCAGCAATTTGTTATCCCTAGTGAGTCTTCACCCTTTTGTCTTTCCCATATTCTTGTGGACCACCGTTTTCACATATCTCCATCATTCCCCACAGGTCCATTGTACATCCCGCTTATCATCCACCATAAAAAATCATCATGCTAGGCTTCACTTCATTTCACATCATATCCCTAGAAAATCAAAATAAAAAAAAAAGAGTCATTCATGCATTCATAACATATCATTTCATTTCATTAGCATCCAGGAACAAAATTCAGGTATTTCTAGTATTTAACTATCTCCCACCATGATCATATGAAGAATGATCTTTTTCATATTCTCTGGTTGAAGATACTTAAATAGGGGAAACTGGCATACCCTAATTTTGCCCCTCATTCAATAAATTAATATGTTCATCATGACATTTGCATCATCTGCATAACATAACATGCATTTCATGTTGCATAATGCCTGGTTCATTTTACCTATCCATATATTTTTCTATCCACTAATAGAAATTTAGGAAATAAAATGAAAATTTTGAATAAAAATAAAAAAAGGGTGGGAGATCTCCCTCCACTATGGAGACATGCATGGAAATGAGGAGGAAAAGGATCACAAGCTGCCCACGTGTCTCCCCCTCATTGGAGATAAAGGCAAACATGGTTTAAAAAAACACACGCAAAAAGGCATTTTTGGCTCTCTCTCAAAATAACATCATAAGTTCCTTGTTAACAAGATAACATCAGGTTCATAAAAATGTACTTTTGGTCATAAAAAAGAGGGGGATACACACCCACGATAGATAAGCATCACAACACTCACACGACATACTTTACCTTTATGCTTCTTATATCCATACAAAAAACCCTTTTGATTCCTCACAAAAAAACCAACTCAGCTCCATATTTCTTACCGTAATAATGTGACCTGCGTCATTTTCACCTCTCTATCCAACTCAAACTAACTACTACACACATATCCTCCTTTTCCAAGATACAAACTCCTTTTTGTAGTAACCACACAACACACCACAAACGCATCCTTCCCTTTACATCTCATTAACAAACATAACATGCACTTACCTCTCACAATCACCTCACCTTGCTCTTATACCAAACATGTAAATCAATCACCTACCACTTCCGTTCAAACGTCGCTTGAAACTCACGGCCAAACTACCACTTCCAACTACACAACAAAAGTGAACTGCTGTTCATTCTTCATCAACCACCAAAATGCGACGCACGAAACAAAATAAACCCAAAAACCATACTAATCTCAAATAAAGTGAAGAAAAAATGATATAAAAAATAAGAGTTGAAGAAGTTGAATCCTCTTCTTTGTGTATCTCTGTTCACAAACAACTCAAACATCACCAAATGCATCGAGCAGATCCGCGCCACCCTCCAAATCTCGCCACCAAAACCACTGTGTAAAATCCTTACAAACCATATCCATTTCTTCAACTCACACTCTCATAAGACAACACCCCCCCCCCCTAACATGCACTTCAGCCACCAGAGTCACCAAACGAACCACCACCGCTAACCATTACTCATCCACACCGACGAGCCATCTTCGCCTTTAGCCGTGCCGGAATCGTTCATTAGAGGTGCTCCTTCTTTTATCTTTTCCATTTACCTTGGAACTTGCGATTTTCACTGTGTGAGAACGTTTGAGAGAGTGAAAACCGATATTTTCAAATAGTCAGCTTATTCTATTAGTATTTGTTTTCTACATTTTATCCTTTATTTGTTAGTTTTAGTTATAAGTTTAAGCTTAAGATTAAATGTTGGGTTGATGTTTCTTTAGGCCCATTTTGTTTTTGCACCTCATATTCATGAATGCACTCTTGTCATATGGTTTTTGTTTGCATTTCATTTAATTAGTTTTAATTAGTATATTTTTATTTGATTAATTAAATTAGGTGGTTAGATTTTAAATGATTAAGTTCATTATTAATTTTTAATTATTTGTTTGCTTTGAGATTTATATGATTAAGTCAATTAGATCTTATTTAATTGGTTGCTTTGTTTTTAATCACTAATTGATTTGTTAGATTATTTTTAGTCATTTAATTAGGTTATCCCTATCCATGTCCACACAATCGCACATATAAATAATCCCACTCAATTTCACACTAACTCCACTAACATCTCATTCAATCTCACTAACATTTCACCATCGATTAAATATTTTCAAACTATTTTCAATCAATCTCATTCAATTTCAACTATTTTCAAAACCTTTTTCAAACTAATGGAATCAAACCTCAATCAATATAGAGTTTACTTTTTGCAAATTAAATGTAATATTAAACAACTTTTTCTAAATAAACACGAAAGAAGAGGACTATTAGAATCTAGCATTCTGGTAGAACCCTTGAATGATTGGTCCCGTGCATCTGGGGATAGCAATTCATTATTTTCTTTCGCTTTCAAAACACCTAATAAATTTGGATTAAAAAGGACCGTTGGAATCTAGCATTCCAATGTAACCTATGAATAATTGATCCTAAGACGCATGTCTTGTTCTTATCAAGTGTTTATTCTCCATCAAACAATTTTCTTAAATAATTTGAATGAAAAATAACCATTGGAATCTAACATTCTGGTGGAACCCCGAATGATTGATCCCAATGCTTATGTTTTGTTTTCATCAAACATTCTTCATTCACTTAAAAAAAATTCAATCAATCAAACTCTTTTTCTCACCGCAGTGCGATTAATCTTTAAAACATTTTCAAAAACAAAAGATATTTTGTCTTGAGGTGATGCAAAGCGATGCTTCATCCACAACCGTTGAGTTGAGATAAGTGACATTTTCTCGTAAATGTTAATATATAGAAATCCTTTCAATGTGATGCAAACGCCCGCTCCTCACCTGTTTTGGGTAAATCAATATTTTCTATCAATTGAAACAACATATATTTCACTAAAATCGACCAAGAAACAAACATTTTTGTAAGAACAAAAATAGTTCTACAATAGATTCCATGATTTTGATGATAACAAAGGATGAAACCAAAAATGGCACCCTAACGAAAAGTTTCTAAGTGTGCAGGGTTCTAAAGAAAGAAGAAATAAATCTGATGATGTCATCAGATGCACAACAAGATCAGATGCAAAATCTCAAGTATCAGAAGCATCTAAAGTGGAATCTCGTTTCAAGAAGCTCTGACTCTGGACAAAACTGCAAAGTATCAGAAGCATCTGAACATGAAGTAAAGTCTAGAAGCTCTGACTCTGAACAAATGCCTTCTGCAAACTCTGGAAGTTATCAGCGCCATCTGAACTCTCAAGTAATAACATCAGAAGCAAGATTTCTCCAGATACACAAAGACTCTAATCAGAATTGTTAATCATGATGAAGTAACGTTTAAGCCAAGTTAAAGTTCTGCAAATGGATTTCCTCAATTAGAAAGAGACGTTAATCTCCTCTTCCAAGAGAAAAGATACTAATTGTGGTAAGTAGTCACTTCTAAGTGAAAAAGTCTACTGCAGAAGCTATTAATGGAATGGCGTAATTACATCTCAATATCCAACAGATTCAACGCTACTTCAACTCTACTTCAACTCCTATAAATAGAGAAGAAATCTCATTCAGTACACACGAAGAAATCACTAGCCAAAACTATACTGAAATCATATCACGCTCAAGAAAAACATCTTTGTTCTTCAAAGATTTTCACTAAGCTGTTGCTTATCAAGTGAAAAATTTGTTCTTAAGTTTGTAATATTTGCTTTCTTAGAAGCACTCTAGATTACACATCTTGTATCTTATTTTTATTTGATTTCCTCAAGTGACTCTTTGTAGTCTGTAGACTTGAGAGGACTAAGAGATTTTCTTCTCTCTTAGGGGTTGTTTGTAATCTTTCAAGATTAGTGGATTAAGTCCTTGTTGAAGGCGAAATCACCTTGGCCGGGTGGACTGGAGTAGCTTTGTGTTATAAGCGAACCAGTATAAAATCATTGTGTGATTTTCATTTTGCAAAAGCGCTTAATTTTTCAAACAATTCAAACCCCCCTTTCTTGTTTTTCTCACCTTCAATTGGTATCAGAGCTCCGGCTCTGTTATTGATTTTCAAATCAAACACTTAACCGTGTAGAGAGATCCAGTGCGAGAAAAACAAATGGCCCACTCAAATGAGAAAGATTCTTACAATGCCAAGCCTCCTGTTTTTGATGGAGAAAAGTTTGATTACTGGAAAGATAGAATCGAAAGTTTCTTTCTGGGTTATGATGCTGACCTCTGGGACATTGTCACAGATGGATACAAACCTCCAACCTTAAATGGAGCTGAAGTTCCCAGAAGCAAAATGTCAGAAGATCAGAAACGTGAGTTCAAAAATCATCACAAGGCCAGAACAATACTTCTAAATGCTATATCATACAACGAATACGAAAAGATCACCAACAGAGAGACGGCTAAAGATATACTTGACTCTCTGAAGATGACCCATGAAGGAAACTCCCAAGTAAAGGAGACGAAGGCTCTGGCGTTGATCCAGAAATATGAAGCCTTCAAGATGGAAGATGACGAAGCTATAGAAGCTATGTTTTCCAGATTCCAAACTCTTATTGCAGGTCTTAAAGTGCTAGACAAGGGATATACGACTGCAGATCATGTTAAGAAGATTGTCAGAAGTCTGCCAAAGAAATGGAGACCAATGGTTACTGCTCTGAAGCTATCAAAGGATCTGAACAACATCAGCCTTGAAGAACTTGTTAGCTCTCTCAGAAGTCATGAGATAGAACTAGAGGAGGATGAGCCTCAGAAAAGGAACAAGTCAGTGGCGCTGAAGTCCAGACCTGAAAGACGGAAGTCAGACAGAACCAAGGCTCTTCAAGCAGAAACTGCAGACACTGATGACTCTGAACCTGAAGACTCTGATGATGAAGAAGAGCTGTCTCTACTAACCAGAAGAGTTAAGCAACTCTGGAAAAGAAGGAACAACAACAACTTCAGAAGATCAAGACCCAGAGGGGATAGATCAGAGTCAACTTCAAAAGGTAAACCTAATAAAGATATTACCTGTTTTGAATGTAAAGAAACAGGTCATTATAGAAATGAATGCCCCAAGCTGAAGAAAGATAACTCTAAGAAAGAAAGCTTCAAGAAAAATGCCTTCAGAACAAAGAAAGGACTAATGGCCACCTGGGACGATAGTGAATCAGGATCATCAGAATCTGACTCTGATGAACAAGCCAACGTAGCATTTATGGCTACCACATCCAGCAGCTCAGATGAAGAATCTGAAGAGGTATTTTCTGAACTTTCTAGATCTGACTTAGAATCATGTTTATCAGAAACTCTTACCTCTCTTCAGAAATTAAAACAAAAAGTTAAAAGCATTAAAGGTCTTCTTAAAGCAAAATCTGAAGAATGTAGTGAACTTGAGACAACAATTCTAGCACATGAAGATACAATCAAATCTTTAACGTTAGAAAGAGATGGAGCTAAAACAAAAAGCTTAGAATTAGAAGAAGTGTTGTCTCAAGCACCACAAACTTCAAATGAAATTATTTATAAGTATGAAGAAGCCTTTCAACAATTTCTGAAGAATGGGATAAATAGGAGTATTATGGCATCCATGATTTATGGAGTAGGTCAGAATAATAAAAGGGGAATTGGGTATGATTCTGATTCTGATAAAACTTCTACCAGTAACCAAATTAAATCGCCTTTCTCATACCACTACACACACACACAAGAACACAAATTTAAAAATGCTAGAAGACCCAAAGTTGTAAGAAACTCTGGGAAAACTAATCTAAAAGGACCCAAGAGATTCTGGGTACCGAAAGATAAGATTATCTATGTTGCAGATATCCTATGCAGCAAAGTTCAGACACCAGTCATGGTACCTGGACTCTGGATGCTCGCGACATATGACGGGAAGAAAGTCTATGTTCCAAAGCCTGGAACTTAAAGACGCTGGCTTTGTAGGCTTCGGAGGAGATCAGAAAGGAAGGATCAGAGGCTCCGGAACTATTGGTAATGGTACTCTTCCCTCTATATCTGATGTTCTTTATGTAGAAGGATTAATGCATAACTTGTTATCCATAAGTCAATTAAGTGATAACGGTTATGATGTAATCTTTAATCAAAAAACGTGTAAAGCCATTAATCAGAACGATGGCTCTGTCCTTTTCACAGGCAAGAGGAAAAACAACATTTATAAAATAAATCTTTCTGATTTAAAAGATCAAAATGTTAAATGTTTAATGTCAGTTCACGAAGAGCAATGGGTATGGCATAGACGCTTAGGCCACATTAGCATGAGAAAACTTTCTCAGCTAACTAAACTTGAGTTAGTCAGAGGCTTACCTAAACTGAAGTTTTCTTCAGATGCTCTGTGTGAACCTTGTCAGAAAGGAAAGTTTTCAAAAACATCTTTTAAAAAGAAAAATGTTGTTTCTACCTCCAAGCCTCTAGAGCTTCTTCACATTGACTTATTTGGTCCTGTGAAAACAGCATCAGTCAATGGAAAGAAGTATGGACTAGTAATCGTTGATGATTACAGCCGCTGGACATGGGTAAAATTCCTAAAGCACAAGAGTGAGTCTCACTCTGTATTCACCAGTTTCTGTTCTAAAGTGCAAAAAGAATTTGACTCAAAAATTGTTAGAGTCAGAAGTGATCATGGTGGAGAATTTGAAAATAAAGATTTTGAAGAATTATTTGATTCTAATGGAATATCCCATGATTTCTCCTGCCCTAGAACTCCACAACAAAATGGAGTTGTAGAGAGGAAGAATAGGACACTCCAAGAAATGGCCAGAACCATAATCAATGAAACAAATGTAGCAAAGCACTTTTGGGCAGAAGCTGTAAATACAGCGTGTTACATTCAGAATAGAATCTCTATTAGACCTATTCTGGATAAGACTCCCTATGAACTGTGTAAGGGAAGAAAACCCAACATTTCTTATTTTCATCCCTTTGGATGCATTTGCTTTATATTAAATACTAAAGAACATCTGAACAAGTTTGATTCCAAAGCACAGAAAGGTATTATGTTAGGATACTCAGAACGCTCTAAAGGCTACAGAGTATACAACACAGAAACCAAAATTGTGGAGGAATCAATTCATGTTAGATTTGATGATAAGCTTGACCCTGAAAAGTCAAAGCTAGTTGAAAAGTTTGCAGATTTAGAGATCACTCTGGTAGAATCTGAGAAAACTCCAGAAGCAACTGTCACTCCAGACTCTGAAGAAATTAAATCTCCAGAAATTCCAAGGAAAGTTAAGAGTCGTAGCAACGTATCTGAAGATTTGATTCTGGGAAACAAAGATGAACCTGTTAGAACCAGATCTACCTTCAGAACTTCTGAAGATATTCCTCTGGGACTAGTGTCTCTGATTGAGCCTACGTCCTGTGATGAAGCTCTTCAAGATAATGATTGGGTGGCAGCTATGCAAGAAGAGTTAGATCAATTCTCCAAGAATGATGTCTGGGATCTCGTTCCTAAACCCAGAGGCACTCATGTCATTGGAACCAGATGGGTTTTCAGAAACAAACTGAACGAGAAAGGAGAAGTTGTCAGAAACAAAGCACGACTGGTAGCTCAAGGTTATAGTCAACAAGAAGGTATTGATTATAATGAAACTTTTGCTCCAGTCGCAAGGTTAGAGTCTATTCGTCTTCTTGTATCATTTGCTATTAATCACTCTATAAAATTATACCAAATGGATGTCAAGAGTGCATTTCTAAATGGTTATATTTCAGAAGAAGTGTATGTTAATCAACCTCCTGGTTTTGAAAACTCAAATTTTCCAGAACATGTTTTCAAACTTAAGAAATCCTTATATGGACTTAAACAAGCTCCCAGAGCTTGGTATGAACGCTTAAGTAATTTTCTTCTAGAACAAAATTTTATCAGAGGGAAGGTTGATTCTACACTCTTCTGTAAAAATCATAAAAATGATCTCATGATATGCCAAATTTATGTTGATGACATTATTTTTGGTTCTGCTAATATCTCTGTTTGCCAAGAATTTTCTAAGTTAATGCAGGCAGAATTTGAAATGAGTCTAATGCAAGAACTAAAGTTCTTTCTGGGAATTCAAATCAATCAAACTCCAGAAGTCACGTACATTCATCAAAGCAAGTACATTAAAGACGTTCTGAAGAAGTTTGATATGTCTGAATGCAATTCTGCAAAGACTCCCATGCATCCAACTTGCATTCTGGAGAAGGAAGAGGTAAGCAACAAGGTTTGTCAGAAGCTCTATCGAGGTATGATAGGCTCTCTTCTCTATCTGACTGCTACTCGTCCTGATATTCTCTTCAGCGTCTGTCTTTGTGCCAGATTCCAATCAGATCCTAGAGAATCTCATTTAACAGCTGTTAAGAGAATTCTTAAGTATCTGAAAGGAACTCCTAACCTGGGCCTGATGTATGAGAAAACATCAGAGTATAGGCTTTCTGGTTATTGTGATGCAGATTATGCAGGAGATAGAATAGAACGAAAAAGTACATCTGGAAATTGCCAGCTTCTGGGAAACAACTTAATCTCCTGGGCTAGCAAAAGACAGTCAACAATTGCTCTATCAACTGCAGAAGCAGAATACATCTCAGCATCACTGTGCACAACTCAGATGCTCTGGATGAAACATCAGCTAGAAGATCTACAAATCTTTGAGAGTAACATTCCTATCCTTTGTGATAATACTGCTGCTATTTGTTTAAGTAAGAATCCCATTCTACATTCCAGAGCCAAACACATAGAAATAAAACATCATTTTATTAGAGACTATGTTCAGAAAGGGATAGTAACGCTGAAGTTCATTGATACAGAACATCAATGGGCAGATATCTTTACTAAGCCTCTAGCTGAAGATAGATTTCGTTTCATCTTAGAAAATCTGAACATTAAAAATTGTCCTGAGTAACATTTGGCTCTGAACATGTAAAATGAGACTCTGATAAAAACAAATATACTTCTGCCTCTGACTCTGATACTTCTACCAAGTTAAGAAGATATCTGAGTTAGAAATCTTCAGAAATCCTTTGGTATTCCTGAAGATCAGAAACATCAACACGTGGGGAACATGCGTCTAACCCTAGAACTTCTAGACAGCTGTCAAAAGAAATCAAAGGTCAGAACGCTTGAAATCTCCTTGAGCAGTGTGCTTACTGTTGGGATTAGACATTCATTAATGAGCTGTAATCATTTTTCCCCAAACGTGCTATTTTGGTTTTTGTGCTAACGCTGGTATGTGTGTCATTTTGCATGTGTTTTTACCCTTAGTATATAAACACTTTTCTCACATTTCACACACTTATCACTCTCACTCACTCTTAAACCCTAAACCCTCTCTCGAAGTTTTCTCTGCAACCTTCTCAGTTCTTCATCTTCTTCATCAATCTTCGTCATGAATCCTCAAGAACAAGCAGTTTTTAACTTCTCCCAACAAATGGAAGCTGCTTCTAACCCCCAAACCTCAAACACTCAAACACCCATGGTTGTAGATGTTACCACGACCCCAGTTTACAAAGAACCTCACATTTTGGAACGTGAACAACACATTCATCTTTCAACTCCCTTTGAAGGTTTGGATGTACTGTGTGAATCGCTGGTGGATTTTGAGAATTTGAAAAGAAATGGCGTTGATTTAACTGAAGATCTTCGCAAGCAAGGTTGGGAAACCTACTTCAACAGATTGTATGGTCCAACCTATCCTCTTCTGGTGAAAGAATTCTGGAGATGTGCAGATGCTGATGATGAGTTCATCGTTTCTTTTGTTCTGGGAGTGAAGATCATTATCACAGAAGCGTCTATTGCTTCTTTGCTGAATATGGAAAAAGCTGGAGGTAAAAGGATTTACAACATTCCTCCAAGGTCCAAGCGCATCACAGAAGTCATTAACCCCACAATCTTCAAAGCAAATGTTGAAGGAAACCCATCTAAGAACAAGGAGCTTCATCAGAACCTCCGAGTTTGGCTGAAGATTATTCTGGGAACAATCCATCATCGTCCAGCCTCCAACTCTTCAGATTATATTAATGCTGATCAGAAGTGCATCCTCTACTGTATTCAGAAGGGTATTCCAATCAACCTCCCTGTTCTCCTCTTCAGATATCTGAGGGATTCAGTCAGAGAAACAAGGAATAATATGAAGCCCAGATCCTACATTCCTCTGGGTAGATTGCTCTCTGACATCTTCATTGAGCATGGGCTGGTAGATGCTCTGGAGAAGACCAGATGTATGGATGATCTGGCAATAGACGTTGGAAAGCCTCTGAATGCCAAAAATCTGAGGAGTATGGGAATCATCAAGGACATCAGAGTCAAGCCCACTATGAATGTGACCTGGGAAGCTCTGAAGGATCAGAGGAAGATGCCTCATGGCCTTGAAAGGTTCTTCAAGAATGAACCCAGAGATGCCATTGCTATCTACCTTCAGGATCGTCTGGATGAAGGCATTGATATCTCTGATTTTCGCCTAGAAGACTGTCTGGACTCTGTAGAAGATCTGGTCAGATACAAAAGAGGCCTTTCTGAGAAGAAGATAGCTGAGGAAGCAAGGAAGGCAAAGAAAGCCAGAATTGGAGAAACCTCTGGCACCAAAGCTTCAGCACCTCTGAATGTCTCCTCTGGTAAGTCCATTCCTCCTGTCTCTTCTGAATCTGTAATGGCTTCCTCCAACCCTCTCTCCTCTCAACCAATTTTTACAACCTCAGAAATACCTCCTTCAATCACCAGAACCTCTCAACCTCCACCTGTTCTAAAAATTGCCCGTACTTTTACAACAACCTCTGACCCTAATCAACTATATCACCACAGCTCTTCATCATCCTCTGACTATGAATCACCCCCTTACCTTTCCCCTTCTTCTGACCAAGAGTTCTCTGATCATGAGTCCTCTGATCAAGAACACTCTGACCCAAACTCCCCAACAATAGCTGAAATCTATGCTAAAAATTTCGCCCCACAAACTCAAACACAATCTGAAGTAACCTCACCCCTCCGAACTTCTATTCCACAACAAACAACCACCATCTCCTCTGAAAATCAAACTTCCCTTCCACCACAAACAACCACCACACCCTCTGAAACCCAACCACCTGTGATTCAACCATCTGAACCTTATATCACTCCACCACTTATTCCCGCTGTACCTGAACCAGACTCTGACCCCTTAGATGTAAACCCACTCTATGCTTCTTCCCCAGATTCTGAACTTCAACCAGAAGCAGAATCTGAACCCCAGCCAGAACCAGAAACTGAAACTCCCTCTCTGAATCTCAGCTCCCCAAACTCTCCAACTAATACTCCTGAACCTGAACCTGAACCTAAAATTATCACACCTACCCTTGAGGAGGCCATTATACAGGTTGCAGAAGCTTCAGTCCAGAAGATCAAGTCTCTGGCTAAAAATTCTGAAGTCAGTGATGATCCTAAATCTGTTAGGACACACTGGAACAGAGTTATTAGTTGGATGACCTCTGAGTCTTATAGGCTGAAGAGTATCTCTGAACAAGTCAGAAATGGCTACATCAGAGACTCTGAGGAAAGACTCCAAGAGAGACTGGCTAGAGAAGCTGAGGCCAGAAGGTTAGAGGAAGAGAGACTGGCTAGAGAAGCTGAGGCCAAGAGATTAGAGGAAGAAAGGTTGGCTAAGGAAGCTGAAGAAGAGGCTAAGAGATTGGAAGAAGAACGCCTGGCAAAGGAAGCAGAACTTCTGAGAATTCAGGAAGCTGAAGCCAAGGCTAAGGCAGATGCAGAAGCCCAAGCTGCTGCTGAAGCTGAAGCTCAGCAGGCTCTGATTCAGGGGGAGTCTTCCTCTGCGATCCCTCTGATTCTTAACACTCTGAAGGAGATCAAGCAAGATCAGAAAGAGATCAAGCAAGATCAGAGTGAGCTCCGGGCAAGGATGGACAAACAAGACGCTCTGAATGAAAACCTCCAGAATATGTTTGCTATGCTACTACAGAGACTTCCTCCTCCTCCAAACCCTTAGGCACTTAGGATTTCTTTTGTTTGCCTAGTGTTTTTGCTTCTGTCTTTTCTTTTTTAGCTCTGATATTTCTGTTGAATCTGATGTTTTGACTGCTGCTTGCCTTTGTGCTTTTGTTTAATGAAGTGTTTTTCTCTCTATTATTCTTTTTATGTTTTATGCCTTTTTGATTATGCCAAAAAGGGGGAGAAATTATTAAATAGCTCTGATGAAAACTATGTCTAAAACCTTAAGCATTCTGCAACAATTGTAGAAATAGTTCTGATAAAATTAGCTCTGATTAAATAATAGCTCTGATTAAATAATTCTAACATTAAATTAAGAAATTGCAGAAAGCTTTCAGAAATCTTATTGCTTGGAAAGCTCTGGTAAGAACTTCTGAACTCCCTAGTACTAACTCAGGGGGAGCTTTTGTTTATCTGATCTAATATTTTTCATGTTTCATCTGATAATTTTATTTGTTTTGTCATCATCAAAAAGGGGGAGATTGTAAGAACAAAAATAGTTCTACAATAGATTCCATGATTTTGATGATAACAAAGGATGAAACCAAAAATGGCACCCTAACGAAAAGTTTCTAAGTGTGCAGGGTTCTAAAGAAAGAAGAAATAAATCTGATGATGTCATCAGATGCACAACAAGATCAGATGCAAAATCTCAAGTATCAGAAGCATCTAAAGTGGAATCTCGTTTCAAGAAGCTCTGACTCTGGACAAAACTGCAAAGTATCAGAAGCATCTGAACATGAAGTAAAGTCTAGAAGCTCTGACTCTGAACAAATGCCTTCTGCAAACTCTGGAAGTTATCAGCGCCATCTGAACTCTCAAGTAATAACATCAGAAGCAAGATTTCTCCAGATACACAAAGACTCTAATCAGAATTGTTAATCATGATGAAGTAACGTTTAAGCCAAGTTAAAGTTCTGCAAATGGATTTCCTCAATTAGAAAGAGACGTTAATCTCCTCTTCCAAGAGAAAAGATACTAATTGTGGTAAGTAGTCACTTCTAAGTGAAAAAGTCTACTGCAGAAGCTATTAATGGAATGGCGTAATTACATCTCAATATCCAACAGATTCAACGCTACTTCAACTCTACTTCAACTCCTATAAATAGAGAAGAAATCTCATTCAGTACACACGAAGAAATCACTAGCCAAAACTATACTGAAATCATATCACGCTCAAGAAAAACATCTTTGTTCTTCAAAGATTTTCACTAAGCTGTTGCTTATCAAGTGAAAAATTTGTTCTTAAGTTTGTAATATTTGCTTTCTTAGAAGCACTCTAGATTACACATCTTGTATCTTATTTTTATTTGATTTCCTCAAGTGACTCTTTGTAGTCTGTAGACTTGAGAGGACTAAGAGATTTTCTTCTCTCTTAGGGGTTGTTTGTAATCTTTCAAGATTAGTGGATTAAGTCCTTGTTGAAGGCGAAATCACCTTGGCCGGGTGGACTGGAGTAGCTTTGTGTTATAAGCGAACCAGTATAAAATCATTGTGTGATTTTCATTTTGCAAAAGCGCTTAATTTTTCAAACAATTCAAACCCCCCTTTCTTGTTTTTCTCACCTTCAATTTTTACCCAGAACTACGTTTGCCTTGAGTTCTCTATTGCAGCCAGAGATACATAGGAGGAAGACCCGCAATCTTGTCAGGCACAATAATAAAAAACTTTTTGCAACCATTTTCTTTTCCTCTTTACATTTTTAATAATTCGAAGAAAACAAATAACATAAGGTAACATTCTAAATCTCAAATTAACTAAAAGGTTCTCGTTGAGTAAAACAGGCATGAGGTGTTCTAATACACCCTTGCATAATCGACTCCCGAACCCAAATATGGTTATGGTGACCATGTTCTTTTCCAAAGGTTTTATCGATATTTTCTTATTCCTTCATTGGAATAAATAAAGTTTGGTGGCGACTATGTTCGAACTTTTTTTCTGCGAGCGCGCGATGCGCTTCGTGAAGGATCATATTTTTTGAGGTACAATAGGGAAATATGACACAGACCTTTGGATACACAACATATGACTGTCAAATTATGAATGAAAGACAAGTCACATTTTGGATGTAATTCAAGTTGATATTTCAGTTGGCACATTGACAAGGCCAACACTTTTCATGGTGATATCGCCCAAAGCAAACTATAACTTGTTGTTAGGACGAAGGTGGATTCATGGCATTGGTGTGGTCCATTCGACCCTTCGTCAAAGAATCTCTATATGGCGCCCTAATGGCATAGTTGAAAATATCAAGACGGACCACAACTACTTTATGGCTTATGTCAACCATGTCGACATAAAGAACTTCGACAGGAATTTAGTGAAAACCTCCTTATGCTATCTAGAAAAAACATCATACACCCCACACAAGGATGCCTTGTACTTTATGAACTTGCATCCTACCCATGAGTTCATATGGGATCAAGAAATAATGGGAGATCAAGGTGTGGAAGAGAGAGACGTCGTACCAACTGGATGGACTTTAGACGTCAATAATGATGACTGATTCGACTTCTTTTACTCGAATTTCGGTCTATATTGCTGAAAACAGATTAAGAGTGGCCTTGGAGGCCGACACTTTACAAAAAGTGGCTGTTGAAGCCACTATTATTGAAAATCTTGAAATAACTGGAATGGCTATTTTGGCCAAACAACAACTTTAAAAACTAGTGAAGCAGCTACTAAGGATATTTATATCCAATTTAAGTGGAAAGGCACAAGCGTTATCGACATTGCTTCAACTGAAGAAAGAGGAAAGTTTCAGATGGGAGATGCAACATAAAAAGGTGTTCGACAAAATCAAACATATATGACAAAGCCTTCTATTTTGTTACTCCTATTAGAAATAAGGTCATGAAGTTGTACATATCAGCATCTAATTCTACTATAGGTAGCATGTTAGCGCAAGAAGATGAAAATGGCATCAAAAGAGCCATACATTACCTTAGTTGAATCCTAAATGATTTTGAAACTAGATATAATGCAATAGAAAAGCTATGTATTTGTTTGTAATTTTCATTTACTAAATTGAAGCATTATATAAAATTGGTTAATGTTTATGTTTATTCGCATTTTGACGTAATTAAGCATATGTTTTCAAAGCCTATCTTACATAGTCGAATTGGGAAATGGGTGTTGGCCCTCACCGAGTATTCATTAACTTATTCACCCTTGAAGTCCTTGAAAGGCCAGGTCATCATCGACTTTATTGTAGACCACTCGTTAGTCGAAGAAACCCAAAACTACGTATGCGAGAAGCCTTGGAAATTATATTTCAACGGTTTTAGACACAAGGATGGAACTGGAATTGGAATCCTCATAATTTCACCAAAGGAGATTCTAGCTAAGTTCAAATTTAGAACGAATGGACATTTCTCGAACAATGAAGTTGAACATGAGGCTTTAATAATAGACCTTAAGATTTTATTGGACTTGGGGGAAAAACAAGGCGATATAAAAGGTAGTTCATAATTAGTAGTGAAGGAACTTAGAAAAGAGTATAAGTGCATCAAAGAAAACTTGATGATGTACTTCGTCACAACAAACTCTCTTTTGAAACGCTTCTACTCCGTCAATATTAACCAAGTACCTTGACTGGAGAATAAAGTTACGAATGATTTAGCGCAAATCGCTTTAGGTAATAAAGTCCCCAAAGAGAAACATAAAGAGTTTATCTAAGTCAAGGATAAATTGATTTCAACTGGGTATTCCCTGGGGACATTGTCAATGTCAAAACTTGTATGGACAAATGAGTTTGGAGACACACCAAACTTAGGAAATTTTGAAAATTTTGAAAATTTTGAAACGTGCAAAGTTTTTTCCAATGACCACATGTCATACAACGATTGGCGAAAAGTAATTATCGAATATCTAGAAAAACCCATAAGGACAATAGATTGAAAGATAAAATATATGGATTTAACCTATGTGATGATGGGAAATGAATTGTTTAAGAATACACCTTAGGGGGTCCTACTTAAATGTCTTGGAGAAAGTGAAGCATATTTAAAAATCTCTAAAGTCCATACAGGATCATGTGGTTCTCATCAGGCAAGCCAAAAGACAAAATGGCTTTTCTTTCGACTTGGCGTTTACTAGCCAACCATGTTGAAAGACTGCATAGAATTTGTGAAACGGTTATCATGAACGCCAAATGCATGTAGGTATCCAGCATGTACCCTCAAGTGAGTTGCACTCAATAATCAAGCCACACCCTTTTAGAGGATGGGCTTTGGACTTAATTGACAAAGTTAAACCTTCATCGTCTAAGGGGCACAAACATATCTTAGTCGGGATAGACTACTTTACCAAATGGATAAAGGTTATCCCTTTACATAAGGTTGATCAAGATGAAGTGATCAGTTTCATCCTAAACCATATCATATATAGATTTGGGATTGCTGAGACTATCACCATAAATCAAGGCTCAGTATTTACAGGTAGAAAGATGGCAGAGTTTTCCTCAGAGACATGGTTTAAAGTGTTAACTTCAACACCCTATTATGCTCAAGCCAACGACTAGGTTGAAGCGACCAATAAGGTCATAATTGGTTTAGTTAAGAAGCACATAGGTCAGAAGCAAAATAATTGGCATAAAAATCTTGACCAAGTGCTTTGGGCATGTCAAAATTCCCCTAAAGAGTCAACCAATTCCACACCATTTTGACTTACTTACAGGCACACTGCAGTTTTGCATGTAGAAATATACCTTCAATTTACCAGAATACAAAGACAGATCAAAATACCAACTGAATATTATTGAGGGGTGATGTTGGATGAATTGGTAAACTTAGACGAAGAGAGGTTGGTTGCATTGGACGTTCTTATTAGAAAAAACGAGAGCTTGGCTAAGGCTTATAACAAAAAGGTCAAGGCAAAAACCTTCATTTTTTGGGATTTTGGTTTGGAAGGTGATTCTGCCCATGGATAAGACATATATAACTATGGGAAAATGGTCCCCAAACTGGGAGGGGCCATTTCGAATCACGGAAGTATTTACAAATAATGCGTACGAGGTTGAAGAATTAACCCCTGAATGACGAATCCTTCGAATAAACGACAATATCTTGAAAAAGTACAAACCCACTCTACAGGAATAAAAATAAGAGAAAAGTAGAGATTACATTTCAATTTAAAAGACTAAAGTTACTTCTTCAAATGTAAAAGTTCCATAAAAAAGCGTACTTAAAATTACAAAAAAATTGTATTAGTCGAAAGCCAGATTCATAACAAAAGAAGGAGTATAAACTTCAAAATGGAATAGTGGCTTTAAGTCTATCGAATTTAGGCTTTGTTGTCTCAAGTTGAAGATTAGCCAGCGAAATAGTATAAGTTATGCCTTCAATCTCTACGTCCAAAGCGCTAGCAGTGTCCAAATGTTGAAGGCCGATTAAAGCTTCCTCATCTAGCTTCGTTTGGATGACTCTCTTGAGTTCATCTTTTCTTTCTTTGTCCATTTTCACCTTTGATTGTAGCTCTTATATTTCTTTTTCCCATTTAAGGATATCAGCATCGCAAGAAGCAATCTCCACATCATCCTGTTAGAATTTCATTTCAAACTTCTCAATATGACTCTATGATTCATTCGCCAAACCCCCATTCTTGTGATCAGACTTCTTCTTTCAGTTTTAATTTACCATTTCTTCATTATCCTTATGGATGTCAGCAGTTACTTGATCAAGCAAGGATCCAAATTCAACACAAAAAAATGATAATAACCCTGTGGGCACTAAGAGTGTTGTGTTTCTTCAATAGAGCTTTGATCCCATAGGAAAAAATGAAGTCAATATTGAGAGTTTGTAGGATCTTAACCTTCAACCGGTGAAACACCTCGTCAATGGATTCGACAGAAGACTCTCCACCTGAAATAGTTGAAGAACTAGAGCACTTCTAAGTCGAACTACCCGAATACTCATCATCATCTTTAGGTATCCTTAAGGATTCGCCCTCTTCATTTATTCCAGTTATTATTTACTAAGAGAAGGGGTTTGAAGAGTCTTAATGACCTGTGGCACAATCTTGAGAGTTTCGGCACCAGTAACCAGTTGATTATCAAGACCCTTATCTTCAAAAGACTGGGTAATCTCGGGTTCCTTGTGGAGAGTATGCCCATGATATGGACTTCCATGGGAAGAAACATCATTTTATTCTTCATGTGCAAGAGGTTTATCCTCAATATCTAAGTCTATCTTGGTGTGATCAGAATCTTCACTTTCATATTTTGAGGATGATTCCTCAGAAGACGGGGTCTCGACTACTAGTTTATTTCGTTTAGAAAGATTTTTCTTGAGTACCATAGTTGGTTGGTCAATGATAATGTCTCTAACATCCTCTTGGATCTTCTCAAGTTGAAAAAAGGGGGAACTAATCTTCCCAAGTTGAATGGAATGAGAACTGGTAGTTATAGGTAGTGTATACTTAACACTCGAATAAGAGTTGTCAGAAGTGAAGGAGAAGAGTGATCCAAAACGCAGCGGAATTTAAAAAAAAACCTCTCCTTTAGTGATCCTTATGAATGGGCATGATTAGTGATAGAATCATTACCTCTTGTGGCGATTGAAACCTTTGATGCAGATCTCGGAGCGATCACGAACGTTGAATGGTGACAACGCCTCTACTCAGTCCACACGAACGGATTCCTTCAATCTCAGTGCTAGCTGTTACGAATGAAGGCTTTGAGTGAGAGAGAGAGAGAGAGAGAGAGAGAGAGAGAGAGAGAGAGAAACAAAATTGCAACTGCACAAATCCTTCTGCACAAGATTTCTATTTATAGAACCACTTGTGTGGGCTGCAAGCTAAAAAGCCCACTTAAGTGTTTGTGGCCCATATCTTATAATATGCCAAAATCACTTAAGCACGTGGTACCTTACCATATTTCATATTCTACTTAAGTACATTGTACCTTACGATGTTCTATAATTCACTTAAGTGTACCGTACCTTACGGTGTTCCTTAGTTACTCTATCTCTCATCAATTCGTCCTTTTGTGTGTGACCCTGTAGGTTTTCGCGGCATTGGCAATTATATTAAATCATGTATTTAATATATAAAATAGTGAGTGGTATCTAGCAACACATCACTGCTACCCAAGACACGAAAATGTCATGTGATCTGACAAATTCTTTTGTGATAATACTTATGTGTACAATTACCCTTTTGCCCTTATGTCTATATTGAACACAAGGCAGAGACCGTGTCATCCTTGTCCAGTTCCATATTGGGCCCGTAGACATTTATCCTGTTATGCAGGATGGGAAAATTCCATCTAGGTCACTCATGTCCCTCAGCATGCTTCATGGAGTACCCATCAACTGTCTTTATGGTTATCCAGTTACGGACAATGTTTGATTAGCAATAAGGCACTCGACTCTACATCTAGAATACATAGTGGTTTTAGGTCAAAGGGTGGGATACATCATTATCACCATGAGAATAACTTATGACACTTAGCATAACATTCTATATAGTATTCTCATAGCGGGTTAATCCAGTATAAATATTACTCTCAATATTCATACTTATGTTTAAGACTTGATAACTCCTTATCTATGATCCATGAGATGTGATCATCAATCTATATACATAATAGTCTTAATGATTTAATGTTATCCCAATTCACAATAAAGCTCGACTACGGATACTTTAAGAATAGTGTCCTTATGTTTAATGGGATCTCATGATTAAGTCACACTTGATACATTAAACGGACTAGCTATTCTAGGGACTTTATTAAACAAACATAATAAAGAAAAATCTTTTTATTATTAATAAATAATTCAATACAAGTACCAAAAGTATTGGTCTCTAGGGCTTACACCAACAAAAAGGAAGTCCCTGCAGAAGTTGGTGTGTTAGCATTTTGGATATAGACTAAAGAAAATTTATAGTATGGAATAAAACTCACCTTGGATGTCTCGACACCAGGGTTGGAATTGGAACTTTCAAGATTGTTGGAGGAAACCTCTAGGGCCTTCTTAACTTTCTTTTCTACTATGGAGGAAGCCTTTTTCGAGCCCTCTACTTCAATTACGGAGGAAGCAAACGGGCTTGAAGTGACCTTTTGAGGTCCAATCACGAGGGCCTTGGATTTCTTCTTCTTTTTCTTTGGTGTCTCTAGATGGGAAGTTTTGACGGAACTTTCTTTCTCAAAATCCTTTATTTTTATACCCTTCAATTTCTTAAGAGGGTTGTTTTGAGGTTCACCTTCAATCTAGACATCGACAGTTCTTTAGCACAAGAAATAGAATCAGATGTTATATATTCCAACATATTAGTATGGGAATGAACACAAACCTTTATTTATTTTCCTCTAAATGAGGCCCTTTCTTTTCTAGTTCTCTTATTGGAAGAAATAACAACTAAAAGAGGAAATAGATAATTCAATCCCAAAGTTTATTTACTTTCATCACCTGCATGTACAGTAGATATAATTTGACCATTCTCAATATCAACATGAAGGTGGCCTAGATAGCTATGTATGCCACCGACAAGCTTTTTACATTCGTTTTCTAAAACTTCTAAGTAAGACCCACATACAAGCCACCTTGGAAAAGGCGGTTGGAAAGCCAATGGGAGCTCACTGGAAGGTAAATGTGGAAATTTAAGTATGTGAAATAGTAAAGCAAACGTGTATTTTTCGGTTACATAAGAAGGAAAACACAGTTTTGGCAATTTTACGATAAGTTTTGTTTCAAAGTTTTAGCTGTCTCATAGATAATTCGCCTAAGGTTACTTGGATCATACAAAGTTTCAAATTATTTTTGAAAGGATTGAATTTATTTAATGTGCTAACTCTTTCCTTTAGAGAACTTGGTCTATATAGAGAGAAAAAACTTATGTTAGAGATTACATCAGATTCGACACAACTACAAATTGATCAGTATGATAAGATTTCCACCATGCATCAAACTCTTGAGTGCAATAGAAGGACGTTTGGAATTGAAAAGGTATAAGTTCAATACACACATTAGCTAGTAAATTTAAACATTCATTGTACGACGCCTCAGTCATTTCATTGGTGCTCAGGCAAAGCTCACTATTTCAATTCAAGTATGATTTGGGCAGAAAATGGCTAAACCTAACTTGTCGAGATACTAAGTTTAGTTGATAGCCAAACAACCCCATGGTATCTTTGCTATTCCCAAGTATTTATGATAAAATTATTGAGGTAAGTAAACCCTTCCATATCTCGATAAGTCAATCTTTGTGTTTGGGAACAAGGGCATAAAACTCTCGTTTGAACCACTCTGGCCCATATTTTTGACTTGCAAAAGGATCCATCGATGGAGTGATGGTATGATGCTTTTCAAAAATCATGAAGTATTCAGTAAAAGTTTCTTGTGTCGAGTGTCCTATATCAGCATGGGTCATTAAGGCAAGTCTAGTGCCTTCAATTCGTCAGTTTTTGATCTCTTTAGCTTTATTGTTTGGTATATCCATTTGTAGATTGGATTCAAACATGGCATTGAACCAGTAAGGGTCAGCAAGTAAAAGATTGGTCGTAGGTCAAGGTATTTTAGGGTGTAAGTTGCAAGACCTAGCTACTCATAAAGAAAACCTAGTATTAGTTAGCCCAATTGATGTTTCGACCATCATGTAGTTGGTTGGATAAAGTAAGGAACCTCTTAGCTACCTTTAAGGACTTGCACCAAAATATAAAACAGGACAACCACATTGTGAAGAAAGAAATGTGCTCTTTGTCTGACACTTCTTCAGTTTGGGTGTCATGGTGATCAATAATGTACTTCGCAGAGCTAGAAAAATTTTAGTCGAAGTTAATGGTATCTTCATCCCATATAGTTGATTTAAACACTTAGCCAGTTGGGCAAAGTCCAACGATGGTCGTCACGTCAAATAAAGTGGGTGTTATCATACCACAAGGCAATTGAAAGGTGTTTGTTGTACCTTTCCAAAAGTACAACGTTTCTACAAGCGTATTTTGGAAATATGGATGGTCAACCCTCGATAACTGGATTAAGTCATAAAGGCCTTGCTCTTTCCATATTAGTGCTTTCTTGGACTCTACTTTGTCCAACCGAGCAATGTAATCCTCTTTGTTTTTGGTAGAGGGAGCAGAGCGGAAAACATGGAGAGAAGCGCTCATGTAATTTTCGTCAATAGGTTCTTTGGAGAAAACTATGAGTTTGGTACGGTGGTAAGAAGGAAAATGTTCCTTCAATCTTTCAGCCTTGGCATTAGGGTCAGGGAGTGGACCCAAAAATGCATGAATTTTTTAAAAGACAGAGAAAGGGATGAGTAACTAGGATTTCCATATTTTTGCTTTCTATTCCTCTAATGGTGGTTCTGGAACGTAAACTTGGTTCCTAGCAGTAATGAGAACTTTAACTTTAGTAGCAAGACGTAGTGGATTCTTTGATTTTGATGAATAAGCCATGGTCGCAGAAACTTAAGAGTGGGTTTGAGGAAGATGCAGTTGAAAAAGGTTTGGGCTTTGATAAATCAAAAGGCGTAAATAAGAAAAAATGAGAATGACAACTTGAGTTTGTATTTATAGTAATAAAGAAAAACTCTTCATTTCTTCCCTTTGGACAAATGGTTCATATTTTGAGGACAAATGTCTTTTGCCTAGAGGAGGAATGAAGGGTGAAGATCTTGATGGCACATGTTCTCCTAGGAAAGTGGAGTCATGATGAGAGTTGATGGTTCCACGTTCTGAAAAGACATTTTTCTAAAGTTGCCATGATGACGATGACGTCAGCGCATTACCTGACACAATGTTGAGAAGTTTCAAAAATGCCCATATCTCTCTGTTGGTCGAAAGTGGCATTTTTGGGGGGTATTTATTGGGATGGAATTTTTACATCATTAACTTGGCATGAGGAAAAGGGATTCATAAAAGACTTGGTAAAATGATGATATGATATAGCATTTCGACAAGAGGGATCCTTAGCCAAGGGCATCAAAGCAATTATGTGAAAACTAAAGTTGGGAACTTAACATGTTTTCTCAGTGTATAAAGGATAATGTTCTCAAGAATTCGACAGTGGAAATTGAAGCAAAATAATGAGATCAGATTGTGTAACAGTCTTTTGGTCTTATCCATGCACTGAAGACACGTGGAAGCCAACTAGGAGGGTGAAATCCATGCAACTAGATATTTGTTGATCGCTAGGAATAAAGTTGTTACATGAAGTTATTTATGTATAGTATATATATGGATTCTAGTGTAAGGATTCAGGGTGGCAATATCATTACAAAAAAACTCCATAAGCTCAAAGTACCCAGACAAAAAGCGAGACACGAGCTAGTGAGAAAAAAGTATGATCCTGCACACCAATCTTTACATATTTAAGAAAAATCTTTCTTTCTTGCTTTTCACATCCCTTTTCAGCAGTTTAATTGTCTTTTATCTTGCATTCTTACAAGGATCTTGACCCTGTCAGAATCCATTGCATTTCTTTACAACTGTTGCCTTTATTTTCTTACAATGTTAGAATCTATTCCATATTTACAACAAATAGTCAAACATGATTTTAAGAATTTATGCACATATTTCATAGGATTCACTTAGCGATCTTGCAAGCACCTTTTTTAAGAGACTAGCAATTGTTTACCAAAAATAGGGGGTAAATAACTCACGAAGCGACAACATCTAGCATGGTTGTGAAGGGCCGTCCCAAGATAAAGTTGTAAAAAATCCTACAAGGAATAACAAGAAATTGGGTATTTACCTTTTAGATAGCTTTATATTCTTCCATTGAAAGCATTAGTTTCATGTATCCCCATGGACGAGTCGTGGTCCCATTAAAACCTTAGAGGTCAGAGCCTTCATACGATAGCAAGCCACTTCCGTCAAGCCCATATTTTAAAATAACTCTTAGTATATGATGTTGCATGAGTTATTACCATCCAATTGTTCGATTGCAACAATTATTACAAGGGGAAAGATTTTTTTAGGAATGCCCTCATATTTTTTGGAGTCTCAAAATCCCAATATTGGGCAATTTGGGAATTTTGTCGATGTATTCTCTTCTCTACGGTATACAACCATCATTTATGTGATCTTCCTCTTCGTAGTGCCCTTGAATGGGAGGTTTCCTCGAGGCGCTCCTCCTGTATGGCAATAATGTAGGGGCACCCACCTTTGATGGCCTCTTTGTTCTCCCCGCTTGTCCGACTGTAGTGGTCTTTAAGGCGGATTTACCACTATGAGACTCTTCCCTGTCTAGATTACTTCCCTTCACGTACACAGTTAGTCGCCTCTTTTAATTAGCTCTTCAATGGCATCCTTTATCTGGATGCAATCATAGGCGGTATGGTCGTTGATCTTATGGAACCAACAACATTTTGACTGGTCTATCTGAGATGTCTCTCTGATAGGATAAGGGGTTCGAATTCTTACTTTCCAAATTTTGTATTCACATAGTCTTGATAGATCATATCCCGAGAGACCATCAATGGGGTGTATTTGACATACTTCCCTTGCATGTTTTGGCCAGGATCATCACGATGTTGGTAAGGCTCTTTTCCGGTGGAGAAAACATAGTGAGACTTGCTAGATGCGGGGTTATTAAAACATGTGGTCAATTTTTATTTAGGATCATAAATAGTTCTACCATGGTCAACATGTCTTGGACGGATTTTACCTTATTCTTTCCCAGATTTTTCTTGAAAGGGTGGTCACTCAAAAGGTCATTCTCAGAAATCTAGTAAGGAGGGTCTTCTTAGGCCCCGTCTAGCTCGATTGAGACTTTCATAAACCAATCAATAGACGACCATAAAATTTCTTTATTCCTCTGA
Source organism: Lathyrus oleraceus (assembly GCF_024323335.1). Lineage (NCBI taxonomy): Eukaryota > Viridiplantae > Streptophyta > Magnoliopsida > Fabales > Fabaceae > Lathyrus > Lathyrus oleraceus. Next base: position 191,968,219 of record NC_066585.1, read on the forward strand.
ATCATCCCGATCAGGGTATCCTTGATTATCAGACGTTGCTTTTGATTCGGGAATTGCACCAAAAATCTCTTGTGGAGTTCCGCCCAAGAATCAATACATCTGTCGGGTAGCCCGTTGAACCATAACTGAGTTGTTCCCCTCAAGGTGAGTGCAAATAAATTGCACTTGGAGAAGTCATCATCACTGAAAGAACTCAATGGTTCGTCTACGAGTTGCATGTGTTCATCCCTTTCCGTCATAGTCGTTTAACCAGGGAGGCTTTTCCATAGACTTTGGAATCTTGCTTTCCAAGATTTGTATAAAAAATGGGTGTTTTGGTTGCAACTTCTCTGGGTGAATTTCTTCTTGAACCAGGGAGGGAGCATGACTACCCTGGTCTTCCTTGGGGCTCGAAGAAGGAGTCTAGTGTTTTTTTACTTCTGTGTCGATCCTTCGATCGGGGAACCTCGTCTTTTTTCATCCCGGTTGGCTCTAGGAATGCAATGCAAGTATTTTGTGAAGCAACTTCTTCAATTTTATTTTCGTGGGAAAGAGCGTTGTGGAGGATCTCTTCAAAGTTTTGAAGAATTTCTTCAATAGAGTGTGAGTTTTATTCTCGAACATTATGAAACATATTGTTTAATATCTCATTGTCGCCTTGTACGTCGAGGTTTGTTTGTAGAGTGTGAAGGATAGATAAGTCTTCATGTTGGGTAGATGGAAGTGGAGCTTCCACTAGATTGACTTGAATTAATTTGGCCACATGTGAAGCTCGCATCAGATCTGGATCTAATGAAACTACAACTCCTAGATATATGACGTTTTATGGCGGAGGAAGAATAGGTTGATTACTTGCTTCTAACATAGCAACGACAACTTCTTATGGAACGGAGAATCTGGTAACCTTAGATCTAGCCATCTCCGACGAAGGTAAGGATTGAGAATCTAAAAATCTTGAAGGAATGATATTGAAATTATGATGAGTCGAATCATATCACAATAGATCTCTGTGTTTGATTACGAGTACTTGCTTCAATTATTGCAAAGAATTATGAACTCTGAAAGTTGAATAACAAACACAAATTTGTGGAAATCGTAGGAATCAAGAGTCAATTCCCATAAACGGCACCACTATTCCGTTCTAGAATCAGAGACAAGAAGTTGAATGGAGGTGATGGTGGATCGTAGCCCCCGGGGCGGTGGAGCGGGGGACCTATAAGGTTAACACTCCAACATTCAAATTAGTATATGAAGAAGAAGAGTGAACTGAAATTGTATTTGAAACTTATTACCTCGATTTGACACATACTATATATATATATATATATATATATATATATATATATATATATATATATATATATATATATATATATATATATATATATATATATATATATATATATATATATATATATATATATCGGAAATAACGAACTAGCTATTTGCTTGTCGTTCTTTGCAGATAGTTGTTAGATCTGCTTTACATATGAGATCTCTTTGGATCATAAAAGTAAATATATCAACTTATTAGGAAGATTCTTAAAGAAGTGGAACATTCCGTGTGTTGGCACGTCTCCAGCCATAGGATCCATTTAAATTGTTTTAATCCTGAGCGTTGTTTCTAATTACCACGCGTGCTGCTCAATTGACTAGAGACCACAGGGAACGCGCGTTTGTGGCCACTTGATATGCCACCTCAATTAATGAGGGAGATCAAGTGGTCCACGTTTTTCTGATTATTTGAATTTCCTTTTAATTGCTTTATTTTCATTAATTCGTATTAATTTTAATATTGATCCAAAAAATATGAGAGTTTCACCAAAAAATTGCAAATATTCTAAATTAAAATTATTTTTTGGATCGTTATTAATATTTTTCATGATTTAATTGATTTTTCATTTGTTTTTAATTGTTTAAAAATACTTTTAAGTCTTTGAAAATTCTGAAATTTTTTCTCCAAGGTCCTTTGACCTTGTTTGACCTATGATAAATCTCATGGCCATTTATTTGGTGTTTTGATGAGGTTTTAGGAATTTGACAAACCATATTTAATTTAAATGCATTATTTTAGTATTTTTAATTGGAATAAATTCCAAATAATTTTGTTGACCAATTGTGGTGACTTGTTTGTGTTTGACTATTGTTGTTGGGCCTTGATCAAGGTTGATTTGACTTTGTCAAGTTAATATCATTGAATTTAGGGGATTGATGGAATGTACATTCCATCTCCCAAAATGAATGAATGATATTAATTTGGTAAATGTCCTCCTTTGATCAATTTGAGATTTCATTTATTCCCATCCCTCTTCATCTCATTCCCGTTCTTTATGCATTCATCTCATTTGGCCTATGATATCTCAAAGTCCTAAAGCTAGTTGATTGAAAAATTAACATGAGTATGGATAAGATTAGGCCACACCTTTTGCATATTCTTTTTGTGTGTGGTATGTTTCATGAGCATAGTTCATAATACTATGTCTCTAACATGCATTAACACCAAAATTCTATTGCTCGGTCTCAAATAGTTGTGACTTCTACATAAGTCCAATTACGATTGCTTAACAAACCGCTAAATTTGTGACATAAAAGGCATAGCATTCTAGTTAGTGAGATTGTAAGTCTCCCCTCTTTCATGGTATTGTGTGGAAACTTGGCCTTCTTTCCTTCCTTTGGAAGATGTTTTGGCTCAAGGATTCATGCTTGTTATAAGTGGGTTGGGTGTTCTCCAAAGAATGTCTAAAAATGAAAAGCAAAAACAAAACAATACTAACTTCTAACCTATTAACTACTAACTTTTAATTTCAAGCCATTTACTTTAATGCCATTTAATTCTAGCTTTTATACCTTTGCCATTGTTCATATCATTCTAATTGTTTATGTTAATGCAATTTTCACTTTGTCCACTTGGACCATATTGTGTGATATACTTTGTTTTGTGTATATTTTTCTTGTTTGTGTGGTCTTTGACCATTAATGTACATAATAACAACAAAAACCCTAAAAAACTTTTGTGTGGACTGTTGGTTTGATCTTTCACAAATGGACTTAGAATTTAGGAAACATTCCTATGCTAAAGGACTTGGAAAATGCCAACTTGTTGAGAAACCAAATGCTTGCAATTTGAAACTTCATCTGATACATCATTCAAGATCCCTCTGAGTTCATCTACAACATGATCATTGTGAAGCTGTTATTTTAAACCTGTGACTTGTGAAGTTCATCTGTTATAGGGGCTACTTTGAGCAAGATAATGGAATGGATAAGATTGGATGTGGCCATCTTTATTTAATGCCTTGCTCTTCAAGATAATATAATTGTGCATTTTGTGTTGCTTGATTCTAAAAGTCCAAGGGAATTCTGGGTTTCTATTGACATTCTTGTCTATTGGATTGCTACCCATTTGGTCAGATCTTTTCAACTCTAAACTTTTAATTTTGTACATAGGATTAGTCTCTTCATCTTCTCCCCACTTCTTTAATTTCAAAATCTCTCCCTCTCTTTTTCAAAACCTTCTTTGATTGAACTTATTTTGTTCTAAACTTTGACCACTTTTGCAAAAAAAGATAGAAACTTTGGCCTTATGCCATTGCATTTTCAAACTTCTTTTATTAAGTCAAACTTGTAAATAGACTTAACTATACTTGACTTAAACTTTCAAAAAGCCAAAAAGAACTAACTCATTCAAACCTCTTTTAGGCCTTTGTGCCTTTCAAACTTAATTTTTGTTAAAATCAATGCATCCACTTTGAAATTTGTATCACGAACTACGAGATTTTGATCCCTCATTTTTATGTTGGTACGTAGGCACAAGACTGAAGGTCTTGTCAAACACAAAAAATATAATTAATGAATTCTTTTCTCATCCCCCATTCTATTTTTGTTTGTAAACATCATTTTGTACAAATACATATTCACACAAAAAGGGCTCCCTAGGAGTACCTAGGACACTTTGGGTGCTAACACCTTCCCTCTGTGTAACCAACCCCATTACCTGTAATCTATAACATTTTATTAGTTTTGATTTGAAAACTTCTTACTTTTGGGTTTTGTTTGTACTTTTTCCCCTTTTCCCTTGGAAACAATAAAAGCGCGGTGGTGACTCTTGTTATTTGATCTCTAGCTTATCCATAGCTTGATGATGATTAATTTACCACTACAATATGATAAAAATTGTAGGAGATAGGGTCTAGGGAACCCCAATCTTGATTAGTTGATTTCCTCTGGTCAACCTCCAAGGACCAACTTGCTAGCTTGATATTCTCTTGACTTTTAGGACTCATGGAGGATCATATATGCATAATATGATGTAATGTGAAGTATCCCTTGAAATATTTGATCAATTGTTGAAGAAACTTATTAAAGAAGTCACACAAGATACCCAGATGAATTAGGGTTTCCAAGGCAAACAAACTGCAAACTCTTGATGATTTATTGATCAAAATAACATGTGAAGATCAAGGGGATCCATTTTTTTTAGAGCCTTAGTAAACCATTTCTTTATTGATCTCATTGCATTGAGGGTCTTGAACCCTAGATATGAGCTTGATGGAGCATAGGTGAGTATACACACTACCTACAAAATCAACAAGTTATACATTGGCATATTTTTGGTATTTTGGTTAGTAAATAAATAAAAATGAAGTATGATATAATAAAATGTGCTTGGTGATCTCTCCCAATGCAAACCCAATGAATGAGGGGTAAGGAGGATGCCAAGGTGTGATCTCAATGCTAATGTATATGATAAGATAGCATGAGGGATCTTAGGGTCAAAATTGGGGTCTTACAGCCACCTGGGATGACTCTGAATCTGATGCCTCAGAATCAGACTCTGAAGAAGAACAGACAAATGTTGCATTCATGGCTACCACATCTAGAAGCTCATCAGAAAGAGAATCTGAACCTGAAGAGGTATTTTCTGATTTGTCTCGCTCTGACCTTGAATCTTGCCTATCTGAATCTCTAAACTCATATCAGAATCTTCGACAAAAATTTAAAGCTTTAAAAAGGGTTCTTGAAGGAACCATTAAAGAATGTGATAAGCTTGAGATAAAGGTTTCTGAATTAAAAAATGACATCCTGATTTTGGAAAGAGAAAAAGAATCTACAAATAAACAATGTATAAAACTTGAAGAAGCTTTATCTTAAGCCCCACAGACTTCTAACACAATTATATATGAATATGAAAAGGCTTTTCAAAAGTTTTTGAAAAATGTGATAGAAAGAAGCATAATGGCCTCTGTGATTTATGGAGTCAATCAAAATAAGAAAAGAGGAATAGGATATGATTCTAATGAATATAAACACATATCTTCTGCAGATGATAAACCTAAATCCGCATTTTCTTATCACTACTCACATGCACACAAAAAAATTTTTACTAATGCTAGAAAACCCAAAGTTTCAAGAAACTCTGGGAGAACTAATCACAAAGAACCCAAAAGATTCTGGGTACCAATGGATAAAATAGTTTATGTTGCAGATATCCTATGCAGCAGAGTTAAGACACCAATCATGGTATCTAGACTCTAGATGCTCGCGACACATGACGGGAAGAAAGAATATGTTCCAAAGCTTGGAACTTAAAGATGTTGGCTTCGTAGGTTTCGGAGGAAATCAGAAAGGAAGAATTAGAGGCTCCGGAACTATTGGTAATGGATATCTTCCCTCTATATCTGATGTTCTCTTTGTAGAAGGATTAATGCATAACCTGTTATCAATAAGTCAATTAAGTGATAACAGTTATGATATAATCTTTAATCAAAAAACATGTAAAACAATTAATCAGAACAATGGAACAGTTTTATTCACTGGCAATAGGAAAAACAACATCTACAAAATTAATCTTTCAGATCTAAAAGATCAAAATGTAAAATGTTTAATATCTGTAAACAAAGAGCAATGGGTATGGCATAGACGCTTGGGCCACATTAGCATGAGAAGGATTTATCAGCTAAATAAACTCGAGTTAGTTAGACGTCTACCTAAACTGAAGTTCTCTTTAGATGCTCTGTGTGAGGCATGTCAGAAAGGAAAATTTTCAAAAACTTATTTTAAAAAGAAATTTTTTATTTCTACTTCTAAGCCTCTGGAACTTCTTCACATTGACTTATTTGGACCTCTTAAGACAACTTCAGTCAATGGAAAGAAGTACGGAGTGGCCATTATTGATGGTTTTAGTCATTGACCATGGGTAAATTTTCTAAAGCACAAGAATGAGTCACACTCTGTATTCACTAGCTTCTGTTCTAAAGTGCAAAATGAATTTGACTCTAAAATTATCAGAGTCAGAAGTGATCATGATGGCGAATTTGAAAATAAGTTCTTTGAGGAACTCTTTGATACAAATGGAATATCCCATGATTTCTCCTGTCCTATAACTCCACAACAAAAAAGGATTGTAGAAAGGAAGAATAGGACACTCCAAGAAATGGCCAGAACCATGATTAACGAAACAAATGTGGCTAAGCACTTTTGGGCTGAAGTAGTAAATACAGCGTGCTATATTCAAAATAGAATCTCTGTAAGACCTATTCTGGAGAAGACTCCTTATGAGTTGTATAAGGAAAGAAAACCCAACATTTCTTACTTCCATCCTTTTGGATGCTCATGTTTTATTCTTAATACTAAAGAACATCTGAATAAGTTTGATTCAAAAGCACAAAAAGGTATTATGTTAGGATACTCAGAGCGTTCTAAGGGCTACAGAGTATACAACACAGAAACCAAAATTATGGAAGAATCAATACATTTCATATTTGATGATAAGCTTGACTCTGAAAAGTCAAAGCTGGTTGAAAAACCTACAGATTTGGAGATAACTCTTGCGGGTTCTAACAAAAAGACTACAGAATCTGAGGAAGCTGAAAAGAAAAATCCAGAAACAACTGAAATCTCAATTATTCAGAAAAGATCAAGAAATCGTCCAAACATCTCTGAAGATTTGATTCTGGGAAACAAGGATGAACCTGTCAGAACAAGGTCTACATTCAAAGTATCTGGAGAAACTCCTCTGGGATTAGTGTCTATGATTGAGCCCACTTCCTGTGATGAGGCACTTCAAGACATTGACTGGATTCTGGCAATGAAATAAGAACTTGATCAATTCATTAAGAATGACGCATGGGATCTGGTTCCAAAGCCAAAAGGAACCCACGTTATTGGAACAATATGGGTATTCAGAAACAAACTAAATGAAAAGGGAGAAGTAGTCAGAAATAAAGCACGACTGGTAGCACAAGGGTTCAGTCAAGAAGAAGGAATTGACTACAACGGAACCTTTGCTCCGGTCGCGAAGTTAGAATCTATTCACTTACTTGTATCATCCACTGTAAATCATTCCATCAAATTATATCAGATGGATGTCAAGAGAAAATTTCTAAATGGTTATATCTCAGAAGAAGTGTATGTTTACCAACCTCTAGGTTTTGAAAACCCTAAATGTCCATAACATGTTTTTAAACTGAAAAAATCTTTGTATGGTCTAAAACAAGCTCCTAGAGCTTGGTATGAAAGACTAAGCACCATTCTTCTAGAACATGACTTTATTAGAGGAAATGTTGACTCTACACTTTTCTATAAAAACATTAGAAATGATCTCATGATATGTCAGGTATATGTTGATGATATAATTTTTGGTTTAACTAACCCCTTTGTTTGTCAAGAATTCTCTAAGTTAAGGCAGGCAGAATTTAAAATTAGTTTGATGCAAGAACTAAAATTCTTTCTGGGAATTCAAATTAATTAAGCTTCAGAAGCCACATATGTATACCAAAGTAAATACATAAAAGACATTATGAAGAAATTTGAAATGTCAGAATGCAAACCAGCAAAGACACCCATGTATCCAACCTGCATTCTGGAGAAAGAAGAAGTAAGTCAAAAGGTTTGTCATAAGCTTTATCGTGGTATGATAGGCTCTCTTCTCTATCTGACGGCTACACGGCCAGATATCCTTCTTACTGTATGTCTCTGTGCCAGATTCCAATCAGACCACAAATCATGTCACCTTATCGACACCCAAGTTCCATTGATATTAACGGTACATGAACCGGCTCTAACATCCTTAATATCAATCATCCATTTTGGTAGATTTAGGTTTTACACCTTATCAATACCCAAGTTCCATTGATATTAACGATGTTTGAACGACTCAACCACGAATCATGGGTTTGCTGAGAATCACGAGCATGGAGTCTCGGTTAAGAACCACCCAAAGGGAGTGTACTAGGGTTTAAACCTGCCAGACATGTTCTACCAGAGGTTCCCATAATCATCGTCCCATCTCTCGGATATTATCGGAGGAACGAATACTCGTATTCCAAAAATATTCTCAAGAGAGACTCTTATGAGTGTAGTATCGCATAACAATCGCATCAGAACTTACATCTGAACGACCTCCGCACTACGTCCTAAAAATAGGCCAAGATGGGTTTGGTAAACTAAGGTCCTCTGCTTCTAAGGCACATGATTGAACGAATAATGCCTAACCACAAATAACTTGTGTGACATTATTAATCCAACATGACCTCCACCAAGTGAATGGACTCGCAAGTCAACTGGCTAAGGAATACTCCACACCAGTCAACAAGACTACGCCATTCTCCTATCCTAGAGTGCACTCGAGTTCGCGTATAGAACTCATCTCACAGAGATCACCAAAGCAAACAGCAATTGTATATCAAGCAATTCAAGCATTACAATCAATACAGTTATCCCAAATTGTACAAAAATATGTCAAATAACGCATAAACAAATATCATACAACAAGGGTGAAAAATAGGCAATACCACCAGGGAAAGTACTCACCCGTTATTCCCCAGTGGAGTCGCCACTTTTCTATAGCGGTGTATTCGTCGCTATATGATTTATTGATTAAACCATAAGCAAAGTATACAATGAATCGAGTCGCCACCGCACTTTTATTTATCCTAAGGACTGGTTAAAAAGCGAACAAAAACCTAAGAAGTTTTACACGTAGAAAACCAATAAAAGATCAGAGAATCTGGGTAAGGGGTAAATTACGCAATGGGAAGGTGTTAGGCACCCATCACGTCCTAGGTACTCCTAGGGAGCCCTTTTCACACTTGTTATATAAAAAATGTTTATTTGTTTATGACATGTTGTGCAAACATGAATGGGAAGATGAGAAAAGAATGTACAAGTTAGTTATTTTTGTGTTCGAACGGATGAACTCGTTGCCTACGTACCTTCCATCAAAGGTAAGGATCAAAACGCCGTAGTTCGGCTAAAAGATTTCCAAAAATTAGTGAGTTCATTTTAAAACACAAGCACTAAGGCTTTTCATTACCAATGGGAGAAAACTCAACCAACATCAACAATCCACCATGCGAGGACGGCTTCAACATACTAGTGAGGGGTTAACCCTATAATAAGTATGGAAGACTTACAATCAACTCACTAAGGATAAGGTAAGATTTACATCAACCACTATGGTAATTAAAACCTAAGGCTAATGCATGAAAACATATTAACAATGGACAAAGCCAAAACAATTGAATGGGTGAAGTTAATTGATTATGATTATTCACAAAATATGGTCAAGGTATGATTAAGATTGATTCAAAGAAGTGTTATGAAATGTGAAGTTTGAAAATTCAAGGACTTAGGGTCCAAGTTTCTAATTTGAAAAGACATGAGAATGTTTGCACAACAAGTCAAAGTTTTTGAAAGCAAAGTGTGAAAAAGTTTAGGACAAAGATGGTATGGATGATGGAATGTAAAACTTCTTAGAAAGGTTTACCTCTTGAAATCATATAGAAGATGATTCAAGTGTGTCCTTAGGAATGAAGCAACAAAGCAAGTAAACAAAAAAGCAAGGTGATACTGGATGCCATCAATGGTCTTATACCAATCTCACAAACAAAAGCGGATATCGGATACCAATAAATGGGTTTACACCAATCTCCTAAGGTAAAACAAAACTTGGATGTCAGATGCCAATCTATCTGGACTTATACCGACCTCCAAAGGATGATCATAGGAATACAAGGGCCAACAACATGGACTTATACTTGCATCCTCACATACAACAAACAAACAGTGCACTAAGCAAAGAGGATATGAGTGACCAAATGAAATGGTCTTACACTCTATCCCTTCCAAATCATAGGAACAATGGCCAAAAAACATGGTCTTACAATTGTCCTCAATGGGTGACTCAAACAAACCACAAGAGTATGCAATGATGATCATGCAATAATGAACAATCAATGATGATAAGTGCACAAAGGCAAGCAAGCAAACATGTACAAATGCAACAAGCAATCAATCAGACAAAGTCATTTAGCACTCACTATAACCAAACAATTAGGCTCAATCAAAGGGTTAGACTTAAAAGTCAAATGGAATAGGGTAAATGGCGCTCTTAACCTTGACATTGAGAGCCAAGGTGAAGCAGATGAAAGGATATGAGGGGTGTGCCTCATCACTCTTATCCCTGGTTAGGGAGAGCATTGAATATCAGAAGGTGGGGGAGTTCAGAAAGATGGAACTCTCTCCCCAAAGTATAGACTCTATGATCTTGGGTTTTACTCAACATGCATCAAACACAAGTAGTGTGAGCAATGTGAGTGACTCACAGAATAGTAGGAGATAGGCTACATATCTCTTTTGTCTACCAATTGCCTCACATGAGGTCTTTACTTGCTTGGGGACAAAGTTAAACAATCACAAACATCGCCTCTTAAGGAGGACTTCAGACAGTTGCCTAGCTAAATAACAAGCCAGGTCTTCCAGACTACATGGAGACAAGAGGGTCTACCTCAATGCTTAAGCAAAGCAAAGCAATAGCAAGTTCTCAAAGGAACTAAAGCGACTATGGTACCTGAAATCAATCAAATATAATCAGTATCCCAATCACAAAGTCAAAACAGACAGCATAAGAACCAACAAACAACACAATCAATCACATGTGTAAAGCATAAGCTCAAAGCAAATGAGTTAGCATCCTACAAAACAAACCAAGTTAGTTCATCACAAACAATTAAACTAAACTCAATCAACTTGAATTAAACTCCTTAAAGCAATTGCTTCTTTAACCTGAAAAAATAACTCAAATGTGAGAAGTAAGACCACTAGGACAAGCCTAGGGTCAAAAGGAGGTGAAAAATTCAAAACAGCAAGTAAAAATTAACCAAAATCAAGATTTATCAAATAAGAGTAGAATCCAATTGGTCTAGCATTAAAACCATGCACCGAATCCATTTCATAAGCTAAACATATCAAACTATGCATTTTGAGAACTCAATGGTGTAAACAGAATGATCACAATCAAACCAATACCAAAATAGCTCAATAAATTCCTAGAAAATTCAAGCTTAAACAGAACACATTCAATGATCAACATATCAAATTGCATGCTATTTGGACAAGTGGAAGTAGGGGAATTAAAATCAGGAAGTCATGGTATGAAAATGCAACTTCAAATAAGACCACAAATCATGTGCCAACTTCAAATGAATTCCAAACAGTGAAAACAAATGATAAATGAATGGGACCAAAGCCAAGATGAAGTTAAACATGTTAAGAACCACTCCACCAAATTTCATCTTCATATGATAAGGAATGAGAATTTTATAAGTCATGTAAGTTGATCACTCAAGAAAAGTTCACAAAATGGTAAACAGCAAACAAAAATACCAATCAAATAGGAAATTGATCAACAAATCCTACAAACAATCATGCTTAAACTAGACATATAGATGTAATCACTTGCAAAAATCCAGAGCAAATGGCATTCAATAAGCATGGAAACAAAATTCAAGAAGTTGACATAACATAGTGTGACACACATTGTCACACTCAACTTGATCACATCATATCTCTCTAACCAGAAACTCAAAAATATCAAACTATACATCAAAATCACCAGGTAAGAGTCTAGATCATGCCTATAAAATTTCATGCATTTCGGATAAGGCATCAAGATTTCACAATCAAAATGGTGAAGCATATACACAAAACATACATGATCAAAACCTCTAGGCAAAAGCAAAAATCAACCAGGCACAACATTGATTATCATACCTAAAAAAAACTAGAGAGAATTTGGAGATGAACACAAAAATCCTCATTCAATTTGGATCAAAAATGAATTAATTATGATTTTTGAAGATTTGATGAAAAATGAAATAATTATTTAATGATTTAAATGAATTAAAATGCACGCAGTGGCAGTTTGGTAAATATGCGAAGCCAGGGGCAAAACGCCCCGTTTCATTAAAATGGATGTGGCAGCGTGTGAGTGGCTGATTCACGCGGTAAACACCTTTTCAAATGCGAAAGCCAGGCACGAAGATCAAACGCGAAAACTGTAAGCGTTCTTGAGCGTGTTCATCAGCTCATCATTTCCAGAAAATCCACATGAACAAATTTGCACGAAAATGATCATGCCATATATGGTTGGAACCGGCATTCAACAAGGATCACGAATATGACAATGAATTCGTCCAGAAATCAACACATGAAAAGATTCGATCGAAAAATGTTTTGACATACAAGCTTAAAATCCAGATTTCTTGATGAATATTGGATGAAATCGCACGATTCAAATGTCAGAATACTTTATGTTGCACACTCTTCCTAAGCCACATGTTGATTTCAAGAATTAGAGATTTCGAATTTTACCTTCTTGATTGATGCAGTGTAGGATCCGTGCGTTTCAGGACCTCAATGATGAAAACAGATAGCCTAGGAGGTCGTAGAAGATGAATGAAAGTGATGATTCAGCTCAGAAGTGATTGGACAATGGTAAATTCTCAAACTGCCATTGACGAGCAATGTTGCAACAGTTCTTCTTCTGCACGATTCTTGCACCAATTGCTTCAAACAGTTCCTCTAAATCACCTGCAAATGAAGATCGAAGCCAAAGGAAGCAAAGGAAATGAAGAATTCTTGATGAATGAGTGAAAAAAGTGTGAAGAAAAATTGTGTGAATTGAGAGAATTTGTGGATTTTTGGAGTTTGATCTGAAAATGTGATTGTTGATCCTGAACTTTCTGTTATGATTAGGCTTTTATACCACCTCTTAATCCAAAGCCTTAATCATGTTTAGTATAATTGGAAGGATTAGTGAATGAAGCTCCTTATGCATTTTGGCCAAATTACCCTTCCTCACTTAGAACCAATGGAACAGTGATTTCTGTCTTGAAGCAAGTCACAAATCACATTTGGAAATGGATTGAATTGGTTTGGTGTGAAAATCCCTTGTACTTTTGAATTTGACTTTTTTCCCACCAATTTTTTAAATGGTTCACTTGAAAAATGACCTTTTTATGTGAAGGTTTTTGATGAAATGTGATGATGGATTTGGATAGTACACATCAAATGTGGTTTGCTCAAAAAAGAATCAACCAATTTGGCCTCTCCATTCAAAAGTCATGGCACTTTGAATTTCAACTTTTTCTGAAAATGATTTGATCATAACTTGCCAACCACACATGGGAAATGAGTGTTCTTGGACTTTTTGGAAAGGTAAGATCAAGCTCTTCAACTTTCATGTTGGGCAAAATTTGATTTGAAGCTTGGTTCATGATGTAATTTTGAGGAGAATGACTTTCCATTTTTGGCAGCTGAAAATTACAGGTCCTTACTATTTTGGGAAACTTTTCGTCTGCCCTCAAATCCTTCACTGTGGATGCTTGACATGTTATATGAGGCTTGTATGGACATGAATGAGACCTTTCCAACCATCTCACACCTTCCAATCCCTGATTAAATGCACAGTTGACTTTGCTAGGGTTTTGGTTGACTGAGCCATGTTCTGATGAATTCCAAGCCTCTTTCTCTTGAGACCTTGACTCCAAATGATACCACAACTCATATGAACCTCTTATGAATGATCATGGTGCCCAAATTCTTCAAGAATGGTCACCATCCATTGCTCAATGAATGATTTGACTGTTTTGACCTAGTTTGCTTCATCTGCAAGAAACAAGGTTAGACGACAATATTTTTGTACTTTTGGTTAGTAAACAAATGAAAAGCAACGATATACAAGTGCAAAACATGCTTGGTGATCAAGAACCACACTCACAAGGTACCCACCCACCAGGAGGCAAGCAAAGGTGCACAATGATCCTTGAGGCAATGAATGATATGATATGATGCCCTGAGGGATCTTAGGGACAAAATTGGGGTCTTACAGACCCAAGGGAATCTCATTTAATAGTAGTTAAGATAATCCTAAGGTATCTGAAGGGAACACCTAACCTTGGCCTGATGTATGAGAAAACATCAGAGTATAGGATCTCTGGATATTGTGATGCAGATTATGCAGGGGACAGAATGGAACGTAAAAGCACATATGGAAACTGTCAGTTCCTGGGAAACAGTCTTATATCTTAGTCCAGCAAAAGACAGTCAACCATTGCACTTTCTACTGCAGAAGCAGAATACATATCAGCTTCATTATGCACTACTCAGATACTCTGGATGAAGAATCAACTAGAAGATCTTCAGATATATGAGAGTAACGTTCCTATCTTTTGTGATAATACTACTGCTATTTGTTTAAGTACGAACCCTATTTTACATTCCAGAGCAAAGCACATAGAAATAAAACATCATTTTATCAGAGACTATGTTCAGAAAGGGGTAATTTCATTAAAATTCATAGATACAGACCACCAATGGGCTGATATCTTCACAAAACCCCTTGATGAAGATAGATTCTCATTCATTCTGAAACATTTAAAAATTGAAAATTACCCAGAATGAATCAAACGTGTGCTTCTCTGAAATGGAAAAATAAGGCTCTGAACATAACAACTGATGTTTGGATCTAACTCTGATATTTCTACCAGTTAGAAGTCATCTGAATCAGATATCCTTTGGATCAAATCTCTTACTATTCTTGAAGATCAGATAGATCAACATGTGGTTTCTCTCGCGTCTGACTTTGGATCTTCTAGCACCTGTCTAGCATAAATCAAGAGACAAACCCTTGAGATCTCCTCGAGCAGTATGTCGGTTTATGGATTAGACATCCATCATTAGCTATAATCAATTTCTCCCCTAGCGTGTCAACTCTTTTTATGTGCCATCATTAAATTTAACTGTTCCTTTTCCATCTAACGTTGTCATTTTGCATACCTTTCTTATGTATTTATAGTTACCACACTTCAGACTTTCACACTTTTCACTCACATCCTACACAAACCTCTCTCTCTCTCTCTCTCTCTCTCTCTCTCTCTCTCTCTCTCTTTCTCTTTCTCAAGCATCCTCAACGTTCTTCAACACTCTTCAACAACTTCATCTTCTTCACGGATTCCCAACAATAATTAGTGTACAACTACTCACAACAAATGGAATCAACGGAACAACCTCCAAATTCTTCCCAACAAACCACTGCAACAACTGGTGTTATCTCCACTCCATCTACAAAGAACCCCATATTTTGGATCGTGAACCCCATAACAACCTTGCCACTCCATTTTACAAGCTTGAAGTACTGTGTGAATCCTTGGTTGTGTTGATTTTAAGTGTTGGCAGCAATTTTGGTAAAACAAAGATTGTTTCAGAATGCCATATACAATGACAAGGCTTCTGATATTGGTTGTACCTGCTGGAGCTTAAATGGAAGACATGTTCATGCAGGATTGGTTCAGATGACATACACAATGTCATGGCATCTGATATGGTTGTACCTGCTAAAAGCTATAAAAGGAATTACTGGATTATGCAGGATTTTTCCAGGATGTCAGACCCGATGTCATGACATCCTGTACACAGAACATTCAGTATGAATGTCTGGTGTTTTGTGATTGCACAATTAATGGCAATCCTTGGATGATTGAAGATATGGCTAGCTGGCGCATTCAATCATGGATTACAACCTGATTTACATATTTTCCAAAGAGATCTAACCAGCTGTTATAAAAAGATTTGATTGGAAAATAGATTTAGGGTTTTCAAGATGTCCAAGCCCAGCTGGATGCTTCTATAAAAAGGGACTTAGAAAACCTGTTTGAATACACAACCAAGACTGAGCGAAATATAGAGAGAGAGCTAGGGTTTGTGTCTGTTTAGTCGTAAGACTTATAGGTCATTCAAATCATCCATTGATGATTGAATTGGACTGATTTGTGGTTGTAATTTGTCACTCTAAAGCTGTTAAGATGGAGTGTGTGTCTACTTGATCAAAGTTGTGAAGCAAGATCAAGTGTGTGTCTTCTTGATCAAAGCTTTGAAGCAAGATCAAGAGTGTGTCTTCTTGATTGAAATTGTGATGTAAAATCAAGAGTGTGTAATTGAAAAGTATTTTCTTTTCACAAGGGATTGTTGTTTAAAATCACTGGTGTGTGATTATAAGGGAAGTGAGTGGGTTCTCATATCTAAGAGTGCTTAGGTAGAAGTTGCACGGGTAGAGATTAGGTGAGAAAGACTGTAACTTGTTGAAGTGTACGGATAGTCTTTGAACTAATTCTATTTTAGTGAATTTCCTTCCTGGCTTGGTAGCCCCCAGACGTAGGTGAGTTGCACCGAACTGGGTTAACAATTGCTTGTGTTATTTGCTTTACCATTCTGTTTATCTTATCCATTGTGTGTTAGCAGATATCAGTGTCGTAACATTACCTTTGACATCTTATATCTGATACCAGAATTTCAATTGGTATCAGAGCAGGCATCCTGCTCTGGTTCTGGGTAAGATCTAGGGACAATACTTTCTGGTACAATGGAGAGAGATGGAGGATCTGTTCATAGGCCACCAATTTTGGATGGTTCTAACTATGACTATTGGAAACCTCGAATGGTAGCGTTTCTGAAATCCCTTGATAACAAGGCTTGGAAAGTTGTGTTAACAGGTTGGGTGCATCTTGTCATTACTAAAGAGGGAGAAGCCACCACTAAGAAGCCTGAAGAACAATGGTCCAAGGAGGAGGAGGATCTTGCTCTTGGAAACTCTAAAGCCTTGAACGCAATATTCAATGGTGTAGACAAAAATATTTTCAGGTTGGTAAAAAACTGTGAAGTGGCCAAAGAGGCTTGGGACATTCTCAAGACCACTCATGAAGGCACCTCTAGGGTAAAGATGTCTAGACTTCAGCTGCTCACCTCAAAGTTTGAAAACTTAAGGATGAAAGAAGATGAAAACATTCATGAATTTCACATGAGTATCCTTGAAATTGCTAATGCTTCAGGAGCCCTGGGAGAGAAGATGACAGATGAAAAACTGGTAAGGAAAATACTCAGGTCACTTCCTAAGAGATTTGCAATGAAGGTGACTGCCATTGAAGAATCTCAAGACATTTCCAACATGAGGGTAGATGAGTTAATTGGTTCCCTCCAAACCTTTGAGTTGGGACTAAATAATGGTTTTGAAAGGAAAACAAAGAGCATGGCCCTTATGTCAAACACAGAAGAGGATAAGAGTCAGGAGGATGATGAAGATCTGGTCAATAAAGTAGCAATGTTGGGAAGGTAGTTCAATAAAATGTTGAAAAAGATGGATGTAAGATCAAGGGCAAATGTCAAGAACATCTCATCTGACATCAGTAAATCCAACCATGCTGGAAGAAAAGCAAGATCAGATGAGAAGCTCAAAGAAGGAAAAGAGGTTCAGTGCTATGAATGTGATGGGTATGGACACATCAGGATTGAATGTGGAACCTACCTCAAGAAACAGAAGATGAGCCTTACTGCCACTTGGTCTGATGAGAGTGAAACAGAGGAGGCTGCAAATCTTGTGATAGCAATGACAGGACGATGGGAATCTGATGAAGACTCAAGTGATGATGAAGTAATCTTTGAAGAATTAGCCTCTACCTACAGAAAGTTGTGTCACAAAAGTGTAGAGCTATGCAAACAGGTTGATAGCCAGAAGAAGGAAATTACTCAACTTGAGAACGAGAAGACAGAATACTTGGAAACCATCTCCAAGTTACAAACAGAAGCAGTGGTTCTAAATGCCAAGCTAGACAAAAATCCACAAGCTGAAAATCAGAAGATAGCACAGCTGGAAAGTGAGAAGGCAGACCATGCAAAAACCATCTCAAAATTGAAGACTGAAGTCATGTTTCAAAATTCTAAATTAGAAGAGATGACCAAGTATGTAAGGATGTTAAGCAATGGGTCTGACTCCTTAGACAAGATTCTTCAAACTGGACAAATAACAAGAGACAAATCTGGCATTGGGTATAATAACTCAAAACCTGAGAGCAGTGACACTAGTGTCAAACCTCAAGCCAAACTTAAGTGAATTCAAAAACCTGTGATGTCACATCATATGTCACAGCACCAGAGGAGAAAACAGTTAAAAGGGAAACCCCAAAGATGGAGATGCCATTACTGTGGGAAATTTGGTCATCTAAAGCCTTTCTGCTATAAACTGTACGGCTATCCTAGGTCTACTCATCATCAGGATCACCATCAATTCAGACCCAAACAGCACATGCCTATCATCAAAAAGCAATGGGTCCCTAAGACTAATGTCACAAGTCTGTTAGCTCACATTCCCCTCAGAATCTCAGCCAAAGAAGAATGGTACTTCGATAGTGGGTGCTCCAGACACATGACTGGAAACCAAGACCTGCTAACTGATCTGCATCACCATACTATAAGTCATGTAACCATTGGAGATGGAGCAAAAGGTGAAATCAAGGGAACAGGTAAGCTTGATTGCCTTGGAATACCTAGACTTGACAAGGTTCTACTAGTCAAAGGCTTAACTACAAACCTCATAAGCATCAGCCAACTATGTGATCAGGGTCTAAATGTCAACTTCACCAAAACTGAATGTCTAATCCTTGACATAAATAGTGAAGTAATTATGGATGGAATCAGGACCAAAGACAACAGCTACATATGGCGCTCTCAATTGGATTATTCCTTAAAGTATTGGTTGAGTACAGATGCTCTCAAGAGTGATAAAAAAACAAGGCTGGGGGAAATGTCATACAAAGATGTCACACCAGAAGCTCAGAGGAGAAAAGGTTATGATGGCTCAAAAAACTGAGAGTTTAGACCAAACAGGTGGACATATGACCAGTCACAGGGAGAATGGAACTAAGCCACAAGAGACTCTATGCAAAAAGGCCAAGGACAGTATGGAGAAGATTTGGATGACACCTGCTAAAGGTATAGAAGATGATAGCATATGGGCTCAACTGGGTTGGATGAAACTATTACTGAGTGCATCCAATGTCACACACGATGTCATAACATTGTATTATGACTTCCTGAATGCTAAAACCTGGTCCAAAAATCAGATTTAGCACAGATGGACAAAGTACTGGTATTGCTATTATCACTCCATTAGAAAATTTGTGGAAGACAAATTCAGAAGTCTAAAGCTTGGACTGGAACTAGCAGACAAGCTTGCAAGGAATTTGGGTAAAATTGAAAATGAGGGAGGAAAATTAGGGATTTGGACTCTTGAGAAATTATGGCAGTTAAAAGGAAAAAATAAAGAAAATAAAAATAGTGTTTGCCCCTTTAAAAGAAAGAGCCACATTAATGATGAATCATTCCCTGGCATTGAAAATAGTATCTATTCCCATAGCACACGCTACCTAAATGCAGCAATCTCCCTCTCCATTCATCTTCTTAGAAAAGCTCAGCTAGGGCAAAGAAACGTTTCTCAAAAGTCCCACAACATGTCCAAACATCCATCATCATCTGGTACCAAACCCTCCCAACATGCAAAGACTCCATCCATGGAGTTTGAAGATGAAGACGTGATGGACGTCACTCCTCTGTGCATAATATCGGGCGACACCACAGGTCCCTCATCCAATACTGGAGATAGGCAAGGGCACAAAGTTGAAGGGGTTTCTACCCCTCTGTCCAGAAGGGAACCCTCTCCTGAGGGAGAACCCCATGCTGATAAAGATGATGATTCATCTAGATCAGAAAAGGAGGTTGCTGCTGAAGGGCTTTGCTCTCTAGGTAAAACCCTACCTAGCAAGAAACCAAATGTGCCTCAAGAAAAGATTATTGACCTAGAGGAAGGAAGCACTGAAGGATAGGATGATCCTTTGGTTCATCTGGTAAAACCTAGTGTAGCTGAAAAACTGAGAACTAAGAAAGGAAAAAGGGTGGCTAAAATGAGAGCTGCTAGAGTGAAAAAGACTGCAGGAATAAGACCCTCAAAACCCTGGAGCAAGGTTGAGGTTGGGAAAAGAAAAGAAAGAGACATCTCTGATTCTGAGGAGGATGTTAAAGACGATGTCCCAGACATCTCCCCTGCAAAAAGGCAGGTTGTTCAGAAATCTCCTGGCAAGGCTGCTGCTGTCCATCTAGACAATATCTCCTTTCATTTGGAAGATGGAGCAGCAAAGTGGAAATATGTCATTCAGAGAAGAGTAGCCATTGAAAGAGAACTTGGACAAGAAGCTGTAGAGGTAAAGGAGGTAATTGAGCTTATCAAAAATGTTGGACTCATGAAGACTGTGGTAACTCTACCCCAATGCTATGAGGGGTTGGTTAAAGAGTTTATTGTTAATATCCCTGAGGATATTCATGATAAGAACAACAGGGAGTTTTGCAAGGTATTTGTAAGGGGAAAATGTGTGAAATTCTCACCAAGTGTCATCAACCAGTTCCTAGGAAGAGGAATGGATGGAGGAGTAGACCTAGAAACCACAGACAATGAGGTCTGTAGGGTTATCACAGCTGGCCAAGTTAAGGAATGGCCTAGTAGAAATCACTTATCAGCTGGAAAGCTCAGTGTTAAATATGCCATCTTGCACAAGATTGGCTCAGCTAATTGGATTCCTACTAATCATGCCTCTACTATCTCCATCAATCTTGGAAGAATCATTCATGCAATTGGAACAAGGGTTAACTATGATTTTGGCAAGTTCATATTTGATTAAACCATTAGACATGCTTCTACAAATGCTGTGAAGTTACCCATTGCCTTCCCCTCCCTTATTTGTGGCATTATCCTGAGCCAACAAACAGGGATTCTGAGTACAAGTGACATTCCAAGCAGGAGAAAATTCCCTCTGTCCATTCATTAAAAGCTGTTTGAGGGAAGTCATGTCAATGATGTCATGACATCTGCCAGAAGGGAGTCTATATCTAAAGGAAGCCTGATTGACCAACTAAAAGAGACCTGCAAAGAATTGGACAATGGTATAAGGGTGGCCAAGGCCAGAAAAGAAGCTTTAGAAGTTATCATCTGTAGCCTGGAAAGGGAAGACATAGAAAAGGCTGGTAAGGATTCAAATGCAAGACCTAAATCCCAATCCAGTGGCAGCTCTGGAAGTTTAGAAGACTCTGAAGGTGCAGGTGAAGATACGAGTGAAGGTGAAAGTGATGCTTCTTCTTCTGATTAATGGTTCCTGGCTGACTTAAAGACTGGGAGGTGTGCTGGAAAGCTTGGTGGAAGCTAGTGCTGATTGAAAGGCTGATGTTTTTTTTCTGTTTTTGTATTTTATGGCAGTCCTTTTGATGCCTGTTATGTAATATTTAGGGCTCTTAAAGAGTTCCTTGAATGTGTTCATTATCTCAGCTTTCAGCTGTGTATAATGTTGGTGTGTACTGCATGAATATTATGTTTTAACATGTTTAATGTTATAACATCTGTCCTGACATTCTCTGATAGACTAATTGACATTTATTTTGTCTAATTGGTCACCTTTGGTCAATTTTGACTAAAAAGGGGGAGAAGTGTTGATATGGAAGCAGTTGTGGAGAGATGTGTGTGGCTGGATTGGAGGACATCCATTATTGAAAGAAGTGCACAGGTGCTATAACAGTATGTTTGTCTATTTGAAGATGTCAAACAGGATGTCTGATATGGTGCACAGGTGTTGATGTTGAAGCAGATGTCAGTATGACATTCTGGCTGGTACAGGTGTTGGAGTTACAGTAGCTATTATTTGATGAATGCACAGATTGAGGGGGAGAAGAAGTACCCTTATGCTTTGTGCATTTGTGTGTCTTACTAGTTGCATCCATAACTAGTAATTTTGTTGTTTGTTGCACAGATTTAGGGGGAGGAGAAGTACCCTTGTGCATGTGTGTATTACTAGTAGCCATAGCTAGTAATTGTTTTGCTTCTGCTGCTGATTAAACTTCTGTTATGTTGTTTAAACTGCTGATAGTTTGCCTTGTGAACAAAAAGACAGATATATGTTTTAGCCAAAATTTTCCAAAGGGGGAGTTTGTTGATTCTAAGTGTTTGCAGCAATTTTGGTAAAACAAAGAGTGTTCACAAGATGTCATGTGTGATGTCTCAACATGAGATATCATGTGTACCTACTGGAATTCAAGAACATGTGCAAGCAGGATTGTTTCAGAATGCCACATACAATGACAAGGCTTATGATATTGGTTGTACCTGCTGGAGCTTAAATGGAAGACATGTTCATGCAGGATTGGTTCAGATGACATACACAATGTCATGGCATCTGATATGGTTGTACCTGCTAAAAGCTATAAAAGGAATTACTGGATTATGCAGGATTTTTCCAGGATGTCAGACCCGATGTCATGACATCCTGTACACAGAACATTCAGTATGAATGTCTGGTGTTTTGTGATTGCACAATTAATGGCAATCCTTGGATGATTGAAGATATGGCTAGCTGGCGCATTCAATCATGGATTACAACCTGATTTACATATTTTCCAAAGAGATCTAACCAGCTGTTATAAAAAGATTTGATTGGAAAATAGATTTATGGTTTTCAAGATGTTCAAGCCCAGCTGGATGCTTCTATAAAAAGGGACTTAGAAAACCTGTTTGAATACACAACCAAGACTGAGCGAAATATAGAGAGAGAGCTAGGGTTTGTGTCTGTTTAGTAGTAAGACTTGTAGGTCATTCAAGTCATCCATTGATGATTGAATTGGACTGATTTGTGGTTGTAATTTGTCACTCTAAAGCTGTTAAGCAAGAGTGTGTGTCTACTTGATCAAAGCTGTGAAGCAAGATCAAGTGTGTGTCTTCTTGATCAAAGCTTTGAAGCAAGATCAAGAGTGTGTCTTCTTGATTGAAACTGTGAAGTAAAATCAAGAGTGTGTAATTGAAAAGTATTTTCTTTTCACAAGGGATTGTTGTTTAAAATCACATCTATGATCCATGAGATGTGATCATCAGTCTATATATATAATAGTCTTAATGCTTTAATGTTATCCCAATTCACAATAAAGCTCGACTACGGATACTTTAAGAATAGTGTCCTTATGTTTAATGGGATCTCATGATTAAGTCACACTTGATACATTAAACGGACTAGTTATTCTAGGGACTTTATTAAACAAACATAATAAAGAAAAATCCTTTTATTATTAATAAATAATTCAATACAAGTACCAAAAGTATTAGCCTCTAGGGCTTACACCAACAAGAAGGAAGTCCCTGCAAAAGTTGGTGTGTTAGCATTTTGGATATAGACTAAAGAAAATTTATAGTATGGAATAAAACTCACCATGGATGTCTCGACACCAGGGTTGGAATTGGAACTTTCAAGATTGTTAGAGGAAACCTCTAGGGCCTTCTTAACTTTCTTTTTTACTATGGAGGAAGCCTTTTTCGAGCCCTCTACTTCAATCACGGAGGAAGCAGACGGGCTTGAAGTGACCTTTTGAGGTCCAATCACGAGGGCCTTGGACTTCTTCTTCTTTTTCTTTGGTGTCTCTAGATGGGAAGTTTTGACGGAACTTTCTTTCTCAAAATCCTTTATTTTTATACCCTTCAATTTCTTAAGAGGGTTGTTTTGAGGTTCACCTTCAATCTAGACATCGACAGTTCTTTAGCACAAGAAATAGAATCAGATGTTATATATTCCAACATATTAGTATAGGAATGAACACAAACCTTTATTTATTTTCCTCTAAATGAGGCCCTTTCTTTTCTAGTTCTCTTATTGGAAGAAATAACAACTAAAAGAGGAAATAGATAAGTCAATCCCAAAGTTTATTTACTTTCATCACTTGCATGTACAGTAGATATAATTTGACCATTTTCAATATCAACATGAAGGTGGCCTAGATAGCTATGTATGCCACCGACAAGCTTTTTACATTCGTTTTGTAAAACTTCTAAGTAAGACCCACATACAAGCCACCTTGGAAAAGGCGGTTGGAAAGCCAATGGGAGCTCACTGGAAGGTAAATGTGGAAATTTAAGTATGTGAAATAGTAAAGCAAACGTGTATTTTTCAGTTACATAAGAAGGAAAACACAGTTTTGGCAATTTTACGATAAGTTTTGTTTCAAAGTTTTAGCTGTCTCATAGATAATTCGCCTAAGGTTACTTGGATCATACAAAGTTTCAAATTATTTTTGAAAGGATTGAATTTATTTAATGTGCTAACTCTTGCCTTTAGAGAACTTGGTCTATATAGAGAAAAAAACTTATGTTAGAGATTGCATCAGATTCGACACAACTACAAATTGATCAGTATGATAAGATTTCCACCATGCATCAAACTCTTGAGTGCAATAGAAGGACGTTTGGAATTGAAAAGGTATAAGTTCAATACACACATTAGCTAGTAAATTTAAACATTCATTGTACGGCGCCTCAGTCATTTCATTGGTGCTCAGGCAAAGCTCACTATTTCAATTCAAGTATGATTTGGGCAGAAAATGGCTAAACCTAACTTGTCGAGATACTAAGTTTAGTTGATAGCCAAACAACCCCATTGTATCTTTGCTATTCCCAAGTCTTTATGATAAAATTATTGAGGTAAGTAAACCCTTCCATATCTCGATAAGTCAATCTTTGTGTTCGGGAACAAGGGCATAAAACTCTCGTTTGAACCACTCTGGCCCATATTTTTGACTTGCAAAAGGATCCATCGATGGAGTGATGGTATGATGCTTTGCAAAAATCATGAAGTATTCAGTAAAAGTTTCTTGTGTCGAGTGTCCTATATCAGCATGGGTCATTAAGGCAAGTCTAGTGCCTTCAATTCGTTAGTTTTTGATCTCTTTAGCTTTATTGTTTGGTATATCCATTTGTAGATAAGATTCAAACATGGTGTAACACCTCAAAATTTGCCCTCCTCTTCTTGGGACTAGCTTAGCATATTACATTCCATATATTAGGGCATTAGGCATTTGCATATTGCATATCATGTGAATATAATGAGGTCTTCCTCCAAAGTCTTTTTCAGAAGATAGAAAGGTTAAGTGATTCAAGCCTGAGGGTCTTATTGGTTTAGTTGTTAACCATCTGAGGGTTTACACTTCAAGAAGGGTTTCTGATCCTTCAAAGAGCTTGAGCATTATATTGTTTTCAAAGATGTATTACCATCATCATGGTTATGTCATCATCCAGGGTTTCATCATTCAGTCTCATGTTCCCTTGGATTAGGGTTTTGACCTCTGGTCAACCCTAATCAATGGCATTCTTTCAACCAGGGATTTTAAAGGAGAAGAGGTATTCTATTGAGATGGAGATCACATGGTTATGTGGAGAAGCTTACAAGAGCTAGGATTTCATTTCTGAGCCATTTCCCCAAGTGGTTGAGGCTCAAGTTGATCAGAGCATTTCTAGATCATCTGTCAACCAAAAAGTCAACAGAAAGGAAACTGAGGGCTAGGAGGGGGAGAAATGGTTTGAGACACTTCATTCATGTCCCAAAGAGGTTCATTTGTCATTATAAACATATATCTTGAAGAATTTGAAGCCAGATCAAAAGTTTCCCAAAATGGAAAGTGACCTGTAATTGAAAGTTTCCAAAAATGGAAAGATTTTGGTTCAAATTCAACTTGATTTTACATCATCAAGGAAGATTCAAATGAATTTTTTGTTAACATGAAAGTTTAAGATCTTTCTCTCCTCTTTCCAAAAAGTCCAAGATCATGAGCATCTGATGAAGGGTTGAGAAGTTATGATCCAATGATTGCAAAGTGTGCATGGAACTTCAACATGGCATAACTTTTGACTCAAAACTCCAAATGAAGCCACTCTTTTTGCAAAATTCTTGTCTTGACCAATGCTTTCTAAATCTATCATTGTATTGCATGAAAAAGGTTCACATAATCATGTGTTCATTCATATGCATTTTGGAGGGAAATTGAGGAATTTAAATTTGGTGCAAGCTACAAGCCTAATTCCAATCCCATTGTGTTCATTAGGTGATTTTGAGTGAATGTGAAGCATTGCATGCTACTGTTCACCTGTGAACTAAGCCATGCACCTTCATTTTTCAATTTTTGCAAAACACTCCAAATGTCCTTAATTATGATTAGTACATGTCTAATTGTGATTACAATGTCATTAGCACATGGTATGTAACCTAAATCATAATAGAATTTGGCATAATCACAAGTTCTAGATCTAGATTTGCTTTTCCCTCCAAAATTCTCTCTCATTGGAATTCAAATTTTCTCCACACAAACACATAATTTCTTCATAGATCCTTCATCATCATGGAGTTTTGAGCAAGATCCATACATTTTTTGTGGAAATTGAGCAAGGTTTGGAGCTGTTCAAGTGCATGTGCATGTCAATCGCAAGTTCAAATTAAGCAAGATTCAAGAGGATTCAAGTGGTTCTTTTCATTCAAAGCTTCAAGGCAAGGTTACTGGAGAAGGATTGGAGTTTTTGGAGGCTTGAATACACTGTTTTCACCACTGCCATTCCAGGTTGGTGAAAATTCGAAGCTCTTAATTCTTAATTTTATGGACATGATATTGTAGATCTTTGCATGCTGATGATTCTGATCTAAATATTATTGAATTTGGATGAAAATTGAGAGAGTTATGTTGAATTGAAGTTTGAGTGGTGAAACTTATTTCCTTCGATCTGCTTGATATGTGATGATTTAGGCTTAACTATTTGTGGATTCATGATCTACTAATCAAGACCTTTCCATTGATATAATTTTTATTAAAATCTGCACACACAAAAATATACGTGCACTGTAGCACCACCGTCTTCATGAAGAAGACGGTGGAAACCACCGTCCCTGTACAGTAGAACCACCGTCTGGTAACAGGCGCTAGGGCAAGGCTTAAGGGACGTCGTTTTGGACCTGGCGCGCCTTGGTCCTTTGAGGCGCGGGTTCAATCCCTGACTGCGCCAGTTTGTCATTTTAATTCACCATTCCATTTTCCATTGGTTTGTCACATTATTTCCATTATTCTCATCAAAATTCAAAAATTCATAACAAATTGAGAATACCTCCAAATTGAATGCAATTTTTTCTCACATGTTCCTTGAAGTGTCTATTATTTTATGATGTGATTTTCTGATTTTTATCATGTCTGGATTTTTGAATGTGATGGATTGCTTGAACATGATGTACATTGTGACTTGTTGTGCCAATTATTTTGTGAAATATTCATACATTGTCCAATTGCCATGAAATTTAGTATGCTGATTCTTAACATGTTGTAGGATGTTTGAGCTTTGGTATGGTATTTTTAGCATGTTCCATTTCTGTTTTAGGCACATGGATGTATGGTGTGACAATGTGTGTCACACAATTTGATGTTGATCTTGTTCATTTTCTTATACATGTCAATTGAGCTTTTCTGATTACAATTTTTTGCATGATGCTTGTATTTAACATGTTGTGTGTACATAAAAAATTTCATGTTCATTTGAATCATTTCTGTTTTAATGTGGGATTTTTGTTCTTGATGTCCAATTGTGTGCTTTGTAATTGCCTTTGCCTTATTTTGTGCTTTAGATGGCTTTGCTTATTGATTTGAGTTTGGTCCTTTTTAGGACATGTTCTTGCTTGAATAAATATGCTTTATGTTGAATATTGGTTGGTGTTTTGACTTTTTGCTTTGCCTTTGACCCTAGTCTTGGACTAGTGGTTTGTACTCATCTTTTGAGCTTTGTATTTCAGGTTCAAGCTATTAGCTCTAGTGGTTGACGCAATCTTATGACTTGAGACGCAAATTTGATTTGTCCACTAACCTTGGTTGTGTTGTAGGATCATTGGTGATGAACTCACTTGAGTTGCTGAGTTATTGACTTGCCTTGCGTGCATATTGGTTGTAACACTGTTGACTGTTTGTTGGATTTGTCTGAATGTGAATATTGACTTGTTTGACTTTCTTACAGGTACTTTAGTTGCTTTAGCTCATTGCTTGAGTTGCTTTACTTGTGGTTGGCATACCACCTAGGTAATCATCTTCTAACTCCATGTAGTCTGGAAGCCCTGTCGTTTCTTTTGGCAGGCATTTGACTGAAGTCCTCCTTAAGAGGCAATGACTGTGTTTGTTTACTTTTGTGCCATGTACTTCAAGACCTCCTAAGTGAAGAGGCGATTGGCAGATAGAAGGGATTAGCAATCTATCCCCTGCTATTCAGTTGAGTCTTTCATTATGCTCGCACTACGTGCTGATGCTTTTGAATAAACACCCAAGATCCTTGTATATAGAGTCAGTCAAGTGGAGTAGGGTCCCTCATTCTGGACCCCCACGTTTTCATTGATTCAAGCTCACCCAGGCCCGGGTTAAGAGCTATGAGGTCCGACCCTCATTACCTTTCATCTGCTCACCCTGACGGTCAATGTCAGTGGTTAAGAGCCTCAGACACCCTTTTCAGTGTTGGCTTGTTTGTCGAGGTTGATATGACCCCTTGACTAAAGCCCAGCCTTGTATGAGCCGCTTGTTTGCATATAGCGTGTGATGATTGATTTTGATGTTTATCTGCTTTTGCTTCTCATCTCCTTTCTGTAGGAGTCGTATGATCAACTTTCGAGGAAGTTGAACGCACGTAGAGATAGACTTGAGTTGACTCACTGCCTATGTGAGTCAAACTCTTGTTAGAGACCTCAACCTAGGGTTATAATTTGCATGATGACTATTAGGCTCGAGTCAGTCTCCCTTTTAGTCCGTTATTCCCTTGGTATCTGGTTAGGAGAAAGTTTCTCCCCTGTTAAGGGGAACTACGTCGCCCTGATCCTCATACCAGATGAGGTACGTAGGCAGGAGATCGTGCGAGATCTCTCTGGGCACCCTTTTTCTTTTTTGCGTGTGTTTTGCTTGACAACTTCTAGGCTCGAGTTCCAGACTCCCTTTTAGTTTGTCAATTTGCTTTCTACCTTTGGTGTTCGCTGGTTAGCGATTGCTTGTTTGTTTGGAGTCGGATGTAAGCCCATCTATTTGCATTCCATTTCCTTGTTTGCCTTTGTTTGGAGTCTGATGTAAGCCCAGCGATTGGCATTCGGGTTCCCGTTTGTTGTTGTTTGTTTGGAGTCTGATGTAAGCCTAACGATTGGCATTCGGTTTCCTGTTTGTGTTTGTGTGTTCGGAGTCGGACGTAAGACCATCCATTGGCAGTCTGTTTCCATTTGCGAGTTTCTTTTGACGTCTCAGCATCTTTGCGTGTGTTTTGTTTCAGCGTACGTTAGCCGAACTACGGTAGCTCTGATTCTCAGTCCATATGAGATACGTAGGCATAGGATGCGATATCCTAGCGAGCCCGTTTCCCATTTCCCCGAACTACGTCGACTCTGATGTTTGTTTCTGACAAACTACGTAGGCCCAGGATGCGACATCCTGCCGAGTCCCCTTCCTCCATCTTCTTTCGCCTGTTTTGATATTCCAGTGTGTGTGTGTATTCTTTGAGCAGTTTATCAGCAACATTTTCCTATTCTTTTGAGCGTGGATCCCGTCGAGTACGGCGGACGTGAGGGGTGCTAATACCTTCCCCTTGCGTAACCGACTCCCGTACCTTGTAATCTCCGGTCGCAAGACCATTTCCTTTCCAGGTTTACTTCGAGCGTTTCCTTTCCCTTCTTTGGGATAAATAACGCACGGTGGCGGCTCTGTTTGTTTTTTTCCCGACGGTTGTTTTTTGCGTTGCGACACATGGCATTCAACCAAAGTTGAAGTAACCAGTAAGGGTCAGCAAGTAAAAGATTGGTCGTAGGTTAAGGTATTTTAGGGTGTAAGTTGCAAGACCTAGCTACTCATAAAGAAAACCTAGTATTAGTTAGCCCAATTGATGTTTCGACCATCATGTAGTTGGTTGGATAAAGTAAGGAACCTCTTAGCTACCTTTAAGGACTTGCACCAAAATATAAAACAGGACAACCACATTGTGAAGAAAGAAATGTGCTCTTTGTCTGACACTTCTTCAGTTCGGGTGTCATGGTGATCAATAATGAACTTCGCAAAGCTAGAAAATTTTAATCGAAGTTAATGGTATCTTCATCCCATATAGTTGATTTAAACACTTAGCCAGTTGGGCAAAGTCCAACGATGGTCGTCACGTCAAATAAAGTGGGTGTTATCATACCACAAGGCAATTGAAAGGTGTTTGTTATACCTTTCCAAAAGTACAACATTTCTACAAGCATATTTTAGAAATATGGATGGTCAACCCTCGATAACTGGATTAAGTCATAAAGGCCTTGCTCTTTCCATATTGGTGCTTTCTTGGACTCTACTTTGTCCAACCGAGCAATGTAATCCTCTTTGTTTTTGGTAGAGGGAGCAGAGCGGAAAACATGGAGAGAAGTGCTGATGTAATTTTCGTCAATAGGTTCTTTGGAGCAAACTATGGGTTTGGTACGGTGGTAAGAAGGAAAATGTTCCTTCAATCTTTCAGCCTTGGCATTAGGGTCAGGGAGTGGACCCAAAAATGCATGAATTTTTTAAAAGACAGAGAAAGGGATGAGTAACTAGGATTTCCATATTTTTTCTTTCTATTCCTCTAATGGTGGTTCTGGAACGTAAACTTGGTTCCTAGCAGTAATGAGAACTTTAACTTTAGTAGCAAGACGTAGTGGATTCTTTGATTTTGATGAATAAGCCATGGTCGCAGAAACTTGAGAGTGGGTTTAAGGAAGATGCAGTTGAAAAAGGTTTGGGCTTTGATAAATCAAAAGGCGTAAATAAGAAAAAATGAGAATGACAACTTGAGTTTGTATTTATAGTAATAAAGAAAAACTCTTCATTTCTTCCCTTTGGACAAATGGTTCATATTTTGAGGACAAATGTCTTTTGCCTAGAGGAGGAATGAAGGGTGAAGATCTTGATGGCACATGTTCTCCTAGGAAAGTGGAGTCATGATGAGAGTAGATGGTTCCACGTCCTGAAAAGACATTTTTCTAAAGTTGCCATGATGACGATGACGTCAGCGCATTACCTGACACAATGTTGAGAAGTTTCAAAAATGCCCATATCTCTCTGTTGGTCGAAAGTGGCATTTTTGGGGGGTATTTATTGGGATGGAATTTTTACATCATTAACTTGGCATGAGGAAAAGGGATTCATAAAAGACTTGGTAAAATGATGATATGATATAGCATTTCGACAAGAGGGATCCTTAGCCAAGGGCATCGAAGCAATTATGTGAAAACTGAAGTTGGGAACTTAACATGTTTTCTCAGTGTATAAAGGATAATGTTCTCAAGAATTCGACAGTGGAAATTGAAGCGAAATAATGAGATCAGAATGTGTAACAATCTTTTGGTCTTATCCATGCACTGAAGACACGTGGAAGCCAACCAGGAGGGTGAAATCCATGCAACTAGATATCTGTTGATCGCTAGGAATAAAGTTGTTACAGGAAGTTATTTATGTATAGTATATATATGGATTCTAGTGTAAGGATTCAGGGTGGAAATATCATTACAAAAAAACTCCATAAACTCAAAGTACCCAGACAAAAAGCGAGACACGAGCCAGTGAGAAAAAAGTATGATCTTGCACACCAATCTTTACATATTTAAGAAAAATCTTTATTTCTTGCTTTTCACATCCCTTTTCAGCAGTTTAATTGTATTTTATCTTGCATTCTTACAAGGATCTCGACCCTGTCAGAATCCTTTGCATTTCTTTACAACTTTTGCCTTTATTTTCTTACAATGTTAGAATCTATTCCATATTTACAACAAATAGTCAAACATGATTTTAAGAATTTATGCACATATTTCATAGGATTCACTTATCGATCTTGCAAGCACCTTTTTTAAGAGGCTAGCAATTGTTTACCAAAAATAGGGGGTAAATAACTCACGAAGCGACAACATCTAGCATGGTTGTGAAGGGCCGTCCCAAGATAAAGTTGTAAAAAATCCTACAAGGAATAACAAGAAATTGGGTATTTACCTTTTAGATAGCTTTATATTCTTCCATTGAAAGCATTAGTTTCATGTATCCCCATGGACGAGTCGTGGTCCCATTAAAACCTTAGAGGTCAGAGCCTTCATACGATAGCAAGCCACTTCGGTCAAGCCCATATTTTAAAATAACTCTTAGTATATGATGTTGCATGAGCTATTACCATCCAATTGTTCGATTGCAACAATTATTACAAGGGGAAAGATTTTTTTAGGAATGCCCTCATATTTTTTGGAGTCTCAAAATCCCAATATTGGGCAATTTGGGAATTTTGTCGATGTATTCTCTTCTCTACGGTATACAACCATCATTTATGTGATCTTCCTCTTCGTAGTGCCCTTGAATGGGAGGTTTCCTCGAGGCGCTCCTCCTGTATGGCAATAATGTAGGGGCACCCACCTTTGATGGCCTCTTTGTTCTCCCCGCTTGTCCGACTGTAGTGGTCTTTAAGGCGGATTTACCACTATGAGACTCTTCCCTGTCTAGATTACTTCCCTTCACGTACACAGTTAGTCGCCTCTTTTAATTAGCTCTTCAATGGCATCCTTTATCTGGATGCAATCATAGGTGTTATGGTCGTTGATCTTATGGAACCAACAACATTTTGACTGGTCTATCTGAGATGTCTCTCTGACAGGATAAGGGGTTCGAATTCTTACTTTCCAAATTTTGTATTCACACAGTCTTGATAGATCATCTCCCAAGAGACCATCAACGGAGTGTATTTGACATACTTCCCTTGCATGTTTTGGCCAGGATCATCACGATGTTGGTAAGGCTCTTTTCTGGTGGAGCAAACATAGTGAGACTTGCTAGATGCGGGGTTATTAAAACATGTGGTCAATTTTTATTTAGGATCATAAATAGTTCTACCATGGTCAACATATCTTGGACGGATTTTACCTTATTATTTCCCAGATTTTTCTTGAAAGGGTGGTCACTCAAAAGGTCATTCTCAGAAATCCAGTAAGGAGGGTCTTCTTAGGCCCCGTCTAGCTCGATTGAGACTTTCATAAACCAATCAATAGACGACCATAAAATTTCTTTATTCCTCTGAATCATCCCGATCAGGGTATCCTCGATTATCAGACGTTGCTTTTGATTTGGGAATTGCACCAAAAATCTCTTGTGGAGTTCCGCCCAAGAATCAATACATCTGTCGGGGAGCCCGTTGAACCATAACTGAGTTGTTCCCCTCAAGGTGAGTGCAAATAAATTGCACTTGGAGAAGTCATCATCATTGAAAGAACTCAATGGTTCGTCTACAAGTTGCATGTGTTCATCCCTTTCCGTCATAGTCGTTTAACCGGGGAGGCTTTTCCATAGACTTTGGAATCTTGCTTTCCAAGATTTGTATAAAAAATGGGTGTTTTGGTTGCAACTTCTCTGGGTGAATTTCTTCTTGAACCAGGGAGGGAGCATGACTACCCTGGTCTTCCTTGGGGCTCGAAGAAGGAGTCTAGTGTTTTTTTACTTCTGTGTCGATCCTTCGATCGGGGAACCTCGTCTTTTTTCATCCCGGTTGGCTCTAGGAATGCAATGCAAGTATTTTGTGAAGCAACTTCTTGAATTTTATTTTCGTGGGAAAGAGCGTTGTGGAGGCTCTCTTCAAAGTTTTGAAGAATTTCTTCAATAGAGTGTGAGTTTTATTCTAGAACATTATGAAACATATTGTTTAATATCTCATTGTCGCCTTGTACGTCGAGGTTTGTTTGTAGAGTGTGAAGGATAGATAAGTCTTCATGTTGGGTAGATGGAAGTGGAGCTTCCACTAGATTGACTTGAATTAATTTGGCCACATGTGAAGCTCGCATTAGATCTGGATCTAATGAAACTACAACTCCTAGATATATGAAGTTTTATGGCGGAGGAAGAATAGGTTGATTACTTGCTTCTAACATAGCAACGACAACTTCTTATGGAACGGAGAATCTAGTAACCTTAGATTTAGCCATCTCCGACGAAGGTAAGGATTGAGAATCTAAAAATCTTGAAGGAATGATATTGAAATTATGATGAGTCTAATCATATCACAATAGATCTCCGTGTTTGATTACGAGTACTTGCTTCAATTATTGCAAAGAATTATGAACTCTGAAAGTTGAATAACAAACACAAATTTGTGGAAATCATAGGAATCAAGAGTCAATTCCCATAAACGGCACCACTATTCCGTTCTAGAATCAGAGATGAGAAGTTGAATGGAGGTGATGGTGGATCGTAGCCCCCGGGGCGGTGGAGCGGGGGACCTATAAGGTTAACACTCCAACATTCAAATTAGTATATGAAGAAGAAGAGTGAATTGAAATTGTATTTGAAACTTATTACCTGGATTTGACACATACTATATATATATATATATATATATATATATATATATATATATATATATATATATATATATATATATATATATATATATATATATATATATATATATATATATATATATATATATATATATATATATATATATATAATATATATATATATATATATATATATATATATATATATATATATATATATATATATAACGAACTAGCTATTTGCTTGTCGTTCTTTGCAGATAGTTGTTAGATCTGCTTTACATATGAGATCTCTTTGGATCATAAAAGTAAATATATCAACTTATTAGGAAGATTTTTAAAGAAGTGGAACATTTATCAGATTGCAGGACGAGTCAGTATGGCCGACTTAGGTCATTCGGGGTCTTTCTGGTAAGCCCAAAACAATTCCCTATGCATTAGCGATCAGGAGCTCGATGTATGTCCAAACATGTACCTGACCGAATATCAGTTTTTTTATCGGTATGTTAGGTTAATATCAAAGTAATTCTAGAATGAATCACTGGGAAGATACATAGAAGGTTCTTAGGTACTTACAAGTCACCAAAGATTGCAGACCGAGTCGGTACGGTTGGCTTAGGTCATCTGGGGTCTTTCTGGTAAGCCCAAAACAATTCCCTATGCATTAGTGATCGGGAGCTCGATGTATGCCCAAACATGTACCCAACCGAATATCAGTTTTTTTATCGGTATGTTAGGTCAATATCAAAGTAATCCTAGAATGAATCACTGGAAAGATACATAGAAGGTTCTTAGGTACTTACAAGGCACCAAAGATTACATGATCACATATAGAATGTCAGATTACCTTGAAGTGGTTGGCTACTCGGATTCAGACTTTGCGTGATGTGTAGACCAAAACAAATTCGCATTTGAATATGTTTTTCTTCTATCTGAAGAAGCAATATCATGGAAAAGTGGAAAGCATTCTACAATTTCTACTTCGACTATTGAGGAAAAATTTGTGTTATGCTTTGAGACCACAATTCAATTATTGTGGTTGTGAAACTTGATCTCAGGGCTTGGTAATATCGAC
Source organism: Lathyrus oleraceus (assembly GCF_024323335.1). Taxonomy (NCBI): domain Eukaryota; kingdom Viridiplantae; phylum Streptophyta; class Magnoliopsida; order Fabales; family Fabaceae; genus Lathyrus; species Lathyrus oleraceus. The sequence goes on from NC_066585.1 coordinate 192,003,601, forward strand.
AATATAGCTAGCCTGCTAAGGATTTATTGTGATAATTTTGCAACTCTCTTCTTTTCTAGGAATGATAAGTATTCGTAAAGGTGCTAAACACATGAAATTGAAGTACTTATCAGCGAAAGAAGAATTGCAAAAATAAAAAGTGTCATTTGAACACATTGGTACAAATTTAATGATAGCGGATCCATTATCTAGTTAGGCTTACTGCCCAAGACATTTGTTGACCATGTCGAAAGGATGAGAATTATGTAAAATTCTTTGTTTGCATTATTGTATGGTTTAATGTTTGTATTGTATGACACTTGTCAATTCAATTCAGGTTATGTTTTTATTTACTTTTGTTATACATATTATTTTATCCCTTAAAATTATTTGAATTGGATTGATTTGTGATACAGGGAAGGAATCAAGTTGATTAATAACTTATGACTGTCATGATCCGATCATTTCAGTTCATTAAAGATAATGACTTGATACTTTTAATGAATGGTGCATAATTATGGTATAAGATTAAAACATCAAAGTTGTCACATGAGTCAAGTGAGACATGATTGGATTATTTTAATTTAGCAGTTGAATTTGGCTCATGTGAATCATAGTTTGACTTTAAAATGAAAGATATCTTAATGTTATAATTGTTTGGGCTTCATGATAATTAAGTCAATGAAATTTTTATTTTGAAATTCAAAAATAAAATTTAAATTCTCTCTTCTCTCTTCATGACTTTTGGAAATATGACTATTGAAAATAAGATGACTATAAGATAGACACCTTTGAGAAAGTAACAGGTTATTTTTCTAATCTTTTTGTTTTTTCACAAACAAACAAAACATTGTATCTTCGTCATCAAATATACATCAAGGTAAAAGGAAAATATGAGAAAATAATCCAAATCAATAATACGAGAGGAATCAACATTATGAGCCCGACTACATTTTATTGTTTTTCATAAAAAAAATTAGAACATTGAAAAATCACAATATCTATTAGATTTAATTATTAGATTTAATTCATATTTAAGTTTGTTAGATATTAGATTTAAATATTAGATTTGATTCATATTTAAGTTTGTTAGATATTAGATTTAAATATTAGATTTGATTCATATTTAAGTTTGTTAGAGGCTTATAAATAGGGTGTCAATCATTGTAACTTTTAATCCTTTTTGTAGCCGTCATTCTCTTAAAAGAATATTCATCTTTTATTCTACCTTTGCACCAACAATTGGTATCAGAGCTCCGGTTCGGATTCATTGGGAAACACGGGAAACACGAGTGAACGTGAGGTCTTGTGTGTTTGATTTTGATTCTTAGATTCGTGTTGAATCTTGAACAAAATCTGATCAGAATTTTAATTCTGTGGGTTGGGAAACACTGTGTGAGAAATCTGAGTGTACTGTGCAAGGTAGAAAGATGAACGGAAACGGCAACATGAACACCAAACTTCCAGTATTTGACGGTAAAAACTGGAATCGTTGGATGATCCAAATGCGTGTACTGTTCGGTGCTCAAGATGTTCTAGATCTTGTCACTGATGGTTATATTCCGGTAGCAGCAGATGCAACGGATGAACAGAAAAACGCGCAGAAGGAAGTAAGGAAGAAGGATCAGAAAGCATTGTTCTTCACTCATCAATGTGTTGATGTAAATGTGTTTGAGAAGATTGCAGATTCAACGACAGCAAAGGCTGCGTGGGACACACTGGTTAGATGTTATGGTGGTGACGCATCAGTGAAGAAGGTGAAGCTTCAGTCCTTGAGAAAGCAATATGAAAATCTCAACATGAAGAATAATGAGAAAGTTTCTGAATACATCTCCAGAGTGATTCTGATCACTAATGAGATGAAAGCGTGTGGAGAAACTCTTTCTGAAGAAACAATCATGGAGAAGGTATTGAGATCCCTTACCTGTCAATTTGATTACATTGTGGTAGCAATAGAACATTCCAAAGATCTGAGCACCATGAGAATTGAAGAGCTGCAGAGCAGTCTAGAAGCGCAAGAGTTGCGTTTAACTGAGAGAACTTCTGAAAGGGAAGTAGAGCAGCAGGCTCTGAAAGCAACTTCTGATAGGAGGTATCAGAAGCAGTCAGAAGCCAGGAGAAGATCTGATGGTGGTCAGAAGTCAGAAAGCTCAACCTCTGATAGACAAAAGAATGCTCAGAAGGGAAAAGAGAAGTATGACAAGAAGAAAATCCAATGTTACTGCTGTAAGAAGTTCGGTCATTTTGCTAGAGACTGTTGGTCAAACAAGGAGAGAAAATCAGAAGAAGCAAATATAGCCAGAAGTTCTGATGACGAATCTGTGCTATTGATGGCCTCTGAATCTGATGATATGGATCTGATAGACTGGTGGTATATGGACACTGGCTGTTCAAATCATCTTACTGGAAACAAGAAATGGCTGGTTGACTTTGACTTTGAAAAGAGAACAAAGATCAGATGTGCTGATGACAAATATCTTAATGCAGAAGGTATGGGAAATGTCAGAGTGATTCTGAACAATGGGAAAACAGCATTGATTCAGAACGTGTGGTATGTACCTGGCATCAGAAGCAATCTGATGAGTGTGGGACAATTAATTGAGAAAGGTTTCTCAGTTACCATGAAGGAAAATCTTCTGAAGCTGTATGACTGCAATCAGAAGTTGATTATGGAGTCAGAACAGGGAAGGAATAGAACATTCAAGGTGAATGTCAGAACTGCAGACTCAGAATGTCTTAGTGCAACAAGTGCTGAGAAGGAGAGTGAGCTGTGGCACAGAAGATTTGGTCACTTGAATTTCAGAAGCTTAAAACATCTGAATTCAAAGAAGTTGGTACATGGAATTCCTGCAATTAAGAAGCCTGAAAAGTCATGCAAAGTTTGTATGGAAGGAAAACAACCACGATTGCCATTTGCGTCAGAAACTGCTCCAAGAGCAAAACATGCCTTGGGAGTTGTACATTCTGATGTGTGTGGTCCATTTCCAGTAGCATCGATGGGAGGGAATAAATACTTTGTGTTATTTGTTGATGAATTCACAAGAATGACATGGGTATCCCTTATTAAGTTCAAACACGAGGTGTTTGATGAATTCAAGAAGTTCAGAATGAAGGCTGAGAATCAGAGTGGTCAAAAGCTGAAGATTCTTAGAACTGACGGTGGAGGTGAGTATAACTCCAAAGAGTTCCAGAAGTTCTGTGAGGAGAATGGAATTGAGCATGAGGTTACTGCTCCTTATACCCCTCAACACAATGGTCTTGCTGAAAGAAGAAACCGAACTTTGCTTGATATGGTGAGAAGCATGCTAAAGGAGAAGAAGCTTCCTCAGAAGCTCTGGGGAGAAGCTGTTGCCACTGCAACGTATGTACTCAATCGATGTCCTACGAAGAAGTTGAAGGAAATAGTTCCAATACAGAAGTGGACTGGAGATAAGCAAAGTGTTAGTCATCTGAAGGTGTTTGGTTCTGTTTGCTATAAACATGTTCCAGAAGCCAGAAGACAGAAGCTGGATGATAGAAGCAAAGTGATGATTCTGATAGGGTACCACAGTACAGGTGCATACAAGCTCTATTGTCCAGAAACCAATAAAATTGAATTCAGCAGAGATGTGATTGTGAAGGAATCAGAAGTTTGGAATTGGGAAAAGTCTCAATCTGATTCTGATGTTAGAACTTCTGAAGAAAGGTCAGAGTTCAGAATTTCTGAGGTTGGAGTAAACTCTGACGTTGATTCTGACTCTGATAGTGATCCAGAATCTGATGTTCCAGACTCTGATGTTCCAGACTCTGATGTTTCAGACTCTGATGATCCAGACTCTGATGACCCAGACTCTGATGGTAATCCAGATTCTAGTGGCAATTCAGACTCTGGAAATATGCCAGCCCCTGAAGATGGTCAAAGCTCTGGAGGAAGTCAACCATCTGAAGGTAGAAACTCTGAAGTTGAAGACTCTGAACAAGTTCAGAGACCACAAAGAGTCAGAAACATCCCCAGAAGATATGCAGAATTTGACATGCTGCAAGACACTGAAGTAGACTCTGAAGGAGAAGTTATTCAGTGTGCCATGTTAGTAGACTCTGAACCCATAAGTACAGGAGAGGCTCTTAAGCAGAAGCTCTGGTTGAAGGCCATGAAAGAAGAACTTGATGCTATAGAGAGAAACAAGACTTGGAAGCTGACAGAACTTCCAAAAGACAAGAAAGCCATCAGCGTGAGATGGGTTTTCAAGCAGAAGTTAAAGCCAGATGGTTCAATTGGCAAACATAAAGCAAGGTTGGTAGCCAGAGGATTTCTACAGAAACCTGGGTTGGATTACTCTGAAGTGTTTGCACCTGTAGCAAGACATGAAACAATCAGAATGGTGATTGCAATAGCTGCTAACAGGAATTGGCCTCTGATGCATTTAGATGTAAAATCTGCATTTCTGAATGGTCCATTAGAAGAAGAAGTTTACGTGTCACAACCTCCTGGATTTGTGAAAAAGAATCAGGAAGGGATGGTGTACAGATTATACAAAGCTCTATATGGATTGAAACAAGCGCCCAGAGCTTGGAATAAGAAGATTGATTCTTTTTTCAAGAAGCAAGGCTTTCAGAAATGTGAGATGGAGTACGGTGTCTATGTTCAGCATACTTCTGAAGGAAATATGACTCTGGTATGTTTATATGTTGATGATATACTGCTGACTGGAAGTTCTGAACAGAAGATAGCCAAGTTCAAGAAAGTTCTGATGAATGAATTCGAAATGACTGATCTAGGCAAAATGACATACTTTCTAGGGATGGAATTCAGATACTCTGAGAAAGGTATTATTTTGCATCAGCTCAAGTATGAATTAGAACTTCTGAAGAGATTTGAATTGAAGAATTGTAAGATTGTTGTCACACCATCTGATACAAATCAGAAACTGGATTCTGACTCTGATGGAAAGGATGTGGACGCTACAACCTTCAAACAGTTGGTTGGTTCTCTGAGGTATTTGTGCAATACCAGACCTGATATTTGCTATTCAGTTGGGATGGTTAGTAGGTTCATGAGTAAACCTAAGTGGTCCCATTACCAAGCTGCTGTCAGGATTCTGAGGTATATCAAGGGAACTCTGAAGTATGGAGTATTATTTCCTTCTGGAAGAAAGGATGAGTCAGAACTTCTGAGTTATTCAGATTCTGATTGGTGTGGAGACAGAGTTGACAGAAGAAGTACGTCTGGGTACTTATTCAAATTTCTGGGAGGTCCCATTTCTTGGTGTTCCAAGAAGCAACCTGTTGTGGCGTTGTCAACTTGTGAAGCTGAATATATTGCAGGTGCTGTTACTGCATGCCAAGCTGTGTGGATTCTGAATCTATTGCAGGATCTGAAGATTAAAGTAAACAAACCTCTGAAGCTGATGATTGACAACAAGTCTGCAATCAATCTTGCCAGAAACCCAGTGTTGCATGGGAGAAGCAAGCACATTGAGACCAAGTATCATTTTCTGAGACATCAAGTTCAGAGGGGAGTGTTAGAAGTTGTACACTGCAGCACTCAGAAGCAGTTGGCAGATGTTCTGACGAAAGCTATCAAGACTGATCAATTTCTCAGATTAAGGGATGGAATTGGTGTTACAAGTTTTGATGGAATATGAATTAAGGGATGGTATTAGATTTAATTATTAGATTTAATTCATATTTAAGTTTGTTAGATATTAGATTTAAATATTAGATTTGATTCATATTTAAGTTTGTTAGATATTAGATTTAAATATTAGATTTGATTCATATTTAAGTTTGTTAGAGGCTTATAAATAGGGTGTCAATCATTGTAACTTTTAATCCTTTTTGTAGCCGTCATTCTCTTAAAAGAATATTCATCTTTTATTCTACCTTTGCACCAACAATATCAAGATCCAAATTCAATTTTACTAACATTTTTTATTTGTATTCGTGAAATTTGTCAAACTCTTATTATTGAGACTTACAACCACATGAGAAAGTATTTGAGTAAAATTGAGAGAATTTCAAATTCATGAGAGTCTAAGTTGAAATTGATAGATAATAATATAAAGCCATTATAAATTGAGAATTGTTCAAATAAGATCATCATGTATTATCGACTATTTTTATTTGTGAAAATTTCTTTCCACTAGATTACTGTCCTTGAGACATAGATCAACAATTATATCGAATTGAGTTAATAATTCTTTGTATCTTTTATTTACTGTTATATTTAATTGTTCAAGACTAATTCAGACAATTTTGTCTTATTTTATTTTAACATTGTGTGTGACATCTTCACCGTTCAACTAAAAAGAATTTCTAATTCGACAACCGACACCCTGATTTTGTGACCTTGTCGGGTTCATAACGGAGCGGTCTTTTTAGAACATTCTATCCTCCAATTCCCACTTCTTTAATTTTTTTTTTTATGGTTCTGAGCTATGACAATTGTATTACCTTTATGAATAAGGGAATACCCAGGTTTTAAGCAAGCTAGTATATCATATTTCATACATTCAAACAAAATAATATGACAAACACATGCCAAACGTGTAATATTGCATATGCGGAAAACCGTCATATACTATTACTAGTAGTATATTTAAATAAATAAATAACTGACTTCAATTTTCCTATCTATTAATTTTCTTCCTTTTCTCCTATAATAATATAAGAACAGAACTGTCACATTCAACAACAAAAATTAAAAGGATGGCATTCTATATGCTAAATGAAGACAATTGCGTGAACCGACCAATTAATTGCTTCTCAAGCAACATGCTTTTGCTTCTTCATATAACACTTATTAATTAACCATCAACCGAAATTCAGAACATGGCTTACGTGAACACACAAGTGGCATCCATCTGCACCATTTGTCGTGTCCTTCATAACACAGTTGGTAAGGCACAATAAAACAATCATTTATAATTATTTCTGATTATATTCCAAATATCTTGCTCGAAAGCTTTACGATTTTATATCTCGATATGTAGTGAGAATTTTTATTTCTACTGTTTTATGTAGGATTCAATTTCTTTTGAACTTGAAGTAATAATTTACACTCGCATTATGCTTGTATAATGCATCACTTTACACATGTTGATGTAAATATATGTAGCCCAAAATACACTTATTTTTAAAACAATCCCGACCTATAATTTATATTCAGTAGTAGTAGTAGTTTTGTTAAGTTTAATTTAATTAGTGTTAGTTAGCATTTTGCCTACGTGACATTATTGTTATGTATTTATAAATCAGTGTAGTTGTCAACTGCAAGTATGTACTGAGTGTGTACATTATGTATAGTGGGTGTGCATAACCATTTATTGTAAGCGTTTTGTAAGAATAATGAAAGTTTATTATTCTCATTCTCCTCTCTCTTCTTCCATCTTCATCTTCTTCACCTTGTGCACCAACAATTGGAATCTATAGTTCTCGTTCAGATCCACAGGAAAACACAAGTGAACGGTGAGGCGTTGTGTGATTAATTTCGTTTCTTGAAATCGTGTTGAATTTTTTGATTGGAATCGTCACAGAATCACATTCCTTGACTCTGCGGGATTGGGAAACCCTAGTGTTTGGTGAGATTTGAGTGATTCGTTCAAGGTTGAAGATGAACGGAAACGGTAATCTGAGTACTAGGCTTCCAATGTTCGATGGTAAGAACTGGAATCGGTGGATGATTCAGATGCGTGTGTTGTTTGACGCTCAAGATGTTCTTGATCCCGTTAACGACGATTACATTCTGGTTACACTTCCGGAAAATACAACGGATGCGCAGAGGAATGCTCAGCGTGATCTGAGGAAGAAGTATGAAAAGAAAAATTGATCGGATATGCGTTAATGCGATCGAAAAGCTCGGATATTAGTTAATGCTATCAACGTATGATAATGAAGAAAAATTGATCAAATACTTTTAATCACTACCAATTGAATTCTATGCTACAAGGATAGTCTATTTTCAATGATAAAACACAAAAAAGTAATCTATTGAGACAAACTATCCAACACCTTGTGCAATCGATATTATTTGAAAATTTGTATGACTTTGTTGATCTTAAAATCCAATCACAATCTAAAGGATTGTGGTCAACTCAACAAAATCTTTTTCAAAAGGTAATCAAAAATTATATCCAAACGTATTGATTGCACGATCGATGAATTCAACAATTTGCAATTGAAAAATAAAAGAGGTATAGAGAGAGAGAGTACATAAGGATTTTCTTAGGCAGCTCCCCAATCGATCTCGCTATGGATACGTCTGCCCTTAATTCGAACTCGAATTAAGATAATAAAATTAACCTTACTTTGAAAAAGTAGTATACAAGAGAAATGTAGCAATCCAACCCTACAAATCCTAAGTTTGATGTTGATTCTGACACTTTCTCTTCCCTTGATCAAAGTTTGATCAAGTAACTTAATAATTCCAATTTTATTCACCGTCTCACGCTACTTCTTTGCAAGAAACCCCTTGTTCTTCAAAGATTTCACTCGATCGAATCCAAACTGTGAATTGTTGTAATCAAAGATTTACCTCACGTTACTCCTTTGCAAGAACCTTTTGTTCTTCAAAGCCTTCACTCGATCGGATCCAAATTGCACAATCTTGTCCAAAACCTTCAAATCCCAAATTGATCTTGAAGGAAAACCCCACCTTGATTTTCTTATTTGAAACCCTCAAAGATCTCAATTCAATTTACAATTCAATCAACCTAAATTGGACGTCATCAACCCTAATTCTAGATGGCACCCAAACAAAGAATAATTATGTGCAGTTTGTTTGTGTGTATGCATAGAATGAGGTTAAAGATGATGAGAACTCTTTGAAATCCTAGTTTCGTGTAGGTTTACTCTAGAACCTTACTAGAAATGATGCATGTATGAAGTATTTATATACATGCATGTTTTGATTAAAAAGGAATGTGAAAGATTTAAAAAAATTATGAATTTTTGGAAAAATACGTTGCATGTATCGACCTATGTAAGTTATGTGCCGACCTGTTTGATGCATATGTCGGCATGTATAGGTCATGTGTCGACCTGTATAGGTCATGTGTCAACCTATAAAGGCAACACGTCAAACAAAAGCTACATGCTTTAAAAATGGAGTACATGAGTCGACCTGAAAATCGCATGTGTCAACACAGAGGAAAATGTTTCTTCTATGTGTCGACCTGAAGCATGTATGTGTCGATACATATATTGTTTTTCCCATAAAAACCTTTTTTTGATGCATGAAACCTTTTCCAACTCATTTCTAACTTATTCCAATTTTTTTTTATACTTTCTAATACTAAGATGCATATTAAGACTCAGAGGATACCGTCCAATATACATAAACGCTAAAGTATCCTAGTTTTTACATCATACAAAATACATCTAACGGGAAGTTGCACTCACAGGTGAAACTATGGTTTGCTACAAAATAGTGTTAATGAAAATAAAATATACATAGCAAACGAAACTAAACATAACTATTAATCTATTTAAACCACAGAGAATCTAAGATTCTTAAATCCCAACAAATCTTATGAACCGATGACAATGGTATTGTAAAAGTATCAGCAAACTAATTTTTAGTGTAAACGTATTCAAAAATAACACCCCATTTTTCAACATGATCTCTAAGGAAATGGTGCAAGATCTCAATATGTTTAGTTTGCAAATGGAGTATCGGATTCTTAGTGAGTCTTATCGAACTAGTACTATCGTACTTGATCCGAATGCAACCGAGTTTTAAATCATAATCTAGCAATTGTTGATTTAGCCATAAGAATTGTGCATAACAACTATCAATAGCTACGTATTCATCCTCAGCGGTAGAAAGAACAACGATATGTTTCTTCTTGATGTGCCAAGAAACTAAAGAAATTCCAAATAAGTGACAGGTACCACTAGTGCTTTTTCTATCCGACTTACACCTGTAGCACCTCAAATTTGCACCTATCATTGTACATACATTCTCATATTAGGTCATAGCATAACATGGTCCACTGCATAGCATTGCATTGTCCCTTTTGCCCAAGTGCAAGATCATCAGGAGAATTAGGTCAAACTGATCAGGAGATCAGTCAACCAAGCAAGCAAGTGTGTTTTTCATTGAGCCAAGGCCTTAGGGTTGGTCCAACATGTTCACATGACTTGGGGATCCATTTGAAATGTTTGGGTCAAAGATTGGATGCTCAGAGGTCATCAGTCCATGCACAATCAGTCAGAAACCCTAAAAAGTCAAACTTGGTCAACTGTGATTGATTTTATGGTTTTGATGGATGGATTTGGTTTGAGAGAGCTTATTCATGTCCAAATAGGCCTCATATATCATGGCAAACATCATCAGTGAAGAATTTGAAGCCAAACAGAAAATTTCCAAAAATAGAAACTGGACCTGTAATTTTAACTGCCAAAAATGGAAACTTCTTGATCCCAAACTTACATCATGATACAAGCTTCAAATGAATTTTTTCCCAACATGAAAGTTGAAGATCTTGTTCTCCCATTTCCAAAAAGTCCAAGAACTCTCAATTCCCATGTATGGTTGGCAAGATATGATCAAATCATTTTCACAAATTCTTGAACTTCAAAAGGCCATATCTCTCAAACCATTTGGCCAAATTTGGTGAGGTCTTTTCCAACAAGTCATATTTAACCTCCTCTTTCCAAAAATGTAACTTTCATGTACCAAAACCCTATGGATCAAAATGGCATTTTTTCACTATCATGTTTAAATTTCAAGTGTGGTACAAAATTGAATTTTTGAATTAAGCACTTTCCATCAGAATGGCCAATTGGGAATGATTTAAAATGCTATTTGTGACTTGTGGAAGGCCCAAAATTCGTGCTCCTACCACCACACCTCACCATGTGCACCAAAATGACCAATTAGCAATTTGCTTCATTAAGTTAAGTGTGCTTAACCTTTCATTAAGGGAACCTTAAACAGGCAATAAAAACTCATTTTCTGGTCAGTATGCAACCCTAGCAGCCACAGAAAGAAGAGAATCGACTCACTCTCTCAAAAACCTCATTTCTTGCCATTTTCAATTTCTGCAAAAAAAAACTTCAAAGAACTGGACCTTGCCTTTGTTGCTTCACCATCTAAACAGCATTGTGAGCTCTTTCCAACATGGTTTCACCAACTGTAACCAACCTTTGCTCGACTGTTTTTCAAAGTTCCATTAATGGCAAAGTTTGATTGAAGCTGTTTCAAGTTGTTCCAAGCCAAACCAACTTCACCATTCACCTTGTGGAGCTTGGACCTTCACCTGTTTTGAGCATTTGCAAGCAAACAACATCAAAATCTCAGCTGCTCTTCACTCTTGGTAAATTTTCGACTCTCACCTTTTCCAAAACCATGGTATGCACTTTGTAGATCTCTTGTCCCTGAGCACATTAAGCTTCGAATCACATGATTTGGTTGAGTAGTTTAGGAGATATGCTGAAATGAAGTTTGATGATGAATTCTATTCTTGCTCGATTCATGAGTTGTGTTGTGTTTTAGTAAAAATCAATGATGGATTCATGTTAGTCATGCTTCGCTGATCATTTCTGTGTATCCAATTGTGAAAACCCTAGAACACATTGCCTTGCCCAGAATTTGGACTGTTCACGTGCGTGCATGTCACTGTTTCTCCATGAGCCAATGAGATCATTTCGTTTTCGTGCCCAAAACGGCGGTGTTTTGATAAGTGACCTTGTTAATTACAAAAATGCCATTCGTGGCACATGGCTTATTGGAATTAAGTTATTTCTTTTCATTTTAATTTCACTTTTGATCTCTAACTTACAAAAATCATATCATCATCATCTTTGATCCAAATTTCGTGGGAATTTTTGCATTATTTTCATCATGATCTCTACTTTTTTATCATATTTTTTCCAGAATTTTGTGATCATTGGATTTTATTTGGCATATTGGTTTGTAACATGTATCCATTTCTTGCACATTCCACCAAAACCTTTGTGAAATGGTCATGACTTATCCTATGGACTTGAAACGTTTTGAGCACAAACTAGACACATTCATGTTTATTTTGATGTAGAGCTTATGAATTTATCTTATCTGGATTGTGAGTTGTGAATTTTTGAATTAGGGTGTGACAATTTGTGTCACACCATTGATGTGCAACTTGTTGATTTTCTTAGCCATGCCTATTGACCTCAAAATGGATTGAATTTTTGCATGATGGAGCTTGAATATGTCTAGTTTGTATGTGAATTTTTATGGAATTATTTATGGCATTTTCCATTTGTTTGAGATTTTCTCCCCTGTTTGACCAAAATGTTGACCTTATGTGATGCATGTGCCCATTTGTTTTGTGAAATGCTCATACTTTATTAGATGGACATGAAATTTGATATGTGATTACTAGACATCTTAAGCTTTGCCATGGTTTTAGTCCCATTCATTTATCATATGCCATCCCTGATTTATGATTTTTTCAAGTTGATGCATGTTTGGTTGACTTCTTTGAGCATGTTCAAAATTGCCTTGCCTTTCTGATTTTCATTGACTACCTTCTACTTGTCCAAATGAGATGAAATTTGACATGACTACCTTCTACTATGGAAGAAGAGTAGTACCGGGTGGTTGATTCCTGGGCCTGTGTGTTTACATGTCTGTTTGTCAGCATTCATCATACATTCATCATGCATAATCATAGCATTCGGATACTCATGTTGCAGCTGTTGCCGTGTATCTGTTGATTGTTGCCTCTTGCTATTTGTTGATACAGATCTCTCCAGTAGATTTTCCTCAAGTAGATGTGGGTGTGTCTGATCTCTCCATGTAGAGCCAACCCCTTAAGCAGAAAGTGTCTATCCTTTCCTGCCATTTCCCCACTGAGATACATCCTCGTGGATGACGGTTGCTTCCGTTCCCTCCCTACACGGGATGGGTTGTCCCTATTGAGTTCTTTCCTCATTAGGATGAGTCTTGTTTCAGTCTGCCTTTTTGGATCGATCCTAAATTGGCTTCCTGTTGGCTGTCTCCCGTGCTTCCCTGGGGCATAAATGAATAGTCGCTCACTAACCGGCACTCATTCATCTTATCCTCAGCGGAATTTGTTGGCCTCTACCTACGAACCGGTAGCTGTAAGTCCTCTCTTTACGGTCTTCTACCCACTACCCGGTAGTTGTAAATCCTTTTTCTCACTCTGTCTCTCAGCAGACTGTTTGTTGGCTTCTACCTACGAACCGGTAGTTGTAAGTCCTATCTTTGTGGTTTTCTACCTACTAACTGGTAGTTGTAAAATCCCACTTTCCTTCCCTAGCAGAGTTAACCCTTTGTGCTCATCCTATTGATGACTGGTTACTTTTCCGTGGTTTTCTGCCTACAAACCGGTAGATGTAATCCCCTCTTTGCGGTATTGATATTCTTTCCCCTTTGGATACTTGCCTTGATCAAGCAGTATTGTCCCCATTGGGTCTGCCCTTTCTTTTTGGATACTTGCTCCGAGTTAGCAACTTTATCCTCTTTTGATTGGTCATCTTTGCATACCTAGTCCTGGTACCGATGCCTTTCTTGTCGGTCGATTATTCATTTAACAACCTACAACCCGGTTATGGATAATCTTCCATGCGAGGTTATTATCTACGTTCTGACGGCTATAGATAATGTATCTCATGCACTCTTTGGTCAATCTTTCGATTGTTATCTCCAGCAGAGTAAGATTCATATTCCTTGTGGAATCGAATGTCCATCCTTTAACAAGTTTGCTTTCGCTCTCTTCAGGATGTTTTCGGTCGATTATTCATTTAACAACCTACAATCCGGTTATGGATAATCTTCCATGCGAGTGTATTATCTACGTTCTGACGGCTATAGATAATATATCTCATGCACTCTTTGGTCAATCTTTTGATTGTTATCACCAGCAGAGTAAGATTCGTATTCCTTGTGGAATCGAATGTCCATCCTTTAACAAGTTTGCCTTCGCTCTCTTCAGGATGATGTCGGTCGATTATTCATTTAACAACCTACAACCCGGTTATGGATAATCTTCCATGCGAGGTTATTATCTACGTTTTGACGGCTATAGATAATATATCTCATGCACTCTTTGGTCAATCTTTCGATTGTTATCACCAGCAGAGTAAGATTCGTATTCCTTGTGGAATCGAATGTCCATCCTTTAACAAGTTTGCCTTCGCTCTCTTCAGGATGATGTCGGTCGATTATTCATTTAACAACCTACAACCCGGTTATGGATAATCTTCCATGCGAGGTTATTATCTACGTTTTGACGGCTATAGATAATATATCTCATGCACTCTTTGGTCAATCTTTCGATTGTTATCACCAGCAGAGTAAGATTCGTATTCCTTGTGGAATCGAATGTCCATCCTTTAACAAGTTTGCCTTCGCTCTCTTCAGGATGATGTCGGTCGATTATTCATTTAACAACCTACAACCCGGTTATGGATAATCTTCCATGCGAGGTTATTATCTACGTTTTGACGGCTATAGATAATATATCTCATGCACTCTTTGGTCAATCTTTCGATTGTTATCACCAGCAGAGTAAGATTCGTATTCCTTGTGGAATCGAATGTCCATCCTTTAACAAGTTTGCCTTCGCTCTCTTCAGGATGATGTCGGTCGATTATTCATTTAACAACCTACAACCCGGTTATGGATAATCTTCCATGCGAGGTTATTATCTACGTTTTGACGGCTATAGATAATATATCTCATGCACTCTTTGGTCAATCTTTCGATTGTTATCACCAGCAGAGTAAGATTCGTATTCCTTGTGGAATCGAATGTCCATCCTTTAACAAGTTTGCCTTCGCTCTCTTCAGGATGATGTCGGTCGATTATTCATTTAACAACCTACAACCCGGTTATGGATAATCTTCCATGCGAGGTTATTATCTACGTTTTGACGGCTATAGATAATATATCTCATGCACTCTTTGGTCAATCTTTCGATTGTTATCACCAGCAGAGTAAGATTCGTATTCCTTGTGGAATCGAATGTCCATCCTTTAACAAGTTTGCCTTCGCTCTCTTCAGGATGATGTCGGTCGATTATTCATTTAACAACCTACAACCCGGTTATGGATAATCTTCCATGCGAGGTTATTATCTACGTTTTGACGGCTATAGATAATATATCTCATGCACTCTTTGGTCAATCTTTCGATTGTTATCACCAGCAGAGTAAGATTCGTATTCCTTGTGGAATCGAATGTCCATCCTTTAACAAGTTTGCCTTCGCTCTCTTCAGGATGATGTCGGTCGATTATTCATTTAACAACCTACAACCCGGTTATGGATAATCTTCCATGCGAGGTTATTATCTACGTTTTGACGGCTATAGATAATATATCTCATGCACTCTTTGGTCAATCTTTCGATTGTTATCACCAGCAGAGTAAGATTCGTATTCCTTGTGGAATCGAATGTCCATCCTTTAACAAGTTTGCCTTCGCTCTCTTCAGGATGATGTCGGTCGATTATTCATTTAACAACCTACAACCCGGTTATGGATAATCTTCCATGCGAGGTTATTATCTACGTTTTGACGGCTATAGATAATATATCTCATGCACTCTTTGGTCAATCTTTCGATTGTTATCACCAGCAGAGTAAGATTCGTATTCCTTGTGGAATCGAATGTCCATCCTTTAACAAGTTTGCCTTCGCTCTCTTCAGGATGATGTCGGTCGATTATTCATTTAACAACCTACAACCCGGTTATGGATAATCTTCCATGCGAGTGTATTATCTACGTTCTGACGGCTATAGATAATATATCTCATGCACTCTTTGGTCGATCTTTCGATTGTTATCACCAGCAGAGTAAGATTCGTATTCCTTGTGGAATCGAATGTCCATCCTTTAACAAGTTTGCCTTCGCTCTCTTCAGGATGATGTCGGTCGATTATTCATTTAACAACCTACAACCCGGTTATGGATAATCTTCCATGCGAGGTTATTATCTACGTTTTGACGGCTATAGATAATATATCTCATGCACTCTTTGGTCAATCTTTCGATTGTTATCACCAGCAGAGTAAGATTCGTATTCCTTGTGGAATCGAATGTCCATCCTTTAACAAGTTTGGCTTCGCTCTCTTCAGGATGATGTCGGTCGATTATTCATTTAACAACCTACAACCCGGTTATGGATAATCTTCCATGCGAGGTTATTATCTACGTTTTGACGGCTATAGATAATATATCTCATGCACTCTTTGGTCAATCTTTCGATTGTTATCACCAGCAGAGTAAGATTCGTATTCCTTGTGGAATCGAATGTCCATCCTTTAACAAGTTTGCCTTCGCTCTCTTCAGGATGATGTCGGTCGATTATTCATTTAACAACCTACAACCCGGTTATGGATAATCTTCCATGCGAGTGTATTATCTACGTTCTGACGGCTATAGATAATATATCTCATGCACTCTTTGGTCAATCTTTTGATTATTATCACCAGCAGAGTAAGATTCGTATTCCTTGTGGAATCGAATGTCCATCCTTTAACAAGTTTGCCTTCGCTCTCTTCAGGATGATGTCGGTCGATTATTCATTTAACAACCTACAACCCGGTTATGGATAATCTTCCATGCGAGGTTATTATCTACGTTTTGACGGCTATAGATAATATATCTCATGCACTCTTTGGTCAATCTTTCGATTGTTATCACCAGCAGAGTAAGATTCGTATTCCTTGTGGAATCGAATGTCCATCCTTTAACAAGTTTGCCTTCGCTCTCTTCAGGATGATGTCGGTCGATTATTCATTTAACAACCTACAACCCGGTTATGGATAATCTTCCATGCGAGGTTATTATCTACGTTTTGACGGCTATAGATAATATATCTCATGCACTCTTTGGTCAATCTTTCGATTGTTATCACCAGCAGAGTAAGATTCGTATTCCTTGTGGAATCGAATGTCCATCCTTTAACAAGTTTGCCTTCGCTCTCTTCAGGATGATGTCGGTCG
The DNA here is from genome assembly GCF_024323335.1 of Lathyrus oleraceus. Lineage (NCBI taxonomy): Eukaryota > Viridiplantae > Streptophyta > Magnoliopsida > Fabales > Fabaceae > Lathyrus > Lathyrus oleraceus. The sequence goes on from NC_066585.1 coordinate 192,020,512, forward strand.
ATTATTCATTTAACAACCTACAACCCGGTTATGGATAATCTTCCATGCGAGGTTATTATCTACGTTTTGACGGCTATAGATAATATATCTCATGCACTCTTTGGTCAATCTTTCGATTGTTATCACCAGCAGAGTAAGATTCGTATTCCTTGTGGAATCGAATGTCCATCCTTTAACAAGTTTGCCTTCGCTCTCTTCAGGATGATGTCGGTCGATTATTCATTTAACAACCTACAACCCGGTTATGGATAATCTTCCATGCGAGGTTATTATCTACGTTTTGACGGCTATAGATAATATATCTCATGCACTCTTTGGTCAATCTTTCGATTGTTATCACCAGCAGAGTAAGATTCGTATTCCTTGTGGAATCGAATGTCCATCCTTTAACAAGTTTGCCTTCGCTCTCTTCAGGATGATGTCGGTCGATTATTCATTTAACAACCTACAACCCGGTTATGGATAATCTTCCATGCGAGGTTATTATCTACGTTTTGACGGCTATAGATAATATATCTCATGCACTCTTTGGTCAATCTTTCGATTGTTATCACCAGCAGAGTAAGATTCGTATTCCTTGTGGAATCGAATGTCCATCCTTTAACAAGTTTGCCTTCGCTCTCTTCAGGATGATGTCGGTCGATTATTCATTTAACAACCTACAACCCGGTTATGGATAATCTTCCATGCGAGTGTATTATCTACGTTCTGACGGCTATAGATAATATATCTCATGCACTCTTTGGTCGATCTTTCGATTGTTATCACCAGCAGAGTAAGATTCGTATTCCTTGTGGAATCGAATGTCCATCCTTTAACAAGTTTGCCTTCGCTCTCTTCAGGATGATGTCGGTCGATTATTCATTTAACAACCTACAACCCGGTTATGGATAATCTTCCATGCGAGGTTATTATCTACGTTTTGACGGCTATAGATAATATATCTCATGCACTCTTTGGTCAATCTTTCGATTGTTATCACCAGCAGAGTAAGATTCGTATTCCTTGTGGAATCGAATGTCCATCCTTTAACAAGTTTGCCTTCGCTCTCTTCAGGATGATGTCGGTCGATTATTCATTTAACAACCTACAACCCGGTTATGGATAATCTTCCATGCGAGGTTATTATCTACGTTTTGACGGCTATAGATAATATATCTCATGCACTCTTTGGTCAATCTTTCGATTGTTATCACCAGCAGAGTAAGATTCGTATTCCTTGTGGAATCGAATGTCCATCCTTTAACAAGTTTGCCTTCGCTCTCTTCAGGATGATGTCGGTCGATTATTCATTTAACAACCTACAACCCGGTTATGGATAATCTTCCATGCGAGGTTATTATCTACGTTTTGACGGCTATAGATAATATATCTCATGCACTCTTTGGTCAATCTTTCGATTGTTATCACCAGCAGAGTAAGATTCGTATTCCTTGTGGAATCGAATGTCCATCCTTTAACAAGTTTGCCTTCGCTCTCTTCAGGATGATGTCGGTCGATTATTCATTTAACAACCTACAACCCGGTTATGGATAATCTTCCATGCGAGGTTATTATCTACGTTTTGACGGCTATAGATAATATATCTCATGCACTCTTTGGTCAATCTTTCGATTGTTATCACCAGCAGAGTAAGATTCGTATTCCTTGTGGAATCGAATGTCCATCCTTTAACAAGTTTGCCTTCGCTCTCTTCAGGATGATGTCGGTCGATTATTCATTTAACAACCTACAACCCGGTTATGGATAATCTTCCATGCGAGGTTATTATCTACGTTTTGACGGCTATAGATAATATATCTCATGCACTCTTTGGTCAATCTTTCGATTGTTATCACCAGCAGAGTAAGATTCGTATTCCTTGTGGAATCGAATGTCCATCCTTTAACAAGTTTGCCTTCGCTCTCTTCAGGATGATGTCGGTCGATTATTCATTTAACAACCTACAACCCGGTTATGGATAATCTTCCATGCGAGTGTATTATCTACGTTCTGACGGCTATAGATAATATATCTCATGCACTCTTTGGTCGATCTTTCGATTGTTATCACCAGCAGAGTAAGATTCGTATTCCTTGTGGAATCGAATGTCCATCCTTTAACAAGTTTGCCTTCGCTCTCTTCAGGATGATGTCGGTCGATTATTCATTTAACAACCTACAACCCGGTTATGGATAATCTTCCATGCGAGGTTATTATCTACGTTTTGACGGCTATAGATAATATATCTCATGCACTCTTTGGTCAATCTTTCGATTGTTATCACCAGCAGAGTAAGATTCGTATTCCTTGTGGAATCGAATGTCCATCCTTTAACAAGTTTGCCTTCGCTCTCTTCAGGATGATGTCGGTCGATTATTCATTTAACAACCTACAACCCGGTTATGGATAATCTTCCATGCGAGGTTATTATCTACGTTTTGACGGCTATAGATAATATATCTCATGCACTCTTTGGTCAATCTTTCGATTGTTATCACCAGCAGAGTAAGATTCGTATTCCTTGTGGAATCGAATGTCCATCCTTTAACAAGTTTGCCTTCGCTCTCTTCAGGATGATGTCGGTCGATTATTCATTTAACAACCTACAACCCGGTTATGGATAATCTTCCATGCGAGGTTATTATCTACGTTTTGACGGCTATAGATAATATATCTCATGCACTCTTTGGTCAATCTTTCGATTGTTATCACCAGCAGAGTAAGATTCGTATTCCTTGTGGAATCGAATGTCCATCCTTTAACAAGTTTGCCTTCGCTCTCTTCAGGATGATGTCGGTCGATTATTCATTTAACAACCTACAACCCGGTTATGGATAATCTTCCATGCGAGGTTATTATCTACGTTTTGACGGCTATAGATAATATATCTCATGCACTCTTTGGTCAATCTTTCGATTGTTATCACCAGCAGAGTAAGATTCGTATTCCTTGTGGAATCGAATGTCCATCCTTTAACAAGTTTGCCTTCGCTCTCTTCAGGATGATGTCGGTCGATTATTCATTTAACAACCTACAACCCGGTTATGGATAATCTTCCATGCGAGGTTATTATCTACGTTTTGACGGCTATAGATAATATATCTCATGCACTCTTTGGTCAATCTTTCGATTGTTATCACCAGCAGAGTAAGATTCGTATTCCTTGTGGAATCGAATGTCCATCCTTTAACAAGTTTGCCTTCGCTCTCTTCAGGATGATGTCGGTCGATTATTCATTTAACAACCTACAACCCGGTTATGGATAATCTTCCATGCGAGGTTATTATCTACGTTTTGACGGCTATAGATAATATATCTCATGCACTCTTTGGTCAATCTTTCGATTGTTATCACCAGCAGAGTAAGATTCGTATTCCTTGTGGAATCGAATGTCCATCCTTTAACAAGTTTGCCTTCGCTCTCTTCAGGATGATGTCGGTCGATTATTCATTTAACAACCTACAACCCGGTTATGGATAATCTTCCATGCGAGGTTATTATCTACGTTTTGACGGCTATAGATAATATATCTCATGCACTCTTTGGTCAATCTTTCGATTGTTATCACCAGCAGAGTAAGATTCGTATTCCTTGTGGAATCGAATGTCCATCCTTTAACAAGTTTGCCTTCGCTCTCTTCAGGATGATGTCGGTCGATTATTCATTTAACAACCTACAACCCGGTTATGGATAATCTTCCATGCGAGGTTATTATCTACGTTTTGACGGCTATAGATAATATATCTCATGCACTCTTTGGTCAATCTTTCGATTGTTATCACCAGCAGAGTAAGATTCGTATTCCTTGTGGAATCGAATGTCCATCCTTTAACAAGTTTGCCTTCGCTCTCTTCAGGATGATGTCGGTCGATTATTCATTTAACAACCTACAACCCGGTTATGGATAATCTTCCATGCGAGTGTATTATCTACGTTCTGACGGCTATAGATAATATATCTCATGCACTCTTTGGTCGATCTTTCGATTGTTATCACCAGCAGAGTAAGATTCGTATTCCTTGTGGAATCGAATGTCCATCCTTTAACAAGTTTGCCTTCGCTCTCTTCAGGATGATGTCGGTCGATTATTCATTTAACAACCTACAACCCGGTTATGGATAATCTTCCATGCGAGGTTATTATCTACGTTTTGACGGCTATAGATAATATATCTCATGCACTCTTTGGTCAATCTTTCGATTGTTATCACCAGCAGAGTAAGATTCGTATTCCTTGTGGAATCGAATGTCCATCCTTTAACAAGTTTGCCTTCGCTCTCTTCAGGATGATGTCGGTCGATTATTCATTTAACAACCTACAACCCGGTTATGGATAATCTTCCATGCGAGGTTATTATCTACGTTTTGACGGCTATAGATAATATATCTCATGCACTCTTTGGTCAATCTTTCGATTGTTATCACCAGCAGAGTAAGATTCGTATTCCTTGTGGAATCGAATGTCCATCCTTTAACAAGTTTGCCTTCGCTCTCTTCAGGATGATGTCGGTCGATTATTCATTTAACAACCTACAACCCGGTTATGGATAATTTTCCATGCGAGGTTATTATCTACGTTTTGACGGCTATAGATAATATATCTCATGCACTCTTTGGTCAATCTTTCGATTGTTATCACCAGCAGAGTAAGATTCGTATTCCTTGTGGAATCGAATGTCCATCCTTTAACAAGTTTGCCTTCGCTCTCTTCAGGATGATGTCGGTCGATTATTCATTTAACAACCTACAACCCGGTTATGGATAATCTTCCATGCGAGGTTATTATCTACGTTTTGACGGCTATAGATAATATATCTCATGCACTCTTTGGTCAATCTTTCGATTGTTATCACCAGCAGAGTAAGATTCGTATTCCTTGTGGAATCGAATGTCCATCCTTTAACAAGTTTGCCTTCGCTCTCTTCAGGATGATGTCGGTCGATTATTCATTTAACAACCTACAACCCGGTTATGGATAATCTTCCATGCGAGTGTATTATCTACGTTCTGACGGCTATAGATAATATATCTCATGCACTCTTTGGTCGATCTTTCGATTGTTATCTTCAGCAGAGTAAGATTCGTATTCCTTGTGGAATCGAATGTTCATCCTTTAACAAGTTTGCTTTCGCTCTCTTCAGGATGTTTTCGGTCGATTATTCATTTAACAACCTGCAACCCGGTTATGGATAATCTTCCATGCGAGTGTATTATCTACGTTCTGACGGCTATAGATAATATGTCTCATGCGCTCTTGGGTTGAAATCGTCCTCCCCAGTCGAGTAAGATTCGTATTTCTTGTGGAATCGAATGTCCATCCTTTAACAAGACTGCTTTTCTAAGCCCTCTTCAGGATGTTGAGTGTTTTTGGAACACAAACCAATTCACGCTTTGGCACTCATGCCAATTTTTTCCGGTATTCAGACCGAAGAAGTTTTCGACGATCAGGTCGATGTACTTATGTTTTTCCGGTATTCAGACCGAAGAAGTTTCCGACGATCAGGTCGATGTTCTTATGTTTTTCCGGTATTCAGACCGAAGAAGTTTCCGACGATCAGGTCGATGTACTTATGTTTTTCCGGTATTCAGACCGAAGAAGTTTCCGACGATCAGGTCGATGTACTTATGGCGCTCAGGCCAATTTTCCGGTATTCAGACTGAGGTGGCGTTCAGGCCAATTCCCGATGTTTCAGATCGACATCAAATCTCTCATACACCGATGCTCAGTATTTAGACTGACGAGCGGCGCTCAGGCCACGGTTATCCCTGTCTTACCATTTATTTTGGTATCCAGGTCGACGTTTTTGTTTCGGTATTTAGGCCGATTTCTTTTTTCCGTTCCAGACGGATTTTTCTTTCAAGACTGTTTCTTTGCCGATCCTGACAGGCGTTGTTTAATTATTTTCCCAGCAGAGTGCAAATTTCTACGGTTCTTAGTATTCAATCCCTGTTTACCCTGAAAGTCTGACAGCCATTGCTATCATCCGTTCGGGTTCCCAGCTGATTGAATAGGGGCAGCTGTAGCACCTCAAATTTGCACCTATCATTGTACATACATTCTCATATTAGGTCATAGCATAACATGGTCCACTGCATAGCATTGCATTGTCCCTTTTGCCCAAGTGCAAGATCATCAGGAGAATTAGGTCAAACTGATCAGGAGATCAGTCAACCAAGCAAGCAAGTGTGTTTTTCATTGAGCCAAGGCCTTAGGGTTGGTCCAACATGTTCACATGACTTGGGGATCCATTTGAAATGTTTGGGTCAAAGATTGGATGCTCAGAGGTCATCAGTCCATGCACAATCAGTCAGAAACCCTAAAAAGTCAAACTTGGTCAAATGTGATTGATTTTATGGTTTTGATGGATGGATTTGGTTTGAGAGAGCTTATTCATGTCCAAATAGGCCTCATATATCATGGCAAACATCATCAGTGAAGAATTTGAAGCCAAACAGAAAATTTCCAAAAATAGAAACTGGACCTGTAATTTTAACTGCCAAAAATGGAAACTTCTTGATCCCAAACTTACATCATGATACAAGCTTCAAATGAATTTTTTCCCAACATGAAAGTTGAAGATCTTGTTCTCCCATTTCCAAAAAGTCCAAGAACTCTCAATTCCCATGTATGGTTGGCAAGATATGATCAAATCATTTTCACAAATTCTTGAACTTCAAAAGGCCATATCTCTCAAACCATTTGGCCAAATTTGGTGAGGTTTTTTCCAACAAGTCATATTTAACCTCCTCTTTCCAAAAATGTAACTTTCATGTACCAAAACCCTATGGATCAAAATGGCATTTTTTCACTATCATGTTTAAATTTCAAGTGTGGTACAAAATTGAATTTTTGAATTAAGCACTTTCCATCAGAATGGCCAATTGGGAATGATTTAAAATGCTATTTGTGACTTGTGGAAGGCCCAAAATTCGTGCTCCTACCACCACACCTCACCATGTGCACCAAAATGACCAATTAGCAATTTGCTTCATTAAGTTAAGTGTGCTTAACCTTTCATTAAGGGAACCTTAAACAGGCAATAAAAACTCATTTTCTGGTCAGTATCCAACCCTAGCAGCCACAGAAAGAAGAGAATCGACTCACTCTCTCAAAAACCTCATTTCTTGCCATTTTCAATTTCTGCAAAAAAAAACTTCAAAGAACTGGACCTTGCCTTTGTTGCTTCACCATCTAAACAGCATTGTGAGCTCTTTCCAACATGGTTTCACCAACTGTAACCAACCTTTGCTCGACTGTTTTTCAAAGTTCCATTAATGGCAAAGTTTGATTGAAGCTGTTTCAAGTTGTTCCAAGCCAAACCAACTTCACCATTCACCTTGTGGAGCTTGGACCTTCACCTGTTTTGAGCATTTGCAAGCAAACAACATCAAAATCTCAGCTGCTCTTCACTCTTGGTAAATTTTCGACTCTCACCTTTTCCAAAACCATGGTATGCACTTTGTAGATCTCTTGTCCCTGAGCACATTAAGCTTCGAATCACATGATTTGGTTGAGTAGTTTAGGAGATATGCTGAAATGAAGTTTGATGATGAATTCTATTCTTGCTCGATTCATGAGTTGTGTTGTGTTTTAGTAAAAATCAATGATGGATTCATGTTAGTCATGCTTCGCTGATCATTTCTGTGTATCCAATTGTGATTTCTGGAAAAAATTATGGTTGAGTCGAATTTGAGATGGTGATGTTGTTCACTGTAGCGAAAACCCTAGAACACATTGCCTTGCCCAGAATTTGGACTGTTCACGTGCGTGCATGTCACTGTTTCTCCATGAGCCAATGAGATCATTTCGTTTTCGTGCCCAAAACGGCGGTGTTTTGATAAGTGACCTTGTTAATTACAAAAATGCCATTCGTGGCACATGGCTTATTGGAATTAAGTTATTTCTTTTCATTTTAATTTCACTTTTGATCTCTAACTTACAAAAATCATATCATCATCATCTTTGATCCAAATTTCGTGGGAATTTTTGCATTATTTTCATCATGATCTCTACTTTTTTATCATATTTTTTCCAGAATTTTGTGATCATTGGATTTTATTTGGCATATTGGTTTGTAACATGTATCCATTTCTTGCACATTCCACCAAAACCTTTGTGAAATGGTCATGACTTATCCTATGGACTTGAAACGTTTTGAGCACAAACTAGACACATTCATGTTTATTTTGATGTAGAGTTTATGAATTTATCTTATCTGGATTGTGAGTTGTGAATTTTTGAATTAGGGTGTGACAATTTGTGTCACACCATTGATGTGCAACTTGTTGATTTTCTTAGCCATGCCTATTGACCTCAACATGGATTGAATTTTTGCATGATGGAGCTTGAATATGTCTAGTTTGTATGTGAATTTTTGTGGAATTATTTATGGCATTTTCCATTTGTTTGAGATTTTCTCCCTTGTTTGACCAAAATGTTGACCTTATGTGATGCATGTGCCCATTTGTTTTGTGAAATGCTCATACTTTATTAGATGGACATGAAATTTGATATGTGATTACTAGACATCTTAAGCTTTGCCATGGTTTTAGTCCCATTCATTTATCATATGCCATCCCTGATTTATGATTTTTTCAAGTTGATGCATGTTTGGTTGACTTCTTTGAGCATGTTCAAAATTGCCTTGCCTTTCTGATTTTCATTGACTACCTTCTACTTGTCCAAATGAGATGAAATTTGACATGACTACCTTCTACTATGGAAGAAGAGTAGTACCGGGTGGTTGATTCCTGGGCCTGTGTGTTTACATGTCTGTTTGTCAGCATTCATCATACATTCATCATGCATAATCATAGCATTCGGATACTCATGTTGCAGCTGTTGCCGTGTATCTGTTGATTGTTGCCTCTTGCTATTTGTTGATACAGATCTCTCCAGTAGATTTTCCTCAAGTAGATGTGGGTGTGTCTGATCTCTCCATGTAGAGCCAACCCCTTAAGCAGAAAGTGTCTATCCTTTCCTGCCATTTCCCCACTGAGATACATCCTCGTGGATGACGGTTGCTTCCGTTCCCTCCCTACACGGGATGGGTTGTCCCTATTGAGTTCTTTCCTCATTAGGATGAGTCTTGTTTCAGTCTGCCTTTTTGGATCGATCCTAAATTGGCTTCCTGTTGGCTGTCTCCCGTGCTTCCCTGGGGCATAAATGAATAGTCGCTCACTAACCGGCACTCATTCATCTTATCCTCAGCGGAATTTGTTGGCCTCTACCTACGAACCGGTAGCTGTAAGTCCTCTCTTTACGGTCTTCTACCCACTACCCGGTAGTTGTAAATCCTTTTTCTCACTCTGTCTCTCAGCAGACTGTTTGTTGGCTTCTACCTACGAACCGGTAGTTGTAAGTCCTATCTTTGTGGTTTTCTACCTACTAACTGGTAGTTGTAAAATCCCACTTTCCTTCCCTAGCAGAGTTAACCCTTTGTGCTCATCCTATTGATGACTGGTTACTTTTCCGTGGTTTTCTGCCTACAAACCGGTAGATGTAATCCCCTCTTTGCGGTATTGATATTCTTTCCCCTTTGGATACTTGCCTTGATCAAGCAGTATTGTCCCCATTGGGTCTGCCCTTTCTTTTTGGATACTTGCTCCGAGTTAGCAACTTTATCCTCTTTTGATTGGTCATCTTTGCATACCTAGTCCTGGTACCGATGCCTTTCTTGTCGGTTGATTATTCATTTAACAACCTACAACCCGGTTATGGATAATCTTCCATGCGAGGTTATTATCTACGTTCTGACGGCTATAGATAATGTATCTCATGCACTCTTTGGTCAATCTTTCGATTGTTATCTCCAGCAGAGTAAGATTCGTATTCCTTGTGGAATCGAATGTCCATCCTTTAACAAGTTTGCCTTCGCTCTCTTCAGGATGTTTTCGGTCGATTATTCATTTAACAACCTACAATCCGGTTATGGATAATCTTCCATGCGAGTGTATTATCTACGTTCTGACGGCTATAGATAATATATCTCATGCACTCTTTGGTCAATCTTTTGATTGTTATCTCCAGCAGAGTAAGATTCGTATTCCTTGTGGAATCGAATGTCCATCCTTTAACAAGTTTGCCTTCGCTCTCTTCAGGATGATGTCGGTCGATTATTCATTTAACAACCTACAACCCGGTTATGGATAATCTTCCATGCGAGGTTATTATCTACGTTTTGACGGCTATAGATAATATATCTCATGCACTCTTTGGTCAATCTTTCGATTGTTATCACCAGCAGAGTAAGATTCGTATTCCTTGTGGAATCGAATGTCCATCCTTTAACAAGTTTGCCTTCGCTCTCTTCAGGATGATGTCGGTCGATTATTCATTTAACAACCTACAACCCGGTTATGGATAATCTTCCATGCGAGGTTATTATCTACGTTTTGACGGCTATAGATAATATATCTCATGCACTCTTTGGTCAATCTTTCGATTGTTATCACCAGCAGAGTAAGATTCGTATTCCTTGTGGAATCGAATGTCCATCCTTTAACAAGTTTGCCTTCGCTCTCTTCAGGATGATGTCGGTCGATTATTCATTTAACAACCTACAACCCGGTTATGGATAATCTTCCATGCGAGGTTATTATCTACGTTTTGACGGCTATAGATAATATATCTCATGCACTCTTTGGTCAATCTTTCGATTGTTATCACCAGCAGAGTAAGATTCGTATTCCTTGTGGAATCGAATGTCCATCCTTTAACAAGTTTGCCTTCGCTCTCTTCAGGATGATGTCGGTCGATTATTCATTTAACAACCTACAACCCGGTTATGGATAATCTTCCATGCGAGGTTATTATCTACGTTTTGACGGCTATAGATAATATATCTCATGCACTCTTTGGTCAATCTTTCGATTGTTATCACCAGCAGAGTAAGATTCGTATTCCTTGTGGAATCGAATGTCCATCCTTTAACAAGTTTGCCTTCGCTCTCTTCAGGATGATGTCGGTCGATTATTCATTTAACAACCTACAACCCGGTTATGGATAATCTTCCATGCGAGGTTATTATCTACGTTTTGACGGCTATAGATAATATATCTCATGCACTCTTTGGTCAATCTTTCGATTGTTATCACCAGCAGAGTAAGATTCGTATTCCTTGTGGAATCGAATGTCCATCCTTTAACAAGTTTGCCTTCGCTCTCTTCAGGATGATGTCGGTCGATTATTCATTTAACAACCTACAACCCGGTTATGGATAATCTTCCATGCGAGGTTATTATCTACGTTTTGACGGCTATAGATAATATATCTCATGCACTCTTTGGTCAATCTTTCGATTGTTATCACCAGCAGAGTAAGATTCGTATTCCTTGTGGAATCGAATGTCCATCCTTTAACAAGTTTGCCTTCGCTCTCTTCAGGATGATGTCGGTCGATTATTCATTTAACAACCTACAACCCGGTTATGGATAATCTTCCATGCGAGGTTATTATCTACGTTTTGACGGCTATAGATAATATATCTCATGCACTCTTTGGTCAATCTTTCGATTGTTATCACCAGCAGAGTAAGATTCGTATTCCTTGTGGAATCGAATGTCCATCCTTTAACAAGTTTGCCTTCGCTCTCTTCAGGATGATGTCGGTCGATTATTCATTTAACAACCTACAACCCGGTTATGGATAATCTTCCATGCGAGGTTATTATCTACGTTTTGACGGCTATAGATAATATATCTCATGCACTCTTTGGTCAATCTTTCGATTGTTATCACCAGCAGAGTAAGATTCGTATTCCTTGTGGAATCGAATGTCCATCCTTTAACAAGTTTGCCTTCGCTCTCTTCAGGATGATGTCGGTCGATTATTCATTTAACAACCTACAACCCGGTTATGGATAATCTTCCATGCGAGGTTATTATCTACGTTTTGACGGCTATAGATAATATATCTCATGCACTCTTTGGTCAATCTTTCGATTGTTATCACCAGCAGAGTAAGATTCGTATTCCTTGTGGAATCGAATGTCCATCCTTTAACAAGTTTGCCTTCGCTCTCTTCAGGATGATGTCGGTCGATTATTCATTTAACAACCTACAACCCGGTTATGGATAATCTTCCATGCGAGGTTATTATCTACGTTTTGACGGCTATAGATAATATATCTCATGCACTCTTTGGTCAATCTTTCGATTGTTATCACCAGCAGAGTAAGATTCGTATTCCTTGTGGAATCGAATGTCCATCCTTTAACAAGTTTGCCTTCGCTCTCTTCAGGATGATGTCGGTCGATTATTCATTTAACAACCTACAACCCGGTTATGGATAATCTTCCATGCGAGGTTATTATCTACGTTTTGACGGCTATAGATAATATATCTCATGCACTCTTTGGTCAATCTTTTGATTGTTATCACCAGCAGAGTAAGATTCGTATTCCTTGTGGAATCGAATGTCCATCCTTTAACAAGTTTGCCTTCGCTCTCTTCAGGATGATGTCGGTCGATTATTCATTTAACAACCTACAACCCGGTTATGGATAATCTTCCATGCGAGGTTATTATCTACGTTTTGACGGCTATAGATAATATATCTCATGCACTCTTTGGTCGATCTTTCGATTGTTATCACCAGCAGAGTAAGATTCGTATTCCTTGTGGAATCGAATGTCCATCCTTTAACAAGTTTGCCTTCGCTCTCTTCAGGATGATGTCGGTCGATTATTCATTTAACAACCTACAACCCGGTTATGGATAATCTTCCATGCGAGGTTATTATCTACGTTTTGACGGCTATAGATAATATATCTCATGCACTCTTTGGTCAATCTTTCGATTGTTATCACCAGCAGAGTAAGATTCGTATTCCTTGTGGAATCGAATGTCCATCCTTTAACAAGTTTGCCTTCGCTCTCTTCAGGATGATGTCGGTCGATTATTCATTTAACAACCTACAACCCGGTTATGGATAATCTTCCATGCGAGTGTATTATCTACGTTCTGACGGCTATAGATAATATATCTCATGCACTCTTTGGTCGATCTTTCGATTGTTATCACCAGCAGAGTAAGATTCGTATTCCTTGTGGAATCGAATGTCCATCCTTTAACAAGTTTGCCTTCGCTCTCTTCAGGATGATGTCGGTCGATTATTCATTTAACAACCTACAACCCGGTTATGGATAATCTTCCATGCGAGTGTATTATCTACGTTCTGACGGCTATAGATAATATATCTCATGCACTCTTTGGTCAATCTTTCGATTGTTATCTCCAGCAGAGTAAGATTCGTGTTCCTTGTGGAATCGAATGTCCATCCTTTAACAAGTTTGCCTTCGCTCTCTTCAGGATGATGTCGGTCGATTATTCATTTAACAACCTACAACCCGGTTATGGATAATCTTCCATGCGAGTGTATTATCTACGTTCTGACGGCTATAGATAATATATCTCATGCACTCTTTGGTCGATCTTTCGATTGTTATCTCCAGCAGAGTAAGATTCGTATTCCTTGTGGAATCGAATGTTCATCCTTTAACAAGTTTGCTTTCGCTCTCTTCAGGATGTTTTCGGTCGATTATTCATTTAACAACCTGCAACCCGGTTATGGATAATCTTCCATGCGAGTGTATTATCTACGTTATGACGGCTATAGATAATATGTCTCATGCGCTCTTGGGTCGAAGTCGTCCTCCCCAATCGAGTAAGATTCGTATTTCTTGTGGAATCGAATGTCCATCCTTTAACAAGACTGCTTTTCTAAGCCCTCTTCAGGATGTTGAGTGTTTTTGGAACACAAACCAATTCACGCTTTGGCACTCATGCCAATTTTTTCCGGTATTCAGACCGAAGAAGTTTCCGACGATCAGGTCGAAGTACTTATGTTTTTCCGGTATTCAGACCGAAGAAGTTTCCGACGATCAGGTCGATGTACTTATGTTTTTCCGGTATTCAGACCGAAGAAGTTTCCGACGATCAGGTCGATGTACTTATGTTTTTCCGGTATTCAGACCGAAGAAGTTTCCGACGATCAGGTCGATGTACTTATGGCGCTCAGGCCAATTTTCCGGTATTCAGACCGAGGTGGCGTTCAGGCCAATTCCCGATGTTTCAGATCGACATCAAATCTCTCATACACTGATGCTCAGTATTTAGACTGACGAGCGGCGCTCAGGCCACGGTTATCCCTGTGTTACCATTTATTTTGGTATCCAGGTCGACGTTTTTGTTTCGGTATTTAGGCCGATTTCTTTTTTCCGTTCCAGACGGATTTTTCTTTCAAGACTGTTTCTTTGCCGATCCTGACAGGCGTTGTTTAATTATTTTCCCAGCAGAGTGCAAATTTCTACGGTTCTTAGTATTCAATCCCTATTTACCCTGAAAGTCTGACAGCCATTGCTATCATCCGTTCGGGTTCCCAGCTGATTGAATAGGGGCAGCTGTAGCACCTCAAATTTGCACCTATCATTGTACATACATTCTCATATTAGGTCATAGCATAACATGGTCCACTGCATAGCATTGCATTGTCCCTTTTGCCCAAGTGCAAGATCATCAGGAGAATTAGGTCAAACTGATTAGGAGATCAGTCAACCAAGCAAGCAAGTGTGTTTTTCATTGAGCTAAGGCCTTAGGGTTGGTCCAACATGTTCACATGACTTGGGGATCCATTTGAAATGTTTGGGTCAAAGATTGGATGCTCAGAGGTCATCAGTCCATGCACAATCAGTCAGAAACCCTAAAAAGTCAAACTTGGTCAACTGTGATTGATTTTATGGTTTTGATGGATGGATTTGGTTTGAGAGAGCTTATTCATGTCCAAATAGGCCTCATATATCATGGCAAACATCATCAGTGAAGAATTTGAAGCCAAACAGAAAATTTCCAAAAATAGAAACTGGACCTGTAATTTTAACTGCCAAAAATGGAAACTTCTTGATCCCAAACTTACATCATGATACAAGCTTCAAATGAATTTTTGCCCAACATGAAAGTTGAATATCTTGTTCTCCCATTTCCAAAAAGTCCAAGAACTCTCAATTCCCATGTATGGTTGGCAAGATATGATCAAATCATTTTCACAAATTCTTGAACTTCAAAAGGCCATATCTCTCAAACCATTTGGCCAAATTTGGTGAGGTTTTTTCCAACAAGTCATATTTAACCTCCTCTTTCCAAAAATGTAACTTTCATGTACCAAAACCCTATGGATCAAAATGGCATTTTTTCACTATCATGTTTAAATTTCAAGTGTGGTACAAAATTGAATTTTTGAATTAAGCACTTTCCATCAGAATGGCCAATTGGGAATGATTTAAAATGCTATTTGTGACTTGTGGAAGGCCCAAAATTCGTGCTCCTACCACCACACCTCACCATGTGCACCAAAATGACCAATTAGCAATTTGCTTCATTAAGTTAAGTGTGCTTAACCTTTCATTAAGGGAACCTTAAACAGGCAATAAAAACTCATTTTCTGGTCAGTATGCAACCCTAGCAGCCACAGAAAGAAGAGAATCGACTCACTCTCTCAAAAACCTCATTTCTTGCCATTTTCAATTTCTGCAAAAAAAAACTTCAAAGAACTGGACCTTGCCTTTGTTGCTTCACCATCTAAACAGCATTGTGAGCTCTTTCCAACATGGTTTCACCAACTGTAACCAACCTTTGCTCGACTGTTTTTCAAAGTTCCATTAATGGCAAAGTTTGATTGAAGCTGTTTCAAGTTGTTCCAAGCCAAACCAACTTCACCATTCACCTTGTGGAGCTTGGACCTTCACCTGTTTTGAGCATTTGCAAGCAAACAACATCAAAATCTCAGCTGCTCTTCACTCTTGGTAAATTTTCGACTCTCACCTTTTCCAAAACCATGGTATGCACTTTGTAGATCTCTTGTCCCTGAGCACATTAAGCTTCGAATCACATGATTTGGTTGAGTAGTTTAGGAGATATGCTGAAATGAAGTTTGATGATGAATTCTATTCTTGCTCGATTCATGAGTTGTGTTGTGTTTTAGTAAAAATCAATGATGGATTCATGTTAGTCATGCTTCGCTG
This sequence comes from Lathyrus oleraceus, assembly GCF_024323335.1. NCBI lineage: Eukaryota > Viridiplantae > Streptophyta > Magnoliopsida > Fabales > Fabaceae > Lathyrus > Lathyrus oleraceus. Next base: position 192,036,512 of record NC_066585.1, read on the forward strand.
ATCATTTCTGTGTATCCAATTGTGATTTCTGGAAAAAATTATGGTTGAGTCGAATTTGAGATGGTGATGTTGTTCACTGTAGCGAAAACCCTAGAACACATTGCCTTGCCCAGAATTTGGACTGTTCACGTGCGTGCATGTCACTGTTTCTCCATGAGCCAATGAGATCATTTCGTTTTCGTGCCCAAAACGGCGGTGTTTTGATAAGTGACCTTGTTAATTACAAAAATGCCATTCGTGGCACATGGCTTATTGGAATTAAGTTATTTCTTTTCATTTTAATTTCACTTTTGATCTCTAACTTACAAAAATCATATCATCATCATCTTTGATCCAAATTTCGTGGGAATTTTTGCATTATTTTCATCATGATCTCTACTTTTTTATCATATTTTTTCCAGAATTTTGTGATCATTGGATTTTATTTGGCATATTGGTTTGTAACATGTATCCATTTCTTGCACATTCCACCAAAACCTTTGTGAAATGGTCATGACTTATCCTATGGACTTGAAACGTTTTGAGCACAAACTAGACACATTCATGTTTATTTTGATGTAGAGTTTATGAATTTATCTTATCTGGATTGTGAGTTGTGAATTTTTGAATTAGGGTGTGACAATTTGTGTCACACCATTGATGTGCAACTTGTTGATTTTCTTAGCCATGCCTATTGACCTCAAAATGGATTGAATTTTTGCATGATGGAGCTTGAATATGTCTAGTTTGTATGTGAATTTTTGTGGAATTATTTATGGCATTTTCCATTTGTTTGAGATTTTCTCCCCTGTTTGACCAAAATGTTGACCTTATGTGATGCATGTGCCCATTTGTTTTGTGAAATGCTCATACTTTATTAGATGGACATGAAATTTGATATGTGATTACTAGACATCTTAAGCTTTGCCATGGTTTTAGTCCCATTCATTTATCATATGCCATCCCTGATTTATGATTTTTTCAAGTTGATGCATGTTTGGTTGACTTCTTTGAGCATGTTCAAAATTGCCTTGCCTTTCTGATTTTCATTGACTACCTTCTACTTGTCCAAATGAGATGAAATTTGACATGACTACCTTCTACTATGGAAGAAGAGTAGTACCGGGTGGTTGATTCCTGGGCCTGTGTGTTTACATGTCTGTTTGTCAGCATTCATCATACATTCATCATGCATAATCATAGCATTCGGATACTCATGTTGCAGCTGTTGCCGTGTATCTGTTGATTGTTGCCTCTTGCTATTTGTTGATACAGATCTCTCCAGTAGATTTTCCTCAAGTAGATGTGGGTGTGTCTGATCTCTCCATGTAGAGCCAACCCCTTAAGCAGAAAGTGTCTATCCTTTCCTGCCATTTCCCCACTGAGATACATCCTCGTGGATGACGGTTGCTTCCGTTCCCTCCCTACACGGGATGGGTTGTCCCTATTGAGTTCTTTCCTCATTAGGATGAGTCTTGTTTCAGTCTGCCTTTTTGGATCGATCCTAAATTGGCTTCCTGTTGGCTGTCTCCCGTGCTTCCCTGGGGCATAAATGAATAGTCGCTCACTAACCGGCACTCATTCATCTTATCCTCAGCGGAATTTGTTGGCCTCTACCTACGAACCGGTAGCTGTAAGTCCTCTCTTTACGGTCTTCTACCCACTACCCGGTAGTTGTAAATCCTTTTTCTCACTCTGTCTCTCAGCAGACTGTTTGTTGGCTTCTACCTACGAACCGGTAGTTGTAAGTCCTATCTTTGTGGTTTTCTACCTACTAACTGGTAGTTGTAAAATCCCACTTTCCTTCCCTAGCAGAGTTAACCCTTTGTGCTCATCCTATTGATGACTGGTTACTTTTCCGTGGTTTTCTGCCTACAAACCGGTAGATGTAATCCCCTCTTTGCGGTATTGATATTCTTTCCCCTTTGGATACTTGCCTTGATCAAGCAGTATTGTCCCCATTGGGTCTGCCCTTTCTTTTTGGATACTTGCTCCGAGTTAGCAACTTTATCCTCTTTTGATTGGTCATCTTTGCATACCTAGTCCTGGTACCGATGCCTTTCTTGTCGGTTGATTATTCATTTAACAACCTACCACCCGGTTATGGATAATCTTCCATGCGAGGTTATTATCTACGTTCTGACGGCTATAGATAATGTATCTCATGCACTCTTTGGTCAATCTTTCGATTGTTATCTCCAGCAGAGTAAGATTCGTATTCCTTGTGGAATCGAATGTCCATCCTTTAACAAGTTTGCTTTCGCTCTCTTCAGGATGTTTTCGGTCGATTATTCATTTAACAACCTACAATCCGGTTATGGATAATCTTCCATGCGAGTGTATTATCTACGTTCTGACGGCTATAGATAATATATCTCATGCACTCTTTGGTCAATCTTTTGATTGTTATCTCCAGCAGAGTAAGATTCGTATTCCTTGTGGAATCGAATGTCCATCCTTTAACAAGTTTGCCTTCGCTCTCTTCAGGATGATGTCGGTCGATTATTCATTTAACAACCTACAACCCGGTTATGGATAATCTTCCATGCGAGGTTATTATCTACGTTTTGACGGCTATAGATAATATATCTCATGCACTCTTTGGTCAATCTTTCGATTGTTATCACCAGCAGAGTAAGATTCGTATTCCTTGTGGAATCGAATGTCCATCCTTTAACAAGTTTGCCTTCGCTCTCTTCAGGATGATGTCGGTCGATTATTCATTTAACAACCTACAACCCGGTTATGGATAATCTTCCATGCGAGGTTATTATCTACGTTTTGACGGCTATAGATAATATATCTCATGCACTCTTTGGTCAATCTTTCGATTGTTATCACCAGCAGAGTAAGATTCGTATTCCTTGTGGAATCGAATGTCCATCCTTTAACAAGTTTGCCTTCGCTCTCTTCAGGATGATGTCGGTCGATTATTCATTTAACTACCTACAACCCGGTTATGGATAATCTTCCATGCGAGGTTATTATCTACGTTTTGACGGCTATAGATAATATATCTCATGCACTCTTTGGTCAATCTTTCGATTGTTATCACCAGCAGAGTAAGATTCGTATTCCTTGTGGAATCGAATGTCCATCCTTTAACAAGTTTGCCTTCGCTCTCTTCAGGATGATGTCGGTCGATTATTCATTTAACAACCTACAACCCGGTTATGGATAATCTTCCATGCGAGGTTATTATCTACGTTTTGACGGCTATAGATAATATATCTCATGCACTCTTTGGTCAATCTTTCGATTGTTATCACCAGCAGAGTAAGATTCGTATTCCTTGTGGAATCGAATGTCCATCCTTTAACAAGTTTGCCTTCGCTCTCTTCAGGATGATATCGGTCGATTATTCATTTAACAACCTACAACCCGGTTATGGATAATCTTCCATGCGAGGTTATTATCTACGTTTTGACGGCTATAGATAATATATCTCATGCACTCTTTGGTCAATCTTTCGATTGTTATCACCAGCAGAGTAAGATTCGTATTCCTTGTGGAATCGAATGTCCATCCTTTAACAAGTTTGCCTTCGCTCTCTTCAGGATGATGTCGGTCGATTATTCATTTAACAACCTACAACCCGGTTATGGATAATCTTCCATGCGAGGTTATTATCTACGTTTTGACGGCTATAGATAATATATCTCATGCACTCTTTGGTCAATCTTTCGATTGTTATCACCAGCAGAGTAAGATTCGTATTCCTTGTGGAATCGAATGTCCATCCTTTAACAAGTTTGCCTTCGCTCTCTTCAGGATGATGTCGGTCGATTATTCATTTAACAACCTACAACCCGGTTATGGATAATCTTCCATGCGAGGTTATTATCTACGTTTTGACGGCTATAGATAATATATCTCATGCACTCTTTGGTCAATCTTTCGATTGTTATCACCAGCAGAGTAAGATTCGTATTCCTTGTGGAATCGAATGTCCATCCTTTAACAAGTTTGCCTTCGCTCTCTTCAGGATGATGTCGGTCGATTATTCATTTAACAACCTACAACCCGGTTATGGATAATCTTCCATGCGAGGTTATTATCTACGTTTTGACGGCTATAGATAATATATCTCATGCACTCTTTGGTCAATCTTTCGATTGTTATCACCAGCAGAGTAAGATTCGTATTCCTTGTGGAATCGAATGTCCATCCTTTAACAAGTTTGCCTTCGCTCTCTTCAGGATGATGTCGGTCGATTATTCATTTAACAACCTACAACCCGGTTATGGATAATCTTCCATGCGAGGTTATTATCTACGTTTTGACGGCTATAGATAATATATCTCATGCACTCTTTGGTCAATCTTTCGATTGTTATCACCAGCAGAGTAAGATTCGTATTCCTTGTGGAATCGAATGTCCATCCTTTAACAAGTTTGCCTTCGCTCTCTTCAGGATGATGTCGGTCGATTATTCATTTAACAACCTACAACCCGGTTATGGATAATCTTCCATGCGAGTGTATTATCTACGTTCTAACGGCTATAGATAATATATCTCATGCACTCTTTGGTCGATCTTTCGATTGTTATCACCAGCAGAGTAAGATTCGTATTCCTTGTGGAATCGAATGTCCATCCTTTAACAAGTTTGCCTTCGCTCTCTTCAGGATGATGTCGGTCGATTATTCATTTAACAACCTACAACCCGGTTATGGATAATCTTCCATGCGAGGTTATTATCTACGTTTTGACGGCTATAGATAATATATCTCATGCACTCTTTGGTCAATCTTTCGATTGTTATCACCAGTAGAGTAAGATTCGTATTCCTTGTGGAATCGAATGTCCATCCTTTAACAAGTTTGCCTTCGCTCTCTTCAGGATGATGTTGGTCGATTATTCATTTAACAACCTACAACCCGGTTATGGATAATCTTCCATGCGAGGTTATTATCTACGTTTTGACGGCTATAGATAATATATCTCATGCACTCTTTGGTCAATCTTTCGATTGTTATCACCAGCAGAGTAAGATTCGTATTCCTTGTGGAATCGAATGTCCATCCTTTAACAAGTTTGCCTTCGCTCTCTTCAGGATGATGTCGGTCGATTATTCATTTAACAACCTACAACCCGGTTATGGATAATCTTCCATGCGAGGTTATTATCTACGTTTTGACGGCTATAGATAATATATCTCATGCACTCTTTGGTCAATCTTTCGATTGTTATCACCAGCAGAGTAAGATTCGTATTCCTTGTGGAATCGAATGTCCATCCTTTAACAAGTTTGCCTTCGCTCACTTCAGGATGATGTCGGTCGATTATTCATTTAACAACCTACAACCCGGTTATGGATAATCTTCCATGCGAGGTTATTATCTACGTTTTGACGGCTATAGATAATATATCTCATGCACTCTTTGGTCAATCTTTCGATTGTTATCACCAGCAGAGTAAGATTCGTATTCCTTGTGGAATCGAATGTCCATCCTTTAACAAGTTTGCCTTCGCTCTCTTCAGGATGATGTCGGTCGATTATTCATTTAACAACCTACAACCCGGTTATGGATAATCTTCCATGCGAGTGTATTATCTACGTTCTGACGGCTATAGATAATATATCTCATGCACTCTTTGGTCGATCTTTCGATTGTTATCTCCAGCAGAGTAAGATTCGTATTCCTTGTGGAATCGAATGTTCATCCTTTAACAAGTTTGCTTCGCTCTCTTCAGGATGTTTTCGGTCGATTATTCATTTAACAACCTGCAACCCGGTTATGGATAATCTTCCATGCGAGTGTATTATCTACGTTCTGACGGCTATAGATAATATGTCTCATGCACTCTTTGGTCAATCTTTCGATTGTTATCACCAGCAGAGTAAGATTCGTATTCCTTGTGGAATCGAATGTCCATCCTTTAACAAGTTTGCCTTCGCTCTCTTCAGGATGATGTCGGTCGATTATTCATTTAACAACCTACAACCCAGTTATGGATAATCTTCCATGCGAGGTTATTATCTACGTTTTGACGGCTATAGATAATATATCTCATGCACTCTTTGGTCAATCTTTCGATTGTTATCACCAGCAGAGTAAGATTCGTATTCCTTGTGGAATCGAATGTCCATCCTTTAACAAGTTTGCCTTCGCTCTCTTCAGGATGATGTCGGTCGATTATTCATTTAACAACCTACAACCCGGTTATGGATAATCTTCCATGCGAGGTTATTATCTACGTTTTGACGGCTATAGATAATATATCTCATGCACTCTTTGGTCAATCTTTCGATTGTTATCACCAGCAGAGTAATATTCGTATTCCTTGTGGAATCGAATGTCCATCCTTTAACAAGTTTGCCTTCGCTCTCTTCAGGATGATGTCGGTCGATTATTCATTTAACAACCTACAACCCGGTTATGGATAATCTTCCATGCGAGTGTATTATCTACGTTCTGACGGCTATAGATAATATATCTCATGCACTCTTTGGTCGATCTTTCGATTGTTATCACCAGCAGAGTAAGATTCGTATTCCTTGTGGAATCGAATGTCCATCCTTTAACAAGTTTGCCTTCGCTCTCTTCAGGATGATGTCGGTCGATTATTCATTTAACAACCTACAACCCGGTTATGGATAATCTTCCATGCGAGGTTATTATCTACGTTTTGACGGCTATAGATAATATATCTCATGCACTCTTTGGTCAATCTTTCGATTGTTATCACCAGCAGAGTAAGATTCGTATTCCTTGTGGAATCGAATGTCCATCCTTTAACAAGTTTGCCTTCGCTCTCTTCAGGATGATGTCGGTCGATTATTCATTTAACAACCTACAACCCGATTATGGATAATCTTCCATGCGAGTGTATTATCTACGTTCTGACGGCTATAGATAATATATCTCATGCACTCTTTGGTCGATCTTTCGATTGTTATCTCCAGCAGAGTAAGATTCGTATTCCTTGTGGAATCGAATGTTCATCCTTTAACAAGTTTGCTTTCGCTCTCTTCAGGATGTTTTCGGTCGATTATTCATTTAACAACCTGCAACCCGGTTATGGATAATCTTCCATGCGAGTGTATTATCTACGTTCTGACGGCTATAGATAATATGTCTCATGCACTCTTTGGTCAATCTTTCGATTGTTATCACCAGCAGAGTAAGATTCGTATTCCTTGTGGAATCGAATGTCCATCCTTTAACAAGTTTGCCTTCGCTCTCTTCAGGATGATGTCGGTCGATTATTCATTTAACAACCTACAACCCGGTTATGGATAATCTTCCATGCGAGGTTATTATCTACGTTTTGACGGCTATAGATAATATATCTCATGCACTCTTTGGTCAATCTTTCGATTGTTATCACCAGCAGAGTAAGATTCGTATTCCTTGTGGAATCGAATGTCCATCCTTTAACAAGTTTGCCTTCGCTCTCTTCAGGATGATGTCGGTCGATTATTCATTTAACAACCTACAACCCGGTTATGGATAATCTTCCATGCGAGGTTATTATCTACGTTTTGACGGCTATAGATAATATATCTCATGCACTCTTTGGTCAATCTTTCGATTGTTATCACCAGCAGAGTAAGATTCGTATTCCTTGTGGAATCGAATGTCCATCCTTTAACAAGTTTGCCTTCGCTCTCTTCAGGATGATGTCGGTCGATTATTCATTTAACAACCTACAACCCGGTTATGGATAATCTTCCATGCGAGTGTATTATCTACGTTCTGACGGCTATAGATAATATATCTCATGCACTCTTTGGTCGATCTTTCGATTGTTATCACCAGCAGAGTAAGATTCGTATTCCTTGTGGAATCGAATGTCCATCCTTTAACAAGTTTGCCTTCGCTCTCTTCAGGATGATGTCGGTCGATTATTCATTTAACAACCTACAACCCGGTTATGGATAATCTTCCATGCGAGGTTATTATCTACGTTTTGACGGCTATAGATAATATATCTCATGCACTCTTTGGTCAATCTTTCGATTGTTATCACCAGCAGAGTAAGATTCGTATTCCTTGTGGAATCGAATGTCCATCCTTTAACAAGTTTGCCTTCGCTCTCTTCAGGATGATGTCGGTCGATTATTCATTTAACAACCTACAACCCGGTTATGGATAATCTTCCATGCGAGGTTATTATCTACGTTTGACGGCTATAGATAATATATCTCATGCACTCTTTGGTCAATCTTTCGATTGTTATCACCAGCAGAGTAAGATTCGTATTCCTTGTGGAATCGAATGTCCATCCTTTAACAAGTTTGCCTTCGCTCTCTTCAGGATGATGTAGGTCGATTATTCATTTAACAACCTACAACCCGGTTATGGATAATCTTCCATGCGAGGTTATTATCTACGTTTTGACGGCTATAGATAATATATCTCATGCACTCTTTGGTCAATCTTTCGATTGTTATCACCAGCAGAGTAAGATTCGTATTCCTTGTGGAATCGAATGTCCATCCTTTAACAAGTTTGCCTTCGCTCACTTCAGGATGATGTCGGTCGATTATTCATTTAACAACCTACAACCCGGTTATGGATAATCTTCCATGCGAGGTTATTATCTACGTTTTGACGGCTATAGATAATATATCTCATGCACTCTTTGGTCAATCTTTCGATTGTTATCACCAGCAGAGTAAGATTCGTATTCCTTGTGGAATCGAATGTCCATCCTTTAACAAGTTTGCCTTCGCTCTCTTCAGGATGATGTCGGTCGATTATTCATTTAACAACCTACAACCCGGTTATGGATAATCTTCCATGCGAGTGTATTATCTACGTTCTGACGGCTATAGATAATATATCTCATGCACTCTTTGGTCGATCTTTCGATTGTTATCTCCAGCAGAGTAAGATTCGTATTCCTTGTGGAATCGAATGTTCATCCTTTAACAAGTTTGCTTTCGCTCTCTTCAAGATGTTTTCGGTCGATTATTCATTTAACAACCTGCAACCCGGTTATGGATAATCTTCCATGCGAGTGTATTATCTACGTTCTGACGGCTATAGATAATATGTCTCATGCGCTCTTGGGTTGAAGTCGTCCTCCCCAGTCGAGTAAGATTCGTATTTCTTGTGGAGTCGAATGTCCATCCTTTAACAAGACTGCTTTTCTAAGCCCTCTTCAGGATGTTGAGTGTTTTTGGAACACAAACCAATTCACGCTTTGGCACTCATGCCAATTTTTTCCGGTATTCAGACCGAAGAAGTTTTCGACGATCAGGTCGATGTACTTATGTTTTTCCGGTATTCAGACCGAAGAAGTTTCCGACGATCAGGTCGATGTTCTTATGTTTTTCCGGTATTCAGACCGAAGAAGTTTCCGACGATCAGGTCGATGTACTTATGTTTTTCCGGTATTCAGACCGAAGAAGTTTCCGACGATCAGGTCGATGTACTTATGGCGCTCAGGCCAATTTTCCGGTATTCAGACCGAGGTGGCGTTCAGGCCAATTCCCGATGTTTCAGATCGACATCAAATCTCTCATACACCGATGCTCAGTATTTAGACTGACGAGCGGCGCTCAGGCCACGGTTATCCCTGTGTTACCATTTATTTTGGTATCCAGGTCGACGTTTTTGTTTCGGTATTTAGGCCGATTTCTTTTTTCCGTTCTAGACGGATTTTTCTTTCAAGACTGTTTCTTTGCCGATCCTGACAGGCGTTGTTTAATTATTTTCCCAGCAGAGTGCAAATTTCTACGGTTCTTAGTATTCAATCCCTGTTTACCCTGAAAGTCTGACAGCCATTGCTATCATCCGTTCGGGTTCCCAGCTGATTGAATAGGGGCAGCTGTAGCACCTCAAATTTGCACCTATCATTGTACATACATTCTCATATTAGGTCATAGCATAACATGGTCCACTGCATAGCATTGCATTGTCCCTTTTGCCCAAGTGCAAGATCATCAGGAGAATTAGGTCAAACTGATCAGGAGATCAGTCAACCAAGCAAGCAAGTGTGTTTTTCATTGAGCCAAGGCCTTAGGGTTGGTCCAACATGTTCACATGACTTGGGGATCCATTTGAAATGTTTGGGTCAAAGATTGGATGCTCAGAGGTCATCAGTCCATGCACAATCAATCAGAAACCCTAAAAAGTCAAACTTGGTCAAATGTGATTGATTTTATGGTTTTGATGGATGGATTTGGTTTGAGAGAGCTTATTCATGTCCAAATAGGCCTCATATATCATGGCAAACATCATCAGTGAAGAATTTGAAGCCAAACAGAAAATTTCCAAAAATAGAAACTGGACCTGTAATTTTAACTGCCAAAAATGGAAACTTCTTGATCCCAAACTTACATCATGATACAAGCTTCAAATGAATTTTTTCCCAACATGAAAGTTGAAGATCTTGTTCTCCCATTTCCAAAAAGTCCAAGAACTCTCAATTCCCATGTATGGTTGGCAAGATATGATCAAATCATTTTCACAAATTCTTGAACTTCAAAAGGCCATATCTCTCAAACCATTTGGCCAAATTTGGTGAGGTTTTTTCCAACAAGTCATATTTAACCTCCTCTTTCCAAAAATGTAACTTTCATGTACCAAAACCCTATGGATCAAAATGGCATTTTTTCACTATCATGTTTAAATTTCAAGTGTGGTACAAAATTGAATTTTTGAATTAAGCACTTTCCATCAGAATGGCCAATTGGGAATGATTTAAAATGCTATTTGTGACTTGTGGAAGGCCCAAAATTCGTGCTCCTACCACCACACCTCACCATGTGCACCAAAAGGACCAATTAGCAATTTGCTTCATTAAGTTAAGTGTGCTTAACCTTTCATTAAGGGAACCTTAAACAGGCAATAAAAACTCATTTTCTGGTCAGTATGCAACCCTAGCAGCCACAGAAAGAATAGAATCGACTCACTCTCTCAAAAACCTCATTTCTTGCCATTTTCAATTTCTGCAAAAAAAACTTCAAAGAACTGGACCTTGCCTTTGTTGCTTCACCATCTAAACAGCATTGTGAGCTCTTTCCAACATGGTTTCACCAACTGTAACCAACCTTTGCTCGACTGTTTTTCAAAGTTCCATTAATGGCAAAGTTTGATTGAAGCTGTTTCAAGTTGTTCCAAGCCAAACCAACTTCACCATTCACCTTGTGGAGCTTGGACCTTCACCTGTTTTGAGCATTTGCAAGCAAACAACATCAAAATCTCAGCTGCTCTTCACTCTTGGTAAATTTTCGACTCTCACCTTTTCCAAAACCATGGTATGCACTTTGTAGATCTCTTGTCCCTGAGCACATTAAGCTTCGAATCACATGATTTGGTTGAGTAGTTTAGGAGATATGCTGAAATGAAGTTTGATGATGAATTCTATTCTTGCTCGATTCATGAGTTGTGTTGTGTTTTAGTAAAAATCAATGATGGATTCATGTTAGTCATGCTTCGCTGATCATTTCTGTGTATCCAATTGTGATTTCTGGAAAAAATTATGGTTGAGTCGAATTTGAGATGGTGATGTTGTTCACTGTAGCGAAAACCCTAGAACACATTGCCTTGCCCAGAATTTGGACTGTTCACGTGCGTGCATGTCATTGTTTCTCCATGAGCCAATGAGATCATTTCGTTTTCGTGCCCAAAACGGCGGTGTTTTGATAAGTGACCTTGTTAATTACAAAAATGCCATTCGTGGCACATGGCTTATTGGAATTAAGTTATTTCTTTTCATTTTAATTTCACTTTTGATCTCTAACTTACAAAAATCATATCATCATCATCTTTGATCCAAATTTCGTGGGAATTTTTGCATTATTTTCATCATGATCTCTACTTTTTTATCATATTTTTTCCAGAATTTTGTGATCATTGGATTTTATTTGGCATATTGGTTTGTAACATGTATCCATTTCTTGCACATTCCACCAAAACCTTTGTGAAATGGTCATGACTTATCCTATGGACTTGAAACTTTTTGAGCATAAACTAGACACATTCATGTTTATTTTGATGTAGAGCTTATGAATTTATCTTATCTGGATTGTGAGTTGTGAATTTTTGAATTAGGGTGTGACAATTTGTGTCACACCATTGATGTGCAACTTGTTGATTTTCTTAGCCATGCCTATTGACCTTAAAATGGATTGAATTTTTGCATGATGGAGCTTGAATATGTCTAGTTTGTATGTGAATTTTTGTGGAATTATTTATGGCATTTTCCATTTGTTTGAGATTTTCTCCCCTGTTTGACCAAAATGTTGACCTTATGTGATGCATGTGCCCATTTGTTTTGTGAAATGCTCATACTTTATTAGATGGACATGAAATTTGATATGTGATTACTAGACATCTTAAGCTTTGCCATGGTTTTAGTCCCATTCATTTATCATATGCCATCCCTGATTTATGATTTTTTCAAGTTGATGCATGTTTGGTTGACTTCTTTGAGCATGTTCAAAATTGCCTTGCCTTTCTGATTTTCATTGACTACCTTCTACTTGTCCAAATGAGATGAAATTTGACATGCTTACCATGCTGTGGGTTATAATTGATCATGATTTATTTGGTGATTTTTGGAGATGTTTGAGATTGCTTTTGATTCAAGTCTTGCTGTTGACTTCTATGAGCTTCTAAATGCCATGGTTTGATCTAATTTGTTCATGAAATGATGATGATGATTGATATGAATGTGAACCCAATTGGTTTTGTTTCTTAATTGTTTGAACATGATCTTGGATACTTGCCCTTTGCTGTTTTAACTTTTTCATACCCTTTTGACCCTAGGCTTGTCCTAGTGGTCCTGTTACTCACATTTGAGCTCATGTTTTCAGGTTGACCAACAAATGACCAATGAGACCAATTCTTTTTGATTGAGCTTGCTTGAATATCATTGATTAACTTGTTTGTTTTGTAGGTGGCTTGGCTCACATGCCTTGAGCCTTGTGCCTTGCACATTCACTTGCTAATGATTGACTGTTGATCTGTTTCCTTTTGCTTTGTTTTGAAGTTGCATACTAATGTCTGCTTGACTATTACAGGTGCTTTTAGTTGCTCAGTTCCTTGTGAACTTTTGCTTTGCTTTGCTTTAATAGCAATTTGCATTGAGGTATATTTATCATCTTCATGTAGTCTGGAAGACCTGGCCTGTTACTTGGCCAGGCAACTGTCTGAAGTCCTCCTTAAGAGGCAATGTTTGTGTATGTTTAAATTTTGTCCCTGTACATAGTCAAAGACCTCCTAAGTGAAGAGGCAATTGGCAGAACCCAAGGGATATGCAACCTATCCCCTGCTATTCTGTGTGTCATCCGCTTTGCTCACACCACTGTGTTGATGCATTGCAGATACAAACCCAAGATCTTGTACAATTGTACAGTTGAGTCAGTTTCAAATGTGTAGAAGGGTTCCCACTTTCTGAACCCACACATTCTTGTCTTAAGCTCTCCCAGGCCAGGGATAAGAGCTGTGAAGTCTCATCTTCACTCACCTTTCATCTGCTTCACCTTAGCCCCTCAATGGCAAGGTTAAGAGCAACATCTACCCAATTCCAGAGGTTTGTTTGTTGAGGTTGATATGACCCCTCGACTAAAACCTAGCCTTGATGTTTGAGCCCCCTTGTTGGTGTGTTTATTTTACGCTGTATGTGCTTGTGTGGTGTGATTGTATCCCCTGGGTTTGTTAGACTCCGCGTAGTCTCGTTTGCATGTCAATTAAGGTAGCACGGTTCCTTCGTATAGGACTTCCTTTCTTGCTTGAGCTTTCCTAAAACACAAACAAACATTATCCCCTCTTAAGGATACGTTAACTCCTTCTACTACAGGTGAGTAAGTCTCCAAAGGTCGAGCATCAGGTAGATTGCGCAGTGACGTTGTCCACTTAAAAAACACAAACCAACGGGAATAGTTTAGCCGAACTACGGCAACTCTGATTCTCATATCCAGATGAGATACGTAGGCACGAGATGCGATGTCTTGTCGAGTTTGACTAACAACTAACACTAATTCTTTTCTCTCGCCCTCGTTGCGATTGAGACCTCCCCTTTCTCTTGCCCTAGTCGCAATCGAGACCCTTGCTTCCTGTGCAAGTTAGGTTTGGTGTGGCTTGCTTCCTGTGCAAGTCATGTTTAGGATAGGCTTGCTTCCTGTGCAAGTTAGCTAGAAACCTTAACTTAGGGACGACTTTGCATGACAACATCTAGGCTCGAGTCGTAGCCTCCCTAGTGTTGTGTCTCCCTCTGTTATCTGGTTAGGCTAGTCCTTTTTCCCTGCGTAGGGGAACTACGTCGCCCTGATCTTCACACCAGATGAAGTATGTAGGCAGGAGATTGAGCTGATCTCTTCGGGCGCCCTTTTTCTTTTTTGTGTGTGTTTGACAGTTGTAGGCTCGAGTCCCCGACTCCCTATTAACTTGTTGTGTTGCTGTGTGCTTGGAAGCTGATGTAAGTCCATCGAGTGGCATTCGGGTTCCAGTGTGGGTTTGTTTGGTTCGGATGCTGATGTAAGTCCAGTGATTGGCATTCGGGCTCCACGTTTGCCTGTGTGTGTTTGTGTTTGTGTGTGTGCGTGTCAGCCGAGCTACGAATGCTCTGATTCTCCTCCGTCCAAGGAGATACGTATGCATAGGATGCGATATCCTAGCGAGCATGTGTCGTCTCCCCAGTCCGAACTACTTCGACTCTGATGTCTATGCCTGATAGACTAAGTAGGCCCAGGATGCAATATCCTGCCGAGTCAGTTTCAGTCAGTTTCTTTTGTCTCTTTTCAGCCAGTGTGTGAGTTTGAGCAGTGTTTAGCAACCATTTATCCTTCCTTTTGTGCGTGGATCCCGTCGAGTACGACGGATGCGTAGGGGTGCTAATACCTTCCCTTCGCATAACCGACTCCCGAACCCATTCTCTTTGGTCGCGAGACCATGTTCTTTCCTAGGTTTACTTCGAGCGTTTCCTTTCCTTCTTTTGGGATAAATAACGCACGGTGGCGGCTCTGTTGTTCTTGTTTTCCCGCCGGTTTTTCGCGTGATGCGACAGCTGGCGACTCTGCTGGGGAAACTAGAGAAGTTGACCTCTTGCTGGTCCATCTTCCCTAAGCGAGTCTCTCCTAGCGCTCTCTAGGTTAGGGTTTTGGTTGCTTTGTGCTGCTTTATTTATTGCATTCATTTGTATATATTTGCATTTACTGTTTGCATTTATTGTTTGCATTATTGTTTGCATTCATTCATATTCATTTGCCGTGCTGTCTGTGTTTCTCTGTTTGGGGGTGGGAGTCACTTGAGGTAAAAGGTCCAATACCCAGACCATGAGTGAAATCTAGGATGCTTAGGAATAGAGTGATTCGTGGGAAGCGGGTGGTATTGCGCCACTCAGCGGAACATTGATATCACGAACAGTTCAGACCCTGGTGGGATATTGTCGTTGCATACTTCAGGTGTGTATATGATGATATTCTGCGAAAGGTTATTTATGCTGTGTTTCTCTCGACCTTACCCTGGCCTAGACTACACCTGTGAGTGGGGAAGGGTTGATCATTATTACAGGTACAGTTGGTGACTCTCGGTACTGACGGTGACTATGAATTATGGACATTTATTTCTGGGACGCCGGAGTTCTGTCCGTGGTTTATCAGCGGGTTCCGTTTATTTCGGATCCCCGGGTTGAATTGAGAGTACCTGTTCAGAGGAGCTGGCTGTCATCCGTTCAGTGGATGTTCCTGTGATGATAGTGATGTAATCTCCAGTTCCGTTTATTTCGGAACTCCACAAGTCGGATTTATGGTGACTCGATTCTCCAGATTTGGGTTCAGATGCCAGTTGATCAGATTGACTTTGGGTTTCAGATGTTTGTGATCAGAGTTCAAGCCGAAGCTTTGACCCTGTGCCTTGAGACGCACAGCCTGACCCGTCATGTTCACATCATTTGCATCATAGCATATTTATTTTCAAAAAATAATAATGCATGAAAAAAGAAAAAAGTTAACTCGCATACGCATATCCTTTATCAGGATCATTCATATTAAAATAGCATCCGCATCATGCATATCATGCACATATCATCCTTGCATTGCAGACATGTTTGGGGACAAGACTTCTCACTCTGGTTCCTGTGTCAGACAGGATAGCTGATTGAAGATCACACCGGTATTCAACCAGACTCAATCAACAAAGAAGTATGGACCAGGTTCAAGCTGAGCTAGCTGAGATGAGGGCGAACATGGCCCAGTTCATGAACATGATGCAAGGGGTCGTTCAGGGGCAAGAGGAGCTGCGTGCCTTAGCCCAGAGACAGGAAGTTGTGATTCCAACTGCCAACCGTGCTTCACCAGTGGGTGTTCCTGTGGATGATAATGTTGCTGCTGCCGCTCCCGCCAGTAACTTTGATGGGGTTGATGAGTTGGGGGGCATCAGAATCAATGGACAACCACTTGCTACAGAGGTCAATGCCAGAGCTACCCGGGCTCCGTTTCGTCATCCTGCTCCGATTGTTAACAGACAAGAGGACATGTTTACTCTCCTCAGTGAGGACGTTGACGTTGTGAGAACCGAAGAGAGGGATAGAAAAGTGGATGATCTTGCTGAGAAAATCCGAGTCATGGAATGTCAGAACTCCCTTGGGTTTGATGTGACCGACATGGGTCTGGTGGAAGGGTTGAAGATCCCCTACAAGTTCAAGGCACCCTCATTCGAAAAGTACAACGGTACCTCCTGTCCTCGCACCCATGTGCAAGCTTACTTCAGGAAGATATCTGCTTACACTGACGATGAGAAGATGTGGATGTACTTTTTCCAAGACAGTTTGTCTGGAGCGTCTTTGGGCTGGTACATGGATCTGAAGCAAGAATCAGTCAGAAGCTGGAAAGATTTGGGTGAGGCCTTTCTGAGGCAATACAAGCACAATATGGACATGGCGCCGAGCCGAACTCAGTTACAGAGCTTGTATCAGAAAAATAATGAGAGCTTCAAAGAGTATGCCCAGAGGTGGCGCGAGTTAGCCGCAAGAGTGCAACCTCCTATGCTGGAGAGAGAGCTGACGGACATGTTCATTGGGACCTTGCAAGGAGTGTTCATGGATCGCATGGGAAGCTGCCCGTTCAGTAGTTTTTCTGATGTTGTCGTCTGTGGAGAAAGAACTGAGAGCCTTATCAAAGCAGGAAAGATACAAGATCCTGGCTCTACAAATTCTTCAAGTTCTAAGAAGCCATCCTCTGGGGCACCCAGGAGAGGAGAGAATGAAACAAATGCTGTGCACCGCCGAAGGAGTGCAAACAGAGGACCATATCGTCAGGTCGCTGCTGTGACTATTCCAGCCGCTCAACCTCAACAGCAACAGAGAAGACCAACTCAGCAGCATCAGCGTCAACAACATCGTCCTCAGCAGCAGGCTTACCAGCCTCCCATTGATAATCAAGCTGGTACAAGTAATGAGAGGAAGAAGATCATTTTTGATCCAATCCCCATGTCCTACGCCGAACTCTATCCCACTCTGATAGAGCGGAACTTGATTACTCCCAGAGACCCGCCGCCCATACCCGTCAGCCCTCGGTGGTGGTATAGGCCTGAACAACATTGTGTGTATCATTCGGGTGCTCCTGGTCATGATGTGGATAGTTATTTCCAGCTGAAGATGAAGGTTCAAGACCTAGTGAGGTCAGGTATTCTGATCTTGGAGGATTTAGGTCCCCGTGACAATCAAGCCTGAAGATAACAAGTCCTGGGTTGGCGCCGACTTTTTCTTCAGAAGGGTTGTTCAGAAAACAGAAGCTGCTGATGCAAGAGATACTGACAGTTGTCATCCCCGGTGGGATCTATCACAATTGGGTCACTGTGGGCGTTCCTACAGTTGTTCATAAGTCTTTGTAATAATCACTTTGTTTAAAAACCCTTCTCCCATGCCAAAAGGAGAAGTGATGGCATTGTTGGCAACATTTTGTGCAATGATATTTTCATTCAAATAAATTCATGTTAAACATTTGTTTTTCCATTTGTTTTCTCTTTTCGCTATTTACATGAAATTGGTGATCACAAAAAACCTTAAAAACAAGAATAAAAGCAATCTTTTCATCTGCATAACGATTGTCTTGTTTGATTTTCAAAGAGCTTTTCATATCAAAATCTTTATGCAGGTTGTTTCTCAAACCCATTGAACATAATGATCGGACGTCATCTCCCAATTTTGAATTCCCTGTATTCGAAGCGGAAGAAGATGATGTTGAAGGGATTCCTGACGAGATTTCCCGACTTCTTGAGCAAGAAAAGAAGATCACTCAGCTGCATCTCGAGAATCAGCAGAACAGCCAACTAGGGCAAAAAAAAAAAAACAAACAAACAATAAAACAAAAAAAAAACAACAAAGAAAGAGGAGGGTGCAAAATCAAAAGAAACCCAAATCAAAAGAAAGAAAAAGAAAGAAAGAAACAAAAGGAAAATAGCACCCTCAAAGTCCCAAGTTGACTGATGCTGAATCCAGCTGAAAGAAAGAAGAGATCAACTGCCATGTGTCATGGTCAGTTATATCAGCAGAGAATGAAGAAAGCATTCGATAAGAAGGTCAAGCCTCGTGTGTTCCGAGAAGGTGACCTCATGCTCAAGAAAGTCCTGTCTTTCGTGCCCGATTCCAGGGGCAAGTGAACCCCCAAGCTATGAATGTCCATATGTTGTCAGGAGAGCCTTTTCAAGCAATGTTTTGACACTTACAACAATGGATGGAGAAGTTCACTCGTCCTGTGAATTCTGATGCAGTCAAGAAATACTTCGCCTAAGGAAAAAAAAAGCAGAATAGCTCGCTAAGTCGAACACCCCCAAAGGGCGACTTAGGCAAAAAGGAGCGTCTCGGTGGATTGAAAACCCGAAAGGGCAATCCAGGCAAAAGTTAGAGACATTGAAAAAAAAAAGAGAATTTGCATCCCGCTAGATTGATCACCTCACACTGGGGCAATCTAGACAAAAATTAGGGATTTGGCAAGTAACTGCATCTTGACAAGACTGTGCTCTATATCTGTCATCCGTCAGGGATTCTCGATTCGTCGTCGACTGAGGCTCCGAATACATCGAAAATTCGGAATGGTAGAGGAAAGGTCATTATGTTCAATGTAGCCCTCTCCAATATATATCACCAATTTCAAACTTGTACAGATCTGTGGAGTCTTGCCCTTTGCAGACTACCATTCCATCACATCAATTTGAGCTTTTATCCAATTATTTGCACTCTTATTTGTTTCAACTCAACAAATGTTTTGCATGTTTTAATTGATAAAGTATCATTGTTTTCAAAATAAACAAATTTTTCAAAAAAAATTGTTCTTAAACAAAGTGAACATTCGCGATGATGGAAGGATACTTAGGAGATCCGCAGTGCTCTCCCGAGGGTGGTATGATTACCAACAGGTAAGACAATTGTTCGTATCTCGAGCATGACTGTATCTTTTTTCCTGCAGAACATTTTCATGGTTTCTCCTCAACGAGGTTGCTCAGTGTAGTGTTGGTTGAAGTTGTTTATCTTCATGTTCCCGGCAGTACAACATTCTTCCTCCAAGTCCCCGTTAGCTCTATTGTGGGGCATCTCCAGTAGAGGATTGTTCGAGCCCTACCGTGGGGCATTCCCAGCAAGGTTGCTGTTGAAATACTTTTGTAGGGCAGTTCCCCAAGCAGAGTGTTTACTGAAGACGTTAGCGTTCCTCTCTCCAGCAGAGCAGTCTTCTCCTCTCCCCGCAGGATGGTGTTGTTCCCTGATATCCAGGTTTCCAGCGGATCGCGTTTGCTCTTTGGTGTTTTGGCCTTCCCTATGGAAGAAGAGTAGTACCGGGTGGTTGATTCCTGGGCCTGTGTGTTTACATGTCTGTTTGTCAGCATTCATCATACATTCATCATGCATAATCATAGCATTCAGATACTCATGTTGCAGCTGTTGCCGTGTATCTGTTGATTGTTGCCTCCTGCTATTTGTTGATACAGATCTCTCCAGTAGATTTTCCTCAAGTAGATGTGGGTGTGTCTGATCTCTCCATGTAGAGCCAACCCCTTAAGCAGAAAGTGTCTATCCTTTCCTGCCATTTCCCCACTGAGATACATCCTCGTGGATGACGGTTGCTTCCGTTCCCTCCCTACATGGGATGGGTTGTCCCTATTGAGTTCTTTCCTCATTAGGATGAGTCTTGTTTCAGTCTGCCTTTTTGGATCGATCCTAAATTGGCTTCCTGTTGGCTGTCTCCCGTGCTTCCCTGGGGCATAAATGAATAGTCGCTCACTAACCGACACTCATTCATCTTATCCTCAGCGGAATTTGTTGGCCTCTACCTACGAACCGGTAGCTGTAAGTCCTCTCTTTACGGTCTTCTACCCACTACCCGGTAGTTGTAAATCCTTTTTCTCACTCTGTCTCTCAGCAGACTGTTTGTTGGCTTCTACCTACGAACCGGTAGTTGTAAGTCCTATCTTTGTGGTTTTCTACCTACTAACTGGTAGTTGTAAAATCCCACTTTCCTTCCCTAGCAGAGTTAACCCTTTGTGCTCATCCTATTGATGACTGGTTACTTTTCCGTGGTTTTCTGCCTACAAACCGGTAGATGTAATCCCCTCTTTGCGGTATTGATATTCTTTCCCCTTTGGATACTTGCCTTGATCAAGCAGTATTGTCCCCATTGGGTCTGCCCTTTCTTTTTGGATACTTGCTCCGAGTTAGCAACTTTATCCTCTTTTGATTGGTCATCTTTGCATACCTAGTCCTGGTACCGATGCCTTTCTTGTCGGTCGATTATTCATTTAACAACCTACAACCCGGTTATGGATAATCTTCCATGCGAGGTTATTATCTACGTTCTGACGGCTATAGATAATGTATCTCATGCACTCTTTGGTCAATCTTTCGATTGTTATCTCCAGCAGAGTAAGATTCGTATTCCTTGTGGAATCGAATGTCCATCCTTTAACAAGTTTGCTTTCGCTCTCTTCAGGATGTTTTCGGTCGATTATTCATTTAACAACCTACAATCCGGTTATGGATAATCTTCCATGCGAGTGTATTATCTACGTTTTGACGGCTATAGATAATATATCTCATGCACTCTTTGGTCAATCTTTTGATTGTTATCTCCAGCAGAGTAAGATTCGTATTCCTTGTGGAATCGAATGTCCATCCTTTAACAAGTTTGCCTTCGCTCTCTTCAGGATGATGTCGGTCGATTATTCATTTAACAACCTACAACCCGGTTATGGATAATCTTCCATGCGAGGTTATTATCTACGTTTTGACGGCTATAGATAATATATCTCATGCACTCTTTGGTCAATCTTTCGATTGTTATCACCAGCAGAGTAAGATTCGTATTCCTTGTGGAATCGAATGTCCATCCTTTAACAAGTTTGCCTTCGCTCTCTTCAGGATGATGTCGGTCGATTATTCATTTAACAACCTACAACCCGGTTATGGATAATCTTCCATGCGAGGTTATTATCTACGTTTTGACGGCTATAGATAATATATCTCATGCACTCTTTGGTCAATCTTTCGATTGTTATCACCAGCAGAGTAAGATTCGTATTCCTTGTGGAATCGAATGTCCATCCTTTAACAAGTTTGCCTTCGCTCTCTTCAGGATGATGTCGGTCGATTATTCATTTAACAACCTACAACCCGGTTATGGATAATCTTCCATGCGAGGTTATTATCTACGTTTTGACGGCTATAGATAATATATCTCATGCACTCTTTGGTCAATCTTTCGATTGTTATCACCAGCAGAGTAAGATTCGTATTCCTTGTGGAATCGAATGTCCATCCTTTAACAAGTTTGCCTTCGCTCTCTTCAGGATGATGTCGGTCGATTATTCATTTAACAACCTACAACCCGGTTATGGATAATCTTCCATGCGAGGTTATTATCTATGTTTTGACGACTATAGATAATATATCTCATGCACTCTTTGGTCAATCTTTCGATTGTTATCACCAGCAGAGTAAGATTCGTATTCCTTGTGGAATCGAATGTCCATCCTTTAACAAGTTTGTCTTCGCTCTCTTCAGGATGATGTCGGTCGATTATTCATTTAACAACCTACAACCCGGTTATGGATAATCTTCCATGCGAGGTTATTATCTACGTTTTGACGGCTATAGATAATATATCTCATGCACTCTTTGGTCAATCTTTCGATTGTTATCACCAGCAGAGTAAGATTCGTATTCCTTGTGGAATCGAATGTCCATCCTTTAACAAGTTTGCCTTCGCTCTCTTCAGGATGATGTCGGTCGATTATTCATTTAACAACCTACAACCCGGTTATGGATAATCTTCCATGCGAGGTTATTATCTACGTTTTGACGGCTATAGATAATATATCTCATGCACTCTTTGGTCAATCTTTCGATTGTTATCACCAGCAGAGTAAGATTCGTATTCCTTGTGGAATCGAATGTCCATCCTTTAACAAGTTTGCCTTCGCTCTCTTCAGGATGATGTCGGTCGATTATTCATTTAACAACCTACAACCCGGTTATGGATAATCTTCCATGCGAGGTTATTATCTACGTTTTGACGGCTATAGATAATATATCTCATGCACTCTTTGGTCAATCTTTCGATTGTTATCTCCAGCAGAGTAAGATTCGTGTTCCTTGTGGAATCGAATGTTCATCCTTTAACAAGTTTGCCTTCGCTCTCTTCAGGATGATGTCGGTCGATTATTCATTTAACAACCTACAACCCGGTTATGGATAATCTTCCATGCGAGTGTATTATCTACGTTCTGACGGCTATAGATAATATATCTCATGCACTCTTTGGTCGATCTTTCGATTGTTATCTCCAGCAGAGTAAGATTCGTATTCCTTGTGGAATCGAATGTTCATCCTTTAACAAGTTTGCTTTCGCTCTCTTCAGGATGTTTTCGGTCGATTATTCATTTAACAACCTGCAACCCGGTTATGGATAATCTTCCATGCGAGTGTATTATCTACGTTCTGACGGCTATAGATAATATGTCTCATGCGCTCTTGGGTCGAAGTCGTCCTCCCCAGTCGAGTAAGATTCGTATTTCTTGTGGAATCGAATGTCCATCCTTTAACAAGACTGCTTTTCTAAGCCCTCTTCAGGATGTTGAGTGTTTTTGGAACACAAACCAATTCACGCTTTGGCACTCATGCCAATTTTTTCCGGTATTCAGACCGAAGAAGTTTCCGACGATCAGGTCGATGTACTTATGTTTTTCCGGTATTCAGACCGAAGAAGTTTCCGACGATCAGGTCGATGTACTTATGTTTTTCCGGTATTCAGACCGAAGAAGTTTCCGACGATCAGGTCGATGTACTTATGTTTTTCCGGTATTCAGACCGAAGAAGTTTCCGACGATCAGGTCGATGTACTTATGGCGCTCAGGCCAATTTTCCGGTATTCAGACCGAGGTGGCGTTCAGGCCAATTCCCGATGTTTCAGATCGACATCAAATCTCTCATACACCGATGCTCAGTATTTAGACTGACGAGCGGCGTTCAGGCCACGGTTATCCCTGTGTTACCATTTATTTTGGTATCCAGGTCGACGTTTTTGTTTCGGTATTTAGGCCGATTTCTTTTTTCCGTTCCAGACGGATTTTTCTTTCAAGACTGTTTCTTTGTCGATCCTGACAGGCGTTGTTTAATTATTTTCCCAGCAGAGTGCAAATTTCTACGGTTCTTAGTATTCAATCCCTATTTACCCTGAAAGTCTGACAGCCATTGCTATCATCCGTTCGGGTTCCCAGCTGATTGAATAGGGGCAGCTGTAGCACCTCAAATTTGCACCTATCATTGTACATACATTCTCATATTAGGTCATAGCATAACATGGTCCACTGCATAGCATTGCATTGTCCCTTTTGCCCAAGTGCAAGATCATCAGGAGAATTAGGTCAAACTGATCAAGAGATCAGTCAACCAAGCAAGCAAGTGTGTTTTTCATTGAGCTAAGGCCTTAGGGTTGGTCCAACATGTTCACATGACTTGGGGATCCATTTGAAATGTTTGGGTCAAAGATTGGATGCTCAGAGGTCATCAGTCCATGCACAATCAGTCAGAAACCCTAAAAAGTCAAACTTGGTCAACTGTGATTGATTTTATGGTTTTGATGGATGGATTTGGTTTGAGAGAGCTTATTCATGTCCAAATAGGCCTCATATATCATGGCAAACATCATCAGTGAAGAATTTGAAGCCAAACAGAAAATTTCCAAAAATAGAAACTGGACCTGTAATTTTAACTGCCAAAAATGGAAACTTCTTGATCCCAAACTTACATCATGATACAAGCTTCAAATGAATTTTTGCCCAACATGAAAGTTGAAGATCTTGTTCTCCCATTTCCAAAAAGTCCAAGAACTCTCAATTCCCATGTATGGTTGGCAAGATATGATCAAATCATTTTCACAAATTCTTGAACTTCAAAAGGCCATATCTCTCAAACCATTTGGCCAAATTTGATGAGTTTTTTTCCAACAAGTCATATTTAACCTCCTCTTTCCAAAAATGTAACTTTCATGTACCAAAACCCTATGGATCAAAATGGCATTTTTTCACTTTCATGTTTAAATTTCAAGTGTGGTACAAAATTGAATTTTTGAATTAAGCACTTTCCATCAGAATGGCCAATTGGGAATGATTTAAAATGCTATTTGTGACTTGTGGAAGGCCCAAAATTCGTGCTCCTACCACCACACCTCACCATGTGCACCAAAATGACCAATTAGCAATTTGCTTCATTAAGTTAAGTGTGCTTAACCTTTCATTAAGGGAACCTTAAACAGGCAATAAAAACTCATTTTCTGGTCAGTATGCAACCCTAGCAGCCACAGAAAGAAGAGAATCGACTCACTCTCTCAAAAACCTCATTTCTTGCCATTTTCAATTTCTGCAAAAAAAAACTTCAAAGAACTGGACCTTGCCTTTGTTGCTTCACCATCTAAACAGCATTGTGAGCTCTTTCCAACATGGTTTCACCAACTGTAACCAACCTTTGCTCGACTGTTTTTCAAAGTTCCATTAATGGCAAAGTTTGATTGAAGCTGTTTCAAGTTGTTCCAAGCCAAACCAACTTCACCATTCACCTTGTGGAGCTTGGACCTTCACCTGTTTTGAGCATTTGCAAGCAAACAACATCAAAATCTCAGTTGCTCTTCACTCTTGGTAAATTTTCGACTCTCACCTTTTCCAAAACCATGGTATGCACTTTGTAGATCTCTTGTCCCTGAGCACATTAAGCTTCGAATCACATGATTTGGTTGAGTAGTTTAGGAGATATGCTGAAATGAAGTTTGATGATGAATTCTATTCTTGCTCGATTCATGAGTTGTGTTGTGTTTTAGTAAAAATCAATGATGGATTCATGTTAGTCATGCTTCGCTGATCATTTCTGTGTATCCAATTGTGATTTCTGGAAAAAATTATGGTTGAGTCGAATTTGAGATGGTGATGTTGTTCACTGTAGCGAAAACCCTAGAACACATTGCCTTGCCCAGAATTTGGACTGTTCACGTGCGTGCATGTCACTGTTTCTCCATGAGCCAATGAGATCATTTCGTTTTCGTGCCCAAAACGGCGGTGTTTTGATAAGTGACCTTGTTAATTACAAAAATGCCATTCGTGGCACATGGCTTATTGGAATTAAGTTATTTCTTTTCATTTTAATTTCACTTTTGATCTCTAACTTACAAAAATCATATCATCATCATCTTTGATCCAAATTTCGTGGGAATTTTTGCATTATTTTCATCATGATCTCTACTTTTTTATCATATTTTTTCCAGAATTTTGTGATCATTGGATTTTATTTGGCATATTGGTTTGTAACATGTATCCATTTCTTGCACATTCCACCAAAACCTTTGTGAAATGGTCATGACTTATCCTATGGACTTGAAACGTTTTGAGCACAAACTAGACACATTCATGTTTATTTTGATGTAGAGTTTATGAATTTATCTTATCTGGATTGTGAGTTGTGAATTTTTGAATTAGGGTGTGACAATTTGTGTCACACCATTGATGTGCAACTTGTTGATTTTCTTAGCCATGCCTATTGACCTCAAAATGGATTGAATTTTTGCATGATGGAGCTTGAATATGTCTAGTTTGTATGTGAATTTTTGTGGAATTATTTATGGCATTTTCCATTTGTTTGAGATTTTCTCCCCTGTTTGACCAAAATGTTGACCTTATGTGATGCATGTGCCCATTTGTTTTGTGAAATGCTCATACTTTATTAGATGGACATGAAATTTGATATGTGATTACTAGACATCTTAAGCTTTGCCATGGTTTTAGTCCCATTCATTTATCATATGCCATCCCTGATTTATGATTTTTTCAAGTTGATGCATGTTTGGTTGACTTCTTTGAGCATGTTCAAAATTGCCTTGCCTTTCTGATTTTCATTGACTACCTTCTACTTGTCCAAATGAGATGAAATTTGACATGACTACCTTCTACTATGGAAGAAGAGTAGTACCGGGTGGTTGATTCCTGGGCCTGTGTGTTTACATGTCTGTTTGTCAGCATTCATCATACATTCATCATGCATAATCATAGCATTCGGATACTCATGTTGCAGCTGTTGTCGTGTATCTGTTGATTGTTGCCTCTTGCTATTTGTTGATATAGATCTCTCCAGTAGATTTTCCTCAAGTAGATGTGGGTGTGTCTGATCTCTCCATGTAGAGCCAACCCCTTAAGCAGAAAGTGTCTATCCTTTCCTGCCATTTCCCCACTGAGATACATCCTCGTGGATGACGGTTGCTTTCGTTCCCTCCCTACACGGGATGGGTTGTCCCTATTGAGTTCTTTCCTCATTAGGATGAGTCTTGTTTCAGTCTGCCTTTTTGGATCGATCCTAAATTGGCTTCCTGTTGGCTGTCTCCCGTGCTTCCCTGGGGCATAAATGAATAGTCGCTCACTAACCGGCACTCATTCATCTTATCCTCAGCGGAATTTGTTGGCCTCTACCTACGAACCGGTAGCTGTAAGTCCTCTCTTTACGGTCTTCTACCCACTACCCGGTAGTTGTAAATCCTTTTTCTCACTCTGTCTCTCAGCAGACTGTTTGTTGGCTTCTACCTACGAACCGGTAGTTGTAAGTCCTATCTTTGTGGTTTTCTACCTACTAACTGGTAGTTGTAAAATCCCACTTTCCTTCCCTAGCAGAGTTAACCCTTTGTGCTCATCCTATTGATGACTGGTTACTTTTCCGTGGTTTTCTGCCTACAAACCGGTAGATGTAATCCCCTCTTTGCGGTATTGATATTCTTTCCCCTTTGGATACTTGCCTTGATCAAGCAGTATTGTCCCCATTGGGTCTGCCCTTTCTTTTTGGATACTTGCTCCGAGTTAGCAACTTTATCCTCTTTTGATTGGTCATCTTTGCATACCTAGTCCTGGTACCGATGCCTTTCTTGTCGGTTGATTATTCATTTAACAACCTACAACCCGGTTATGGATAATCTTCCATGCGAGGTTATTATCTACGTTCTGACGGCTATAGATAATGTATCTCATGCACTCTTTGGTCAATCTTTCGATTGTTATCTCCAACAGAGTAAGATTCGTATTCCTTGTGGAATCGAATGTCCATCCTTTAACAAGTTTGCTTTCGCTCTCTTCAGGATGTTTTCGGTCGATTATTCATTTAACAACCTACAATCCGGTTATGGATAATCTTCCATGCGAATGTATTATCTACGTTCTGACGGCTATAGATAATATATCTCATGCACTCTTTGGTCAATCTTTTGATTGTTATCTCCAGCAGAGTAAGATTCGTATTCCTTGTGGAATCGAATGTCCATCCTTTAACAAGTTTGCCTTCGCTCTCTTCAGGATGATGTCGGTCGATTATTCATTTAACAACCTACAACCCAGTTATGGATAATCTTCCATGCGAGGTTATTATCTACGTTTTGACGGCTATAGATAATATATCTCATGCACTCTTTGGTCAATCTTTCGATTGTTATCACCAGCAGAGTAAGATTCGTATTCCTTGTGGAATCGAATGTCCATCCTTTAACAAGTTTGCCTTCGCTCTCTTCAGGATGATGTCGGTCGACTATTCATTTAACAACCTACAACCCGGTTATGGATAATCTTCCATGCGAGGTTATTATCTACGTTTTGACGGCTATAGATAATATATCTCATGCACTCTTTGGTCAATCTTTCGATTGTTATCACCAGCAGAGTAAGATTCGTATTCCTTGTGGAATCGAATGTCCATCCTTTAACAAGTTTGCCTTCGCTCTCTTCAGGATGATGTCGGTCGATTATTCATTTAACAACCTACAACCCGGTTATGGATAATCTTCCATGCGAGGTTATTATCTACGTTTTGACGGCTATAGATAATATATCTCATGCACTCTTTGGTCAATCTTTCGATTGTTATCACCAGCAGAGTAAGATTCGTATTCCTTGTGGAATCGAATGTCCATCCTTTAACAAGTTTGCCTTCGCTCTCTTCAGGATGATGTCGGTCGATTATTCATTTAACAACCTACAACCCGGTTATGGATAATCTTCCATGCGAGGTTATTATCTACGTTTTGACGGCTATAGATAATATATCTCATGCACTCTTTGGTCAATCTTTCGATTGTTATCACCAGCAGAGTAAGATTCGTATTCCTTGTGGAATCGAATGTCCATCCTTTAACAAGTTTGCCTTCGCTCTCTTCAGGATGATGTCGGTCGATTATTCATTTAACAACCTACAACCCGGTTATGGATAATCTTCCATGCGAGGTTATTATCTACGTTTTGACGGCTATAGATAATATATCTCATGCACTCTTTGGTCAATCTTTCGATTGTTATCACCAGCAGAGTAAGATTCGTATTCCTTGTGGAATCGAATGTCCATCCTTTAACAAGTTTGCCTTCGCTCTCTTCAGGATGATGTCGGTCGATTATTCATTTAACAACCTACAACCCGGTTATGGATAATCTTCCATGCGAGGTTATTATCTACGTTTTGACGGCTATAGATAATATATCTCATGCACTCTTTGGTCAATCTTTCGATTGTTATCACCAGCAGAGTAAGATTCGTATTCCTTGTGGAATCGAATGTCCATCCTTTAACAAGTTTGCCTTCGCTCTCTTCAGGATGATGTCGGTCGATTATTCATTTAACAACCTACAACCCGGTTATGGATAATCTTCCATGCGAGGTTATTATCTACGTTTTGACGGCTATAGATAATATATCTCATGCACTCTTTGGTCAATCTTTCGATTGTTATCACCAGCAGAGTAAGATTCGTATTCCTTGTGGAATCGAATGTCCATCCTTTAACAAGTTTGCCTTCGCTCTCTTCAGGATGATGTCGGTCGATTATTCATTTAACAACCTACAACCCGGTTATGGATAATCTTCCATGCGAGGTTATTATCTACGTTTTGACGGCTATAGATAATATATCTCATGCACTCTTTGGTCAATCTTTCGATTGTTATCACCAGCAGAGTAAGATTCGTATTCCTTGTGGAATCGAATGTCCATCCTTTAACAAGTTTGCCTTCGCTCTCTTCAGGATGATGTCGGTCGATTATTCATTTAACAACCTACAACCCGGTTATGGATAATCTTCCATGCGAGGTTATTATCTACGTTTTGACGGCTATAGATAATATATCTCATGCACTCTTTGGTCAATCTTTCGATTGTTATCACCAGCAGAGTAAGATTCGTATTCCTTGTGGAATCGAATGTCCATCCTTTAACAAGTTTGCCTTCGCTCTCTTCAGGATGATGTCGGTCGATTATTCATTTAACAACCTACAACTCGGTTATGGATAATCTTCCATGCGAGTGTATTATCTACGTTCTGACGGCTATAGATAATATATCTCATGCACTCTTTGGTCGATCTTTCGATTGTTATCACCAGCAGAGTAAGATTCGTATTCCTTGTGGAATCGAATGTCCATCCTTTAACAAGTTTGCCTTCGCTCTCTTCAGGATGATGTCGGTCGATTATTCATTTAACAACCTACAACCCGGTTATGGATAATCTTCCATGCGAGGTTATTATCTACGTTTTGACGGCTATAGATAATATATCTCATGCACTCTTTGGTCAATCTTTCGATTGTTATCACCAGCAGAGTAAGATTCGTATTCCTTGTGGAATCGAATGTCCATCCTTTAACAAGTTTGCCTTCGCTCTCTTCAGGATGATGTCGGTCGATTATTCATTTAACAACCTACAACCCGGTTATGGATAATCTTCCATGCGAGGTTATTATCTACGTTTTGACGGCTATAGATAATATATCTCATGCACTCTTTGGTCAATCTTTCGATTGTTATCACCAGCAGAGTAAGATTCGTATTCCTTGTGGAATCGAATGTCCATCCTTTAACAAGTTTGCCTTCGCTCTCTTCAGGATGATGTCGGTCGATTATTCATTTAACAACCTACAACCCGGTTATGGATAATCTTCCATGCGAGGTTATTATCTACGTTTTGACGGCTATAGATAATATATCTCATGCACTCTTTGGTCAATCTTTCGATTGTTATCACCAGCAGAGTAAGATTCGTATTCCTTGTGGAATCGAATGTCCATCCTTTAACAAGTTTGCCTTCGCTCTCTTCAGGATGATGTCGGTCGATTATTCATTTAACAACCTACAACCCGGTTATGGATAATCTTCCATGCGAGGTTATTATCTACGTTTTGACGGCTATAGATAATATATCTCATGCACTCTTTGGTCAATCTTTCGATTGTTATCACCAGCAGAGTAAGATTCGTATTCCTTGTGGAATCGAATGTCCATCCTTTAACAAGTTTGCCTTCGCTCTCTTCAGGATGATGTCGGTCGATTATTCATTTAACAACCTACAACTCGGTTATGGATAATCTTCCATGCGAGTGTATTATCTACGTTCTGACGGCTATAGATAATATATCTCATGCACTCTTTGGTCGATCTTTCGATTGTTATCACCAGCAGAGTAAGATTCGTATTCCTTGTGGAATCGAATGTCCATCCTTTAACAAGTTTGCCTTCGCTCTCTTCAGGATGATGTCGGTCGATTATTCATTTAACAACCTACAACCCGGTTATGGATAATCTTCCATGCGAGGTTATTATCTACGTTTTGACGGCTATAGATAATATATCTCATGCACTCTTTGGTCAATCTTTCGATTGTTATCACCAGCAGAGTAAGATTCGTATTCCTTGTGGAATCGAATGTCCATCCTTTAACAAGTTTGCCTTCGCTCTCTTCAGGATGATGTTGGTCGATTCTTCATTTAACAACCTACAACCCGGTTATGGATAATCTTCCATGCGAGGTTATTATCTACGTTTTGACGGCTATAGATAATACATCTCATGCACTCTTTGGTCAATCTTTCGATTGTTATCACCAGCAGAGTAAGATTCGTATTCCTTGTGGAATCGAATGTCCATCCTTTAACAAGTTTGCCTTCGCTCTCTTCAGGATGATGTCGGTCGATTATTCATTTAACAACCTACAACCCGGTTATGGATAATCTTCCATGCGAGGTTATTATCTACGTTTGACGGCTATAGATAATATATCTCATGCACTCTTTGGTCAATCTTTCGATTGTTATCACCAGCAGAGTAAGATTCGTATTCCTTGTGGAATCGAATGTCCATCCTTTAACAAGTTTGCCTTCGCTCTCTTCAGGATGATGTCGGTCGATTATTCATTTAACAACCTACAACCCGGTTATGGATAATCTTCCATGCGAGGTTATTATCTACGTTTTGACGGCTATAGATAATATATCTCATGCACTCTTTGGTCAATCTTTCGATTGTTATCACCAGCAGAGTAAGATTCGTATTCCTTGTGGAATCGAATGTCCATCCTTTAACAAGTTTGCCTTCGCTCTCTTCAGGATGATGTCGGTCGATTATTCATTTAACAACCTACAACCCGGTTATGGATAATCTTCCATGCGAGGTTATTATCTACGTTTTGACGGCTATAGATAATATATCTCATGCACTCTTTGGTCAATCTTTCGATTGTTATCACCAGCAGAGTAAGATTCGTATTCCTTGTGGAATCGAATGTCCATCCTTTAACAAGTTTGCCTTCGCTCTCTTCAGGATGATGTCGGTCGATTATTCATTTAACAACCTACAACCCGGTTATGGATAATCTTCCATGCGAGGTTATTATCTACGTTTTGACGGCTATAGATAATATATCTCATGCACTCTTTGGTCAATCTTTCGATTGTTATCACCAGCAGAGTAAGATTCGTATTCCTTGTGGAATCGAATGTCCATCCTTTAACAAGTTTGCCTTCGCTCTCTTCAGGATGATGTCGGTCGATTATTCATTTAACAACCTACAACTCGGTTATGGATAATCTTCCATGCGAGTGTATTATCTACGTTCTGACGGCTATAGATAATATATCTCATGCACTCTTTGGTCGATCTTTCGATTGTTATCACCAGCAGAGTAAGATTCGTATTCCTTGTGGAATCGAATGTCCATCCTTTAACAAGTTTGCCTTCGCTCTCTTCAGGATGATGTCGGTCGATTATTCATTTAACAACCTACAACCCGGTTATGGATAATCTTCCATGCGAGGTTATTATCTACGTTTTGACGGCTATAGATAATATATCTCATGCACTCTTTGGTCAATCTTTCGATTGTTATCACCAGCAGAGTAAGATTCGTATTCCTTGTGGAATCGAATGTCCATCCTTTAACAAGTTTGCCTTCGCTCTCTTCAGGATGATGTCGGTCGATTATTCATTTAACAACCTACAACCCGGTTATGGATAATCTTCCATGCGAGGTTATTATCTACGTTTTGACGGCTATAGATAATATATCTCATGCACTCTTTGGTCAATCTTTCGATTGTTATCACCAGCAGAGTAAGATTCGTATTCCTTGTGGAATCGAATGTCCATCCTTTAACAAGTTTGCCTTCGCTCTCTTCAGGATGATGTCGGTCGATTATTCATTTAACAACCTACAACCCGGTTATGGATAATCTTCCATGCGAGGTTATTATCTACGTTTTGACGGCTATAGATAATATATCTCATGCACTCTTTGGTCAATCTTTCGATTGTTATCACCAGCAGAGTAAGATTCGTATTCCTTGTGGAATCGAATGTCCATCCTTTAACAAGTTTGCCTTCGCTCTCTTCAGGATGATGTCGGTCGATTATTCATTTAACAACCTACAACCCGGTTATGGATAATCTTCCATGCGAGGTTATTATCTACGTTTTGACGGCTATAGATAATATATCTCATGCACTCTTTGGTCAATCTTTCGATTGTTATCACCAGCAGAGTAAGATTCGTATTCCTTGTGGAATCGAATGTCCATCCTTTAACAAGTTTGCCTTCGCTCTCTTCAGGATGATGTCGGTCGATTATTCATTTAACAACCTACAACTCGGTTATGGATAATCTTCCATGCGAGTGTATTATCTACGTTCTGACGGCTATAGATAATATATCTCATGCACTCTTTGGTCGATCTTTCGATTGTTATCACCAGCAGAGTAAGATTCGTATTCCTTGTGGAATCGAATGTCCATCCTTTAACAAGTTTGCCTTCGCTCTCTTCAGGATGATGTCGGTCGATTATTCATTTAACAACCTACAACCCGGTTATGGATAATCTTTCATGCGAGGTTATTATCTACGTTTTGACGGCTATAGATAATATATCTCATGCACTCTTTGGTCAATCTTTCGATTGTTATCACCAGCAGAGTAAGATTCGTATTCCTTGTGGAATCGAATGTCCATCCTTTAACAAGTTTGCCTTCGCTCTCTTCAGGATGATGTTGGTCGATTATTCATTTAACAACCTACAACCCGGTTATGGATAATCTTCCATGCGAGGTTATTATCTACGTTTTGACGGCTATAGATAATATATCTCATGCACTCTTTGGTCAATCTTTCGATTGTTATCACCAGCAGAGTAAGATTCGTATTCCTTGTGGAATCGAATGTCCATCCTTTAACAAGTTTGCCTTCGCTCTCTTCAGGATGATGTCGGTCGATTATTCATTTAACAACCTACAACCCGGTTATGGATAATCTTCCATGCGAGGTTATTATCTACGTTTGACGGCTATAGATAATATATCTCATGCACTCTTTGGTCAATCTTTCGATTGTTATCACCAGCAGAGTAAGATTCGTATTCCTTGTGGAATCGAATGTCCATCCTTTAACAAGTTTGCCTTCGCTCTCTTCAGGATGATGTCGGTCGATTATTCATTTAACAACCTACAACCCGGTTATGGATAATCTTCCATGCGAGGTTATTATCTACGTTTTGACGGCTATAGATAATATATCTCATGCACTCTTTGGTCAATCTTTCGATTGTTATCACCAGCAGAGTAAGATTCGTATTCCTTGTGGAATCGAATGTCCATCCTTTAACAAGTTTGCCTTCGCTCTCTTCAGGATGATGTCGGTCGATTATTCATTTAACAACCTACAACCCGGTTATGGATAATCTTCCATGCGAGGTTATTATCTACGTTTTGACGGCTATAGATAATATATCTCATGCACTCTTTGGTCAATCTTTCGATTGTTATCACCAGCAGAGTAAGATTCGTATTCCTTGTGGAATCGAATGTCCATCCTTTAACAAGTTTGCCTTCGCTCTCTTCAGGATGATGTCGGTCGATTATTCATTTAACAACCTACAACCCGGTTATGGATAATCTTCCATGCGAGGTTATTATCTACGTTTTGACGGCTATAGATAATATATCTCATGCACTCTTTGGTCAATCTTTCGATTGTTATCACCAGCAGAGTAAGATTCGTATTCCTTGTGGAATCGAATGTCCATCCTTTAACAAGTTTGCCTTCGCTCTCTTCAGGATGATGTCGGTCGATTATTCATTTAACAACCTACAACTCGGTTATGGATAATCTTCCATGCGAGTGTATTATCTACGTTCTGACGGCTATAGATAATATATCTCATGCACTCTTTGGTCGATCTTTCGATTGTTATCACCAGCAGAGTAAGATTCGTATTCCTTGTGGAATCGAATGTCCATCCTTTAACAAGTTTGCCTTCGCTCTCTTCAGGATGATGTCGGTCGATTATTCATTTAACAACCTACAACCCGGTTATGGATAATCTTCCATGCGAGGTTATTATCTACGTTTTGACGGCTATAGATAATATATCTCATGCACTCTTTGGTCAATCTTTCGATTGTTATCACCAGCAGAGTAAGATTCGTATTCCTTGTGGAATCGAATGTCCATCCTTTAACAAGTTTGCCTTCGCTCTCTTCAGGATGATGTTGGTCGATTATTCATTTAACAACCTACAACCCGGTTATGGATAATCTTCCATGCGAGGTTATTATCTACGTTTTGACGGCTTTAGATAATATATCTCATGCACTCTTTGGTCAATCTTTCGATTGTTATCACCAGCAGAGTAAGATTCGTATTCCTTGTGGAATCGAATGTCCATCCTTTAACAAGTTTGCCTTCGCTCTCTTCAGGATGATGTCGGTCGATTATTCATTTAACAACCTACAACCCGGTTATGGATAATCTTCCATGCGAGGTTATTATCTACGTTTTGACGGCTATAGATAATATATCTCATGCACTCTTTGGTCAATCTTTCGATTGTTATCACCAGCAGAGTAAGATTCGTATTCCTTGTGGAATCGAATGTCCATCCTTTAACAAGTTTGCCTTCGCTCTCTTCAGGATGATGTCGGTCGATTATTCATTTAACAACCTACAACCCGGTTATGGATAATCTTCCATGCGAGTGTATTATCTACGTTCTGACGGCTATAGATAATATATCTCATGCACTCTTTGGTCGATCTTTCGATTGTTATCTCCAGCAGAGTAAGATTCGTATTCCTTGTGGAATCGAATGTTCATCCTTTAACAAGTTTGCTTTCGCTCTCTTCAGGATGTTTTCGGTCGATTATTCATTTAACAACCTGCAACCCGGTTATGGATAATCTTCCATGCGAGTGTATTATCTACGTTCTGACGGCTATAGATAATATGTCTCATGCACTCTTTGGTCAATCTTTCGATTGTTATCACCAGCAGAGTAAGATTCGTATTCCTTGTGGAATCGAATGTCCATCCTTTAACAAGTTTGCCTTCGCTCTCTTCAGGATGTTTTCGGTCGATTATTCATTTAACAACCTACAACCCGGTTATGGATAATCTTCCATGCGAGGTTATTATCTACGTTTTGACGGCTATAGATAATATATCTCATGCACTCTTTGGTCAATCTTTCGATTGTTATCACCAGCAGAGTAAGATTCGTATTCCTTGTGGAATCGAATGACCATCCTTTAACAAGTTTGCCTTCGCTCTCTTCAGGATGATGTCGGTCGATTATTCATTTAACAACCTACAACCCGGTTATGGATAATCTTCCATGCGAGGTTATTATCTACGTTTTGACGGCTATAGATAATATATCTCATGCACTCTTTGGTCAATCTTTCGATTGTTATCACCAGCAGAGTAAGATTCGTATTCCTTGTGGAATCGAATGTCCATCCTTTAACAAGTTTGCCTTCGCTCTCTTCAGGATGATGTCGGTCGATTATTCATTTAACAACCTACAACCCGGTTATGGATAATCTTCCATGCGAGTGTATTATCTACGTTCTGACGGCTATAGATAATATATCTCATGCACTCTTTGGTCGATCTTTCGATTGTTATCACCAGCAGAGTAAGATTCGTATTCCTTGTGGAATCGAATGTCCATCCTTTAACAAGTTTGCCTTCGCTCTCTTCAGGATGATGTCGGTCGATTATTCATTTAACAACCTACAACCCGGTTATGGATAATCTTCCATGCGAGGTTATTATCTACGTTCTGACGGCTATAGATAATATATCTCATGCACTCTTTGGTCAATCTTTCGATTGTTATCACCAGCAGAGTAAGATTCGTATTCCTTGTGGAATCGAATGTCCATCCTTTAACAAGTTTGCCTTCGCTCTCTTCAGGATGATGTCGGTCGATTATTCATTTAACAACCTACAACCTGGTTATGGATAATCTTCCATGCGAGGTTATTATCTATGTTTTGACGGCTATAGATAATATATCTCATGCACTCTTTGGTCAATCTTTCGATTGTTATCACCAGCAGAGTAAGATTCGTATTCCTTGTGGAATCGAATGTCCATCCTTTAACAAGTTTGCCTTCGCTCTCTTCAGGATGATGTCGGTCGATTATTCATTTAACAACCTACAACCCGGTTATGGATAATCTTCCATGCGAGGTTATTATCTACGTTTTGACGGCTATAGATAATATATCTCATGCACTCTTTGGTCAATCTTTCGATTGTTATCACCAGCAGAGTAAGATTCGTATTCCTTGTGGAATCGAATGTCCATCCTTTAACAAGTTTGCCTTCGCTCTCTTCAGGATGATGTCGGTCGATTATTCATTTAACAACCTACAACCCGGTTATGGATAATCTTCCATGCGAGGTTATTATCTACGTTTTGACGGCTATAGATAATATATCTCATGCACTCTTTGGTCAATCTTTCGATTGTTATCACCAGCAGAGTAAGATTCGTATTCCTTGTGGAATCGAATTTCCATCCTTTAACAAGTTTGCCTTCGCTCTCTTCAGGATGATGTCGGTCGATTATTCATTTAACAACCTACAACCCGGTTATGGATAATCTTCCATGCGAGGTTATTATCTACGTTTTGACGGCTATAGATAATATATCTCATGCACTCTTTGGTCGATCTTTCGATTGTTATCACCAGCAGAGTAAGATTCGTATTCCTTGTGGAATCGAATGTCCATCCTTTAACAAGTTTGCCTTCGCTCTCTTCAGGATGATGTCGGTCGATTATTCATTTAACAACCTGCAACCCGGTTATGGATAATCTTCCATGCGAGTGTATTATCTACGTTCTGACGGCTATAGATAATATATCTCATGCACTCTTTGGTCGATCTTTCGATTGTTATCTCCAGCAGAGTAAGATTCGTATTCCTTGTGGAATCGAATGTTCATCTTTTAACAAGTTTGCTTTCGCTCTCTTCAGGATGTTTTCGGTCGATTATTCATTTAACAACCTGCAACCCGGTTATGGATAATCTTCCATGCGAGTGTATTATCTACGTTCTGACGGCTATAGATAATATGTCTCATGCGCTCTTGGGTTGAAGTCGTCCTCCCCAGTCGAGTAAGATTCGTATTTCTTGTGGAATCGAATGTCCATCCTTTAACAAGACTGCTTTTCTAAGCCCTCTTCAGGATGTTGAGTGTTTTTGGAACACAAACCAATTCACGCTTTGGCACTCATGCCAATTTTTTCCGGTATTCAGACCGAAGAAGTTTTCGACGATCAGGTCGATGTACTTATGTTTTTCCGGTATTCAGACCGAAGAAGTTTCCGACGATCAGGTCGATGTTCTTATGTTTTTCCGGTATTCAGACCGAAGAAGTTTCCGACGATCAGGTCGATGTACTTATGTTTTTCCGGTATTCAGACCGAAGAAGTTTCCGACGATCAGGTCGATGTACTTATGGCGCTCAGGCCAATTTTCCGGTATTCAGACCGAGGTGGCGTTCAGGCCAATTCCCGATGTTTCAGATCGACATCAAATCTCTCATACACCGATGCTCAGTATTTAGACTGACGAGCGGCGCTCAGGCCACGGTTATCCCTGTGTTACCATTTATTTTGGTATCCAGGTCGACGTTTTTGTTTCGGTATTTAGGCCGATTTCTTTTTTCCGTTCCAGACGGATTTTTCTTTCAAGACTGTTTCTTTGCCGATCCTGACAGGCGTTGTTTAATTATTTTCCCAGCAGAGTGCAAATTTC
Organism: Lathyrus oleraceus; assembly: GCF_024323335.1. Taxonomy (NCBI): domain Eukaryota; kingdom Viridiplantae; phylum Streptophyta; class Magnoliopsida; order Fabales; family Fabaceae; genus Lathyrus; species Lathyrus oleraceus. The sequence continues at coordinate 192,075,311 of NC_066585.1, forward strand.
TACGGTTCTTAGTATTCAATCCCTGTTTACCCTGAAAGTCTGACAGCCATTGCTATCATCCGTTCGGGTTCCCAGCTGATTGAATAGGGGCAGCTGTAGCACCTCAAATTTGCACCTATCATTGTACATACATTCTCATATTAGGTCATAGCATAACATGGTCCACTGCATAGTATTGCATTGTCCCTTTTGCCCAAGTGCAAGATCATCAGGAGAATTAGGTCAAACTGATCAGGAGATCAGTCAACCAAGCAAGCAAGTGTGTTTTTCATTGAGCCAAGGCCTTAGGGTTGGTCCAACATGTTCACATGACTTGGGGATCCATTTGAAATGTTTGGGTCAAAGATTGGATGCTCAGAGGTCATCAGTCCATGCACAATCAATCAGAAACCCTAAAAAGTCAAACTTGGTCAAATGTGATTGATTTTATGGTTTTGATGGATGGATTTGGTTTGAGAGAGCTTATTCATGTCCAAATAGGCCTCATATATCATGGCAAACATCATCAGTGAAGAATTTGAAGCCAAACAGAAAATTTCCAAAAATAGAAACTGGACCTGTAATTTTAACTGCCAAAAATGGAAACTTCTTGATCCCAAACTTACATCATGATACAAGCTTCAAATGAATTTTTTCCCAACATGAAAGTTGAAGATCTTGTTCTCCCATTTCCAAAAAGTCCAAGAACTCTCAATTCCCATGTATGGTTGGCAAGATATGATCAAATCATTTTCACAAATTCTTGAACTTCAAAAGGCCATATCTCTCAAACCATTTGGCCAAATTTGGTGAGGTTTTTTCCAACAAGTCATATTTAACCTTCTCTTTCCAAAAATGTAACTTTCATGTACCAAAACCCTATGGATCAAAATGGCATTTTTTCACTATCATGTTTAAATTTCAAGTGTGGTACAAAATTGAATTTTTGAATTAAGCACTTTCCATCAGAATGGCCAATTGGGAATGATTTAAAATGCTATTTGTGACTTGTGGAAGGCCCAAAATTCGTGCTCCTACCACCACACCTCACCATGTGCACCAAAAGGACCAATTAGCAATTTGCTTCATTAAGTTAAGTGTGCTTAACCTTTCATTAAGGGAACCTTAAACAGGCAATAAAAACTCATTTTCTGGTCAGTATGCAACCCTAGCAGCCACAGAAAGAATAGAATCGACTCACTCTCTCAAAAACCTCATTTCTTGCCATTTTCAATTTCTGCAAAAAAAACTTCAAAGAACTGGACCTTGCCTTTGTTGCTTCACCATCTAAACAGCATTGTGAGCTCTTTCCAACATGGTTTCACCAACTGTAACCAACCTTTGCTCGACTGTTTTTCAAAGTTCCATTAATGGCAAAGTTTGATTGAAGCTGTTTCAAGTTGTTCCAAGCCAAACCAACTTCACCATTCACCTTGTGGAGCTTGGACCTTCACCTGTTTTGAGCATTTGCAAGCAAACAACATCAAAATCTCAGCTGCTCTTCACTCTTGGTAAATTTTCGACTCTCACCTTTTCCAAAACCATGGTATGCACTTTGTAGATCTCTTGTCCCTGAGCACATTAAGCTTCGAATCACATGATTTGGTTGAGTAGTTTAGGAGATATGCTGAAATGAAGTTTGATGATGAATTCTATTCTTGCTCGATTCATGAGTTGTGTTGTGTTTTAGTAAAAATCAATGATGGATTCATGTTAGTCATGCTTCGCTGATCATTTCTGTGTATCCAATTGTGATTTCTGGAAAAAATTATGGTTGAGTCGAATTTGAGATGGTGATGTTGTTCACTGTAGCGAAAACCCTAGAACACATTGCCTTGCCCAGAATTTGGACTGTTCACGTGCGTGCATGTCATTGTTTCTCCATGAGCCAATGAGATCATTTCGTTTTCGTGCCCAAAACGGCGGTGTTTTGATAAGTGACCTTGTTAATTACAAAAATGCCATTCGTGGCACATGGCTTATTGGAATTAAGTTATTTCTTTTCATTTTAATTTCACTTTTGATCTCTAACTTACAAAAATCATATCATCATCATATTTGATCCAAATTTCGTGGGAATTTTTGCATTATTTTCATCATGATCTCTACTTTTTTATCATATTTTTTCCAGAATTTTGTGATCATTGGATTTTATTTGGCATATTGGTTTGTAACATGTATCCATTTCTTGCACATTCCACCAAAACCTTTGTGAAATGGTCATGACTTATCCTATGGACTTGAAACTTTTTGAGCACAAACTAGACACATTCATGTTTATTTTGATGTAGAGTTTATGAATTTATCTTATCTGGATTGTGAGTTGTGAATTTTTGAATTAGGGTGTGACAATTTGTGTCACACCATTGATGTGCAACTTGTTGATTTTCTTAGCCATGCCTATTGACCTCAAAATGGATTGAATTTTTGTATGATGGAGCTTGAATATGTCTAGTTTGTATGTGAATTTTTGTGGAATTATTTATGGCATTTTCCATTTGTTTGAGATTTTCTCCCCTGTTTGACCAAAATGTTGACCTTATGTGATGCATGTGCCCATTTGTTTTGTGAAATGCTCATACTTTATTAGATGGACATGAAATTTGATATGTGATTACTAGACATCTTAAGCTTTGCCATGGTTTTAGTCCCATTCATTTATCATATGCCATCCCTGATTTATGATTTTTTCAAGTTGATGCATGTTTGGTTGACTTCTTTGAGCATGTTCAAAATTGCCTTGCCTTTCTGATTTTCATTGACTACCTTCTACTTGTCCAAATGAGATGAAATTTGACATGCTTACCATGCTGTGGGTTATAATTGATCATGATTTATTTGGTGATTTTTGGAGATGTTTGAGATTGCTTTTGATTCAAGTCTTGCTGTTGACTTCTATGAGCTTCTAAATGCCATGTTTTGATCTAATTTGTTCATGAAATGATGATGATGATTGATATGAATGTGAACCCAATTGGTTTTGTTTCTTGATTGTTTGAACATGATCTTGGATACTTGCCCTTTGCTGTTTTAACTTTTTCATACCCTTTTGACCCTAGGCTTGTCCTAGTGGTCCTGTTACTCACATTTGAGCTCATGTTTTCAGGTTGACCAACAAATGACCAATGAGACCAATTCTTTTTGATTGAGCTTGCTTGAATATCATTGATTAACTTGTTTGTTTTGTAGGTGGCTTGGCTCACATGCCTTGAGCCTTGTGCCTTGCACATTCACTTGCTAATGATTGACTGTTGATCTGTTTCCTTTTGCTTTGTTTTGAAGTTGCATACTAATGTCTGCTTGACTATTACAGGTGCTTTTAGTTGCTCAGTTCCTTGTGAACTTTTGCTTTGCTTTGCTTTAATAGAAATTTGCATTGAGGTATATTTATCATCTTCATGTAGTCTGGAAGACCTGGCCTGTTACTTGGCCAGGCAACTGTCTGAAGTCCTCCTTAAGAGGCAATGTTTGTGTATGTTTAAATTTTGTCCCTGTACATAGTCAAAGACCTCCTAAGTGAAGAGGCAATTGGCAGAACCCAAGGGATATGCAACCTATCCCCTGCTATTCTGTATGTCATCTGCTTTGCTCACACCACTGTGTTGATGCATTGCAGATACAAACCCAAGATCTTGTACAATTGTACAGTTGAGTCAGTTTCAAATGTGTAGAAGGGTTCCCACTTTCTGAACCCACACATTCTTGTCTTAAGCTCTCCCAGGCCAGGGATAAGAGCTGTGAAGTCTCATCTTCACTCACCTTTCATCTGCTTCACCTTAGCCCCTCAATGGCAAGGTTAAGAGCAACATCTACCCAATTCCAGAGGTTTGTTTGTTGAGGTTGATATGACCCCTCGACTAAAACCTAGCCTTGATGTTTGAGCCCCCTTGTTGGTGTGTTTATTTTACGCTGTATGTGCTTGTGTGGTGTGATTGTATCCCCTGGGTTTGTTAGACTCCGCGTAGTCTCGTTTGCATGTCAATTAAGGTAGCACGGTTCCTTCGTATAGGACTTCCTTTCTTGCTTGAGCTTTCCTAAAACACAAACAAACATTATCCCCTCTTAAGGATACGTTAACTCCTTCTACTACAGGTGAGTAAGTCTCCAAAGGTCGAGCATCAGGTAGATTGCGCAGTGATGTTGTCCACTTAAAAAACACAAACCAACGGGAATAGTTTAGCCGAACTACGGCAACTCTGATTCTCATATCCAGATGAGATACGTAGGCACGAGATGCGATGTCTTGTCGAGTTTGACTAACAACTAACACTAATTCTTTTCTCTCGCCCTCGTTGCGATTGAGACCTCCCCTTTCTCTTGCCCTAGTCGCAATCGAGACCCTTGCTTCCTGTGCAAGTTAGGTTTGGTGTGGCTTGCTTCCTGTGCAAGTCATGTTTAGGATAGGCTTGCTTCCTGTGCAAGTTAGCTAGAAACCTTAACTTAGGGACGACTTTGCATGACAACATCTAGGCTCGAGTCGTAGCCTCCCTAGTGTTGTGTCTCCCTCTGTTATCTGGTTAGGCTAGTCCTTTTTCCCTGCGTAGGGGAACTACGTCGCCCTGATCTTCACACCAGATGAAGTATGTAGGCAGGAGATTGAGCTGATCTCTCCGGGCGCCCTTTTTCTTTTTTGTGTGTGTTTGACAGTTGTAGGCTCGAGTCCCCGACTCCCTATTAACTTGTTGTGTTGCTGTGTGCTTGGAAGCTGATGTAAGTCCATCGAGTGGCATTCGGGTTCCAGTGTGGGTTTGTTTGGTTCGGATGCTGATGTAAGTCCAGTGATTGGCATTCGGGCTCCACGTTTGCCTGTGTGTTTTGTGTTTGTGTGTGTGCGTGTCAGCCGAGCTACGAATGCTCTGATTCTCCTCCGTCCAAGGAGATACGTATGCATAGGATGCGATATCCTAGCGAGCATGTGTCGTCTCCCCAGTCCGAACTACTTCGACTCTGATGTCTATGCCTGATAGACTAAGTAGGCCCAGGATGCAATATCCTGCCGAGTCAGTTTCAGTCAGTTTCTTTTGTCTCTTTTCAGCCAGTGTGTGAGTTTGAGCAGTGTTTAGCAACCATTTATCCTTCCTTTTGTGCGTGGATCCCGTCGAGTACGACGGATGCGTAGGGGTGCTAATACCTTCCCTTCGCATAACCGACTCCCGAACCCATTCTCTTTGGTCGCGAGACCATGTTCTTTCCTAGGTTTACTTCGAGCGTTTCCTTTCCTTCTTTTGGGATAAATAACGCACGGTGGCGGCTCTGTTGTTCTTGTTTTCCCGCCGGTTTTTCGCGTGATGCGACAGCTGGCGACTCTGCTGGGGAAACTAGAGAAGTTGACCTCTTGCTGGTCCATCTTCCCTAAGCGAGTCTCTCCTAGCGCTCTCTAGGTTAGGGTTTTGGTTGCTTTGTGCTGCTTTATTTATTGCATTCATTTGTATATATTTGCATTTACTGTTTGCATTTATTGTTTGCATTATTGTTTGCATTCATTCATATTCATTTGCCGTGCTGTCTGTGTTTCTCTGTTTGGGGGTGGGAGTCACTTGAGGTAAAAGGTCCAATACCCAGACCATGAGTGAAATCTAGGATGCTTAGGAATAGAGTGATTCGTGGGAAGCGGGTGGTATTGCGCCACTCAGCGGAACATTGATATCACGAACAGTTCAGACCCTGGTGGGATATTGTCGTTGCATACTTCAGGTGTGTATATGATGATATTCTGCGAAAGGTTATTTATGCTGTGTTTCTCTCGACCTTACCCTGGCCTAGACTACACCTGTGAGTGGGGAAGGGTTGATCATTATTACAGGTACAGTTGGTGACTCTCGGTACTGACGGTGACTATGAATTATGGACATTTATTTCTGGGACGCCGGAGTTCTGTCCGTGGTTTATCAGCGGGTTCCGTTTATTTCGGATCCCCGGGTTGAATTGAGAGTACCTGTTCAGAGGAGCTGGCTGTCATCCGTTCAGTGGATGTTCCTGTGATGATAGTGATGTAATCTCCAGTTCCGTTTATTTCGGAACTCCACAAGTCGGATTTATGGTGACTCGATTCTCCAGATTTGGGTTCAGATGCCAGTTGATCAGATTGACTTTGGGTTTCAGATGTTTGTGATCAGAGTTCAAGCCGAAGCTTTGACCCTGTGCCTTGAGACGCACAGCCTGACCCGTCATGTTCACATCATTTGCATCATAGCATATTTATTTTCAAAAAATAATAATGCATGAAAAAAGAAAAAAGTTAACTCGCATACGCATATCCTTTATCAGGATCATTCATATTAAAATAGCATCCGCATCATGCATATCATGCACATATCATCCTTGCATTGCAGACATGTTTGGGGACAAGACTTCTCACTCTGGTTCCTGTGTCAGACAGGATAGCTGATCGAAGATCACACCGGTATTCAACCAGACTCAATCAACAAAGAAGTATGGACCAGGTTCAAGCTGAGCTAGCTGAGATGAGGGCGAACATGGCCCAGTTCATGAACATGATGCAAGGGGTCGTTCAGGGGCAAGAGGAGCTGCGTGCCTTAGCCCAGAGACAGGAAGTTGTGATTCCAACTGCCAACCGTGCTTCACCAGTGGGTGTTCCTGTGGATGATAATGTTGCTGCTGCCGCTCCCGCCAGTAACTTTGATGGGGTTGATGAGTTGGGGGGCATCAGAATCAATGGACAACCACTTGCTACAGAGGTCAATGCCAGAGCTACCCGGGCTCCGTTTCGTCATCCTGCTCCGATTGTTAACAGACAAGAGGACATGTTTACTCTCCTCAGTGAGGACGTTGACGTTGTGAGAACCGAAGAGAGGGATAGAAAAGTGGATGATCTTGCTGAGAAAATCCGAGTCATGGAATGTCAAAACTCCCTTGGGTTTGATGTGACCGACATGGGTCTGGTGGAAGGGTTGAAGATCCCCTACAAGTTCAAGGCACCCTCATTCGAAAAGTACAACGGTACCTCCTGTCCTCGCACCCATGTGCAAGCTTACTTCAGGAAGATATCTGCTTACACTGACGATGAGAAGATGTGGATGTACTTTTTCCAAGACAGTTTGTCTGGAGCGTCTTTGGGCTGGTACATGGATCTGAAGCAAGAATCAGTCAGAAGCTGGAAAGATTTGGGTGAGGCCTTTCTGAGGCAATACAAGCACAATATGGACATGGCGCCGAGCCGAACTCAGTTACAGAGCTTGTATCAGAAAAATAATGAGAGCTTCAAAGAGTATGCCCAGAGGTGGCGCGAGTTAGCCGCAAGAGTGCAACCTCCTATGCTGGAGAGAGAGCTGACGGACATGTTCATTGGGACCTTGCAAGGAGTGTTCATGGATCGCATGGGAAGCTGCCCGTTCAGTAGTTTTTCTGATGTTGTCGTCTGTGGAGAAAGAACTGAGAGCCTTATCAAAGCAGGAAAGATACAAGATCCTGGCTCTACAAATTCTTCAAGTTCTAAGAAGCCATCCTCTGGGGCACCCAGGAGAGGAGAGAATGAAACAAATGCTGTGCACCGCCGAAGGAGTGCAAACAGAGGACCATATCGTCAGGTCGCTGCTGTGACTATTCCAGCCGCTCAACCTCAACAGCAACAGAGAAGACCAACTCAGCAGCATCAGCGTCAACAACATCGTCCTCAGCAGCAGGCTTACCAGCCTCCCATTGATAATCAAGCTGGTACAAGTAATGAGAGGAAGAAGATCATTTTTGATCCAATCCCCATGTCCTACGCCGAACTCTATCCCACTCTGATAGAGCGGAACTTGATTACTCCCAGAGACCCGCCGCCCATACCCGTCAGCCCTCGGTGGTGGTATAGGCCTGAACAACATTGTGTGTATCATTCGGGTGCTCCTGGTCATGATGTGGATAGTTATTTCCAGCTGAAGATGAAGGTTCAAGACCTAGTGAGGTCAGGTATTCTGATCTTGGAGGATTTAGGTCCCCGTGACAATCAAGCCTGAAGATAACAAGTCCTGGGTTGGCGCCGACTTTTTCTTCAGAAGGGTTGTTCAGAAAACAGAAGCTGCTGATGCAAGAGATACTGACAGTTGTCATCCCCGGTGGGATCTATCACCATTCACCTTGTGGAGCTTGGACCTTCACCTGTTTTGAGCATTTGCAAGCAAACAACATCAAAATCTCAGTTGCTCTTCACTCTTGGTAAATTTTCGACTCTCACCTTTTCCAAAACCATGGTATGCACTTTGTAGATCTCTTGTCCCTGAGCACATTAAGCTTCGAATCACATGATTTGGTTGAGTAGTTTTAGGAGATATGCTGAAATGAAGTTTGATGATGAATTCTATTCTTGCTCGATTCATGAGTTGTGTTGTGTTTTAGTAAAAATCAATGATGGATTCATGTTAGTCATGCTTCGCTGATCATTTCTGTGTATCCAATTGTGATTTCTGGAAAAAATTATGGTTGAGTCGAATTTGAGATGGTGATGTTGTTCACTGTAGCGAAAACCCTAGAACACATTGCCTTGCCCAGAATTTGGACTGTTCACGTGCGTGCATGTCACTGTTTCTCCATGAGCCAATGAGATCATTTCGTTTTCGTGCCCAAAACGGCGGTGTTTTGATAAGTGACATTGTTAATTACAAAAATGCCATTCGTGGCACATGGCTTATTGGAATTAAGTTATTTCTTTTCATTTTAATTTCACTTTTGATCTCTAACTTACAAAAATCATATCATCATCATCTTTGATCCAAATTTCGTGGGAATTTTTGCATTATTTTCATCATGATCTCTACTTTTTTATCATATTTTTTCCAGAATTTTGTGATCATTGGATTTTATTTGGCATATTGGTTTGTAACATGTATCCATTTCTTGCACATTCCACCAAAACCTTTGTGAAATGGTCATGACTTATCCTATGGACTTGAAACTTTTTGAGCACAAACTAGACACATTCATGTTTATTTTGATGTAGAGTTTATGAATTTATCTTATCTGGATTGTGAGTTGTGAATTTTTGAATTAGGGTGTGACAATTTGTGTCACACCATTGATGTGCAACTTGTTGATTTTCTTAGCCATGCCTATTGACCTCAAAATGGATTGAATTTTTGCATGATGGAGCTTGAATATCTCTAGTTTGTATGTGAATTTTTGTGGAATTATTTATGGCATTTTCCATTTGTTTGAGATTTTCTCCCCTGTTTGACCAAAATGTTGACCTTATGTGATGCATGTGCCCATTTGTTTTGTGAAATGCTCATACTTTATTAGATGGACATGAAATTTGATATGTGATTACTAGACATCTTAAGCTTTGCCATGGTTTTAGTCCCATTCATTTATCATATGCCATCCCTGATTTATGATTTTTTCAAGTTGATGCATGTTTGGTTGACTTCTTTGAGCATGTTCAAAATTGCCTTGCCTTTCTGATTTTCATTGACTACCTTCTACTTGTCCAAATGAGATGAAATTTGACATGCTTACCATGCTGTGGGTTATAATTGATCATGATTTATTTGGTGATTTTTGGAGATGTTTGAGATTGCTTTTGATTCAAGTCTTGCTGTTGACTTCTATGAGCTTCTAAATGCCATGTTTTGATCTAATTTGTTCATGAAATGATGATGATGATTGATATGAATGTGAACCCAATTGGTTTTGTTTCTTGATTGTTTGAACATGATCTTGGATACTTGCCCTTTGCTGTTTTAACTTTTTCATACCCTTTTGACCCTAGGCTTGTCCTAGTGGTCCTGTTACTCACATTTGAGCTCATGTTTTCAGGTTGACCAACAAATGACCAATGAGACCAATTCTTTTGATTGAGCTTGCTTGAATATCATTGATTAACTTGTTTGTTTTGTAGGTGGCTTGGCTCACATGCCTTGAGCCTTGTGCCTTGCACATTCACTTGCTAATGATTGACTGTTGATCTGTTTCCTTTTGCTTTGTTTTGAAGTTGCATACTAATGTCTGCTTGACTATTACAGGTGCTTTTAGTTGCTCAGTTCCTTGTGAACTTTTGCTTTGCTTTGCTTTAATAGCAATTTGCATTGAGGTATATTTATCATCTTCATGTAGTCTGGAAGACCTGGCCTGTTACTTGGCCAGGCAACTGTCTGAAGTCCTCCTTAAGAGGCAATGTTTGTGTATGTTTAAATTTTGTCCCTGTACATAGTCAAAGACCTCCTAAGTGAAGAGGCAATTGGTAGAACCCAAGGGATATGCAACCTATCCCCTGCTATTCTGTGTGTCATCTGCTTTGCTCACACCACTGTGTTGATGCATTGCAGATACAAACCCAAGATCTTGTACAATTGTACAGTTGAGTCAGTTTCAAATGTGTAGAAGGGTTCCCACTTTCTGAACCCACACATTCTTGTCTTAAGCTCTCCCAGGCCAGGGATAAGAGCTGTGAAGTCTCATCTTCACTCACCTTTCATCTGCTTCACCTTAGCCCCTCAATGGCAAGGTTAAGAGCAACATCTACCCAATTCCAGAGGTTTGTTTGTTGAGGTTGATATGACCCCTCGACTAAAACCTAGCCTTGATGTTTGAGCCCCCTTGTTGGTGTGTTTATTTTACGCTGTATGTGCTTGTGTGGTGTGATTGTATCCCCTGGGTTTGTTAGACTCCGCGTAGTCTCGTTTGCATGTCAATTAAGGTAGCACGGTTCCTTCGTATAGGACTTCCTTTCTTGCTTGAGCTTTCCTAAAACACAAACAAACATTATCCCCTCTTAAGGATACGTTAACTCCTTCTACTACAGGTGAGTAAGTCTCCAAAGGTCGAGCATCAGGTAGATTGCGCAGTGACGTTGTCCACTTAAAAAACACAAACCAACGGGAATAGTTTAGCCGAACTACGGCAACTCTGATTCTCATATCCAGATGAGATACGTAGGCACGAGATGCGATGTCTTGTCGAGTTTGACTAACAACTAACACTAATTCTTTTCTCTCGCCCTCGTTGCGATTGAGACCTCCCCTTTCTCTTGCCCTAGTCGCAATCGAGACCCTTGCTTCCTGTGCAAGTTAGGTTTGGTGTGGCTTGCTTCCTGTGCAAGTCATGTTTAGGATAGGCTTGCTTCCTGTGCAAGTTAGCTAGAAACCTTAACTTAGGGACGACTTTGCATGACAACATCTAGGCTCGAGTCGTAGCCTCCCTAGTGTTGTGTCTCCCTCTGTTATCTGGTTAGGCTAGTCCTTTTTCCCTGCGTAGGGGAACTACGTCGCCCTGATCTTCACACCAGATGAAGTATGTAGGCAGGAGATTGAGCTGATCTCTCTGGGCGCCCTTTTTCTTTTTTGTGTGTGTTTGACAGTTGTAGGCTCGAGTCCCCGACTCCCTATTAACTTGTTGTGTTGCTGTGTGCTTGGAAGCTGATGTAAGTCCATCGAGTGGCATTCGGGTTCCAGTGTGGGTTTGTTTGGTTCGGATGCTGATGTAAGTCCAGTGATTGGCATTCGGGCTCCACGTTTGCCTGTGTGTGTTTGTGTTTGTGTGTGTGCGTGTCAGCCGAGCTACGAATGCTCTGATTCTCCTCCGTCCAAGGAGATACGTATGCATAGGATGCGATATCCTAGCGAGCATGTGTCGTCTCCCCAGTCCGAACTACTTCGACTCTGATGTCTATGCCTGATAGACTAAGTAAGCCCAGGATGCAATATCCTGCCGAGTCAGTTTCAGTCAGTTTCTTTTGTCTCTTTTCAGCCAGTGTGTGAGTTTGAGCAGTGTTTAGCAACCATTTATCCTTCCTTTTGTGCGTGGATCCCGTCGAGTACGACGGATGCGTAGGGGTGCTAATACCTTCCCTTCGCATAACCGACTCCCGAACCCATTCTCTTTGGTCGCGAGACCATGTTCTTTCCTAGGTTTACTTCGAGCGTTTCCTTTCCTTCTTTTGGGATAAATAACGCACGGTGGCGGCTCTGTTGTTCTTGTTTTCCCGCCGGTTTTTCGCGTGATGCGACAACACCCCGCAAAATTAGAATCATAAAAACCTACTAAGCTGCAAACCCTACCTTTAGAATACCAAAGCTCGTGTGGGTAGTTTTTGTTAAGATACCTCAAAATTATTTTTACGATCTTAAAGTGGGGTTCATTAGGTGACGCTTGATATCTACCACACATGCACATACTTGACATGATATCTTGCCTACTCGCCACTAAATAGTGTAAGAATCCGATTATACCTCTATACCTGGTGATCTCAAAATCCACTCCATTTTCATCTTTGTTAATTAGCACATTTGAAGTCCACTTCATCCCTCTATACCTATGGCTTCAAACTTGCAAACTCTTGGCAAAGAGATTCATTAGTAGAATGTAAAATAATACCCTCTAGATATATTTGAACCAAAAGAATATTCTTTACTTAAAACTTTGAATGAAAAAATCATTTAATGCATGGTGAATATAATGAAAAAGATTTTAATGCAACTAAAACATTATTTTGATGCAAATTAAAAAAAATTGATGAAGATGAAGAAATAATTTTGATGTGTGTGAAAAATGGTTTTGATGCAAATGAAAAATAGTTGAATGCACATGGTGTAAACACAACAAGATAAATTAAATGTGGCTATGTGGAGATAGAGAAGGAAGGAACAACCATACCAATTACGATGATCTATGATTAAACTTTCTACACAAGTAAAGATAGCAAATATCAACACTAATATATAGAAAAGAATACAATACGATCAAAATTATAATTGGATACATCTTCTTTCACTTGTCTTGAGAATACATTAATACTCCTAGACACTTCTGCACAAAATATCAATAGATAGAACTAGGTACCCAATTTTAGTTGGATCCTAGGGGATTAGTTAAGGAACACTTAGGTGCCCATGTAATTTTACCATTAGGAACTTGAACATTCCTAATATGACAATGATGCCTGATGTGACTCTTATCACCATAATAATAACAAATAGATTTAGATGAAATACTTTTTCTATTTCTCCTAGTGACATGAGGGTTTTCATAAAACCAACGCCTCTATCACTTGAAGAACTATAACTAGTAGAAGATATTGAAATACATGTGTTAATTGTCCTTTGATTTTTTCAATTTCAAGTTTTAAAGTTAGAAAAGTAATGCACTATACTTTTTCTATCTTTTCAACTGAAGTGTCAAAAACATTAAAATGCTCTTCAACTTGAGATGTTTGTGCTCCCTTAAGGGAATCTAAAGCACTATTAAGATCATTTATCTCTTTTTCAAGTTTTAAGATCATTTCTTTTTAGAGAGAAATTTTCTTATAAGAATTTATAGAATCTGCATAGATTATCATTAAACGCTTTCGACAACTCACTATTGTAGCGGTGTATTCGTCGCTATATGATTTATTGATTAAACCATAAGCAAAGTATACAAAGAATCGAGTCGCCACCGCACTTTTATTTATCCTAAGGACTGGTTAAAAAGCGAACAAAAACCTAAGAAGTTTTACACGTAGAAAACTAATGAAAAGATCAGAGAATCTGGGTAAGGGGTAAATTACGCAATGGGAAGGTGTTAGGCACCCATCACGTCCTAGGTACTCCTAGGGAGCCCTTTTCACACTTGTTGTATAAAAATGTTGATTTTGTTTATGACATATTGTGCAAACATGAATGGGATGATGAGAAAAGAATATACAATTTTTATTGTTTTTATGTTTGAACGGATGAACCCGTTGCCTACGTACCTTCCATTAAAGGTAAGGATCAAAACGCCGTAGTTCGGCTAAAAGATTTCCAAAAATTAGTGAGTTCGTTTTAAAACACAAGCATTAAGGCTTTTCATTACCAATGGGAGAAAACTCAACCTGAATCAACAATCCACCATGCGAGGACGACTTCAACATACTAGTGAGGGGTTAACCCTATAATAAGTATGGAAGACTTACAATCAACTCACTAAGGATAAGGTAAGATTTACATCAACCGCTATGGTAATTGAAACCTATGGCTAATGTATGAAAACATATCAACAATGGACAAAGCCACAAAACAATTGAATGTGTGAAGTTAATTGATTATGAGTATTTACAAAATATGGTCAAGGTATGATTAGGATTGATTCAAAGAAGTGTTATGAAATGGAGTTTGAAAAATCAAGGACTTAGGGTCCAGGTTTCTAATTTGAAAAGACATGAAGATGTTTGCACAACAATTCAAAGGTTTTAAAAGTCAACAAGTGAAAAGGGATGTTAAGATAAAAAAGGGTGTGGAGGATGGAGTGTAAAACTTCTTAGAAAGGTTCACCTCTTGAGATCATATAGAAGATGATTCAAGTGCGTCCTTAGGAATAGGCAAATGAGCAATAACAAATAAGCAAGGTGATACCGGATGCCAATTGCTGGGCTTATACCAATCTTACAACCAAAGGCGGATACCGGATACCAATAGATGGATTTACACCAGTCTCCTAAAACAAACAATGATACCGGATGCCAATAAATGGACTTACTCCTGCATCCTCACATACAACAAACAAACAAGCACTAGGCAATGGACATGAGTAGCCAAATGAAATGGTCTTACACTCTATCCCTTCCAAATCATAGGAACAATGGCCAATTAATGGACTTACTGTTGTCCTCAATGGGCAAACCCAAAGATGGATCACAAAGATGTGAAATGATGATCATGCAATAATGAACAATCAATAATGATGAGTGCACAAAGGCAAGCAAACAAACATGTACAAATGAACCAAGCAATCAATCAAATAAAGTCATTTAGCACACACTATAACCAAGCAATTAGGCTCAATCAAAGGTTAGACTTTAAAGTCAACTGGAATAGGGTAAATGGTGCTCTTAACCTTGACATTGAGAGCCAAGGTGAAGCAGATGAAAGGATATGAGGGGTGTGCCTCATTGCTCTTATCCCTGGTCAGGGAGAGCATTGAATATCAGAAGGCGTGGGAGTTCAGAAAGTTGGAACTCTCTCCACAAGTTAATGACTCGATAGATCTTGGGTTTTTTACTCACTATGCATCAACACATGTGGTGTGAGCAAGGTGAGTGACACACAGAATAGTAGGAGATAGGCTACATATCTCTTTTGTCTACCAATTGCCTCATATGAGGTCTTTTCCTGCTTGGGGACAAAAGTAAACAATCACAAACATTGCCTCTTAAGGAGGACTTCAGACAGGTGCCTGGCTAAGTAACAAGCCAGGTCTTCCAGACTACATGGAGACAAGAGATTCTACCTCAATGCTTAAGCAAAGCAAAGCAATAGCAAGTTCACAAAGGAACTATAGCAACTAATGTACCTGAAATCAATCAAATATAATCAGTACACCAATCACAAAGTCAAAACAGACAAGATAAGAACCAACAGTCAATACAATCAATCACATGTGCAAAGCACAAACTCAAATGGAATGAGCTAGCATCCTACAAAACAAATCAAGTTAGTCCATAACAATCAAATAAACCAAACTCAATCAACTTGAATTAATCTCCTTAAAGCAATTGCTTCTCCAACCTGAAAATCAAACTCAAACATGAGAAGTAAACCCTTAGGCCAAAGCCTAGGGTCCAAGATAGGGAAAAAATTTAAAACAGAACATGAAGAATGACCAAAATCAAGATTAATCAATCAAGAGCCAAGTCCAATTGGTCTCATGTCAAAACTATGCACCAATTCCATTTCATAAGCAAATCATGTCAAACTATGCAAGTTGAGAACTCAATGATGTAAACAGAATGCACACAAGCATATCAATACCAAAATAGCTCAATAAATTCCAAGAAAAACCATGCTTAATCAGAACACATTGAATGAGTGACACACCAAAAATCATGTCATTTGGATAAGTGGAAGTATGTCAATTAAAATCAACAAGTCAAAGTTTGTTCAAACAAGCTCATACAAGACACTAAATCATGCATCAACTTCAAGCAATCATAAAACAGCAACCAAACATGATAAATGAATGAGATCAAAGCCATGGCAAACTTCAAGATGTCTATAATACACATGCCAAATTTCAAGTTCATCCAATATACACCAAGAATTTCACAAATCATATGGGATCATGACTCATAAAATGTTCACAATTGGTCAAACAGAGGGAAAATTCTCAAACAAATAGAAAATGCATTCAAAAATTCCAGAAAAAATCACAAGCAAACTCAACATCCATACGTATCAACATGCAAAAATCCAAATCAATTCAAGTTTAATAAGCATGCAAAATAAAATCAAGAACATGAACAAAAAATGGTGTGACATACATTGTCACACCTCCAAAGATCACATCATATCTCACAATCCAGAAATGCAAAAATAGCAAACCATATACCAAAATGACCAGGAGTGAGTCTAGATCATGCATGTAAAATTTCAAGAATTTTGGATCAAGCATCAGAATTTCACAAACAAAAATGGCAAAACATAGGCAAAAAGCATACATGAACAAAACCATTAGACCAAAATAAAAACAGACCATGCACAACTTTTTCTATCATGCTAGTAAAAAACTAGAGGAAAAATGGAGATCAAAGCAAAAATTCCCACTCAATTTGGATTAAGGATGAAGTTTTTATGATTTTTTGAAGTTTGATCATGAAATGAAATAAAAATTTGGAAATTAAAATGAAATAATATGAACGCATGGCAATTTGGTAAATATGGCGCTCACTTAATGAAACGCTGCGTTTCATTAAGTGAGGTGTCACGCGGTAACGGGCTACATGGCACACAAACACGGATTTCATGCAAAAGCCAGGCAAAACGGATCAAACGAAAATCTGGACACGAAATTTGAACATTCATCACACATTCATACTGTTCTTCATGCTCAAGATCCAACTCTCACAGAAATCCACGAAACATATATCATTAGAACCAGCATTCATCATACATCAATAATATAGCATGGATTTCAGTTAATTTTACTCATAGCAGAGGAATCGAGCAAAACAAGTTTCATAATGCAAACTTCAAATCAAGATATCTTGCTCAAAACTTAATGAAAATGCACGATTCAAAGTTCATCATGCTCAGCAACAAAGGATCTATCAAAGCCATATGCTAATTGTGAGAATTGAAGCAATCGAGTTCTAACCTCTTTGAAGATGCAGATCTTGATTTGCTTGTGTCAAGGCCTGGATTGTGGAAACAGATGCTCAATGATCAATAGGAAGATGAATGAAGGCAAGAATTCAGCTCAACACAGCTTGATCCTCTTGAAAACTCCAACTGCCATGTGAGGTCCAATGTTCTAACAGCCACGATCCAGCATGAATTCTCCACACTTTGCTTCAACAGAAACTCAATAATATCTGCAGATGAGGATTAGCACAAGAACAAACAAAAAGAATCAAGAATTTCGATGGAAGAAGTTGAAAAAAAGTTTGAGCAAATTTGAGAGAATTTGAGAGATTTTCAATTTGGATCTGAGATTGTGATTGTTCATTTCGATTTTCTGTTATGATTAGGTTTAAATACCCCTTGTTAATCAGCATTGTTAAACATGATTAGGCCAAATGGATTGGATTAGTGAAATGAAGCTTTATGCAAAAAATGCCAAAATGCCCTTTTTCAAATGTAACCAATGGAACAGTAATTTTTCACTTGCAGCAAATCCAAATTTCTGTTTTAAGGCAAAGGCAATTGATTTGGCATGAAAATTATGTGTACTTTTCAAAATGACCTTTTTTCCCACCAAAATTTAAATGAAGTCACTTGAAAAATGGACTTTTTATGTGATGATTTTTGATGAAATGTAATGATGGATTATGATAGCTCATGTAAAATGGGGTTTGCTAAAAAAAGAATCACATGAATTGGCCATTTGGTTCAAGAGTTATGCCTCCTTGAAGTTCAAAATTTCTTGCCAATGATTTGATCATAACTTGCCAACCACACATGAGAAAGGGATGTTCTTGGACTTTTTGGAAAGGCAAGAGCAAGATCTTCAACTTTAATGTTGGACAAATTTTTATTTGAAGCTTTCTTGATGATGTTAAGTTGAGGAGAAGACCTTTCCATTTTTGGCAGTTTGAAATTACAGGTCACTTACTATTTTTGGAAACTTTTTGTCTGACCTCCAATTCCTCAATGTTGATGTTTGACAAGTTATATGAGGCTTGTATGGACATGAATAAGGTCTCTCAAACCATTTCCCACCATCAAATCCCTGATTAAATGCACAGTTGACCACAATTGACTTTGCTAGGGTTTTGGTTGACTGAGCCATGTTCTGATGAATTTCAAGCCTCTACCACTTGAGATCTTGAATCCAAATGATATCACCAATCATATGAATCTCTTATGAATAATCATGGTGCCCAAATTCTTCAGAATGGTCACCATCTATGGCTCAATGACTGCATTGACTGTCTTGACCTAATTGCTTCATCTGCAAGTAACAATGTTAGATGACCATATTTTTGTACTTTTGGGTTAGTAAACAAATGAAAAGAAATGATATACAAATGCTAAACATGCTTGGTGATTAAGAACCACACTCACAAGATGACCCACCCACTAAGAGGGAGGCAAGGTGCACAATGATCCTTGAGGCAATGATATGATATGATATAATACCATGAGGGATCTTAGGGCAAAAATTGGGGTCTTACAGATGCCCCTATTTAAGGTCATTCTATCCGGAGAAATGAAGTTTAGAAATCTTCATCTCGACGCGGTAGAATGGGCTTAAATAACAGTAATGAGACAAATTTTGGTCCCTAAGAGACCTCATGATGCAAATGTATGCATGCAAAAGACACAAACTCTGTGGGGAATATAGTTCACACAGAAGAAAAGACGATCCATCGGAGTAAGACACTCACCAGGAACAGAGACTCAAACAGGACTCTTATTGGGGATAAAAAGAAAAAATGCGTGAGCAGGACACGACTTTGATTTGGGGAAATAGAAAACAGAATGGAGACTTTACTGGGGAAGTAAAAGACTCACACCGGGGATCAGACGAATTCCAAAGGAAACACATCTATTGGAAAGACACAAGCTGACTCAAACTATCCACAAAGGACACTTCGGATAAAAATCCGGACTCGGACCCGGAAAGATTCCACAAAGAACCTTCCTGCCGGGGAAAATTGCATATATTGGGGAAAACGCCAATACAGCAAAGGGTAAAAATCACAACAGGATATTCCACTGGAGAATGTCTAACAAGGAGACTCTCACGGGGAAAAGCAACAAGGAAATGAGGTGTTACCGGTATAAGGGCCACAAACTCAGGAAGAATGAATATCTAAGACCGGTATAAGGGTGAAAGATATCAATCAACCAAACATCTGAGAAAGACCTGAAAAAGGTACATCAACTCAGGAACATCTGACTCCACAGGGGACCAAGGTCATAATAGGGAGCAGAAAGGAAGGAACACCAGGGATACCGAGGTATATAATAGGTGACCGACCGAAACGTGAATTGGTATATATGCCAAAACACTCATCATCCGAAAGGAGGGCTTGAAAAAGCAAATCGACTTACAGGATGGACATTCGAATCCACAACGGGAAAACGAATCCTACTCAACTGGGGACACAAACCCAAAGAGTGCATGAGATATAATATCCATTACCGTCAGAACGTGGATAGAATACTCGCATGAGACGTATTATCTATTACCGTCAGAACGTAGATAATACACTCGTATGGTAAGAAACACCAAGGATACCGGGGTATATAATAGGTGATCTACCGAAAACGTGGATTGGTATATATGCCAAAACACTCATCATCCGAAACACAAACTAGTTAAAGGATGGATATTCGATTCTACAAAGAATACGAACCTTACTCTACTGGGGGAAGATCAACAAAGGATTCCAACCAAAGAGTGAAAGAGATATACTATTCATTACCGGCAGACCGTGAATAATATACTCGGAAAGGAAAAGACACCAGAGATACCGAAGTATATAATAGGTGACTAACCGAAAAGAGAAGACAATCGATACCAAGCATCCGGGTAAATGAAAGACAACTCAAAGGATAAATTGCAAGCATCCGGCAATTATCCGAAACAACAAAATATTCGACTCCGCAAAAAGGGAAATAACGAATCTTATTCGACTAGGGAAACACAAAAGGTTTCAACTGAAGAGTGCATGAGATATATTATCCATTACCGTCAGAACGTAGATAACATACTCGCATGGAAGATTATCCACAACCGGTTACTGGGTTAACAAAGGATAAATCGACCGAAAAGAAAGGCATCGGGATACCAAAACTAGGTATATAAAGATGACCAATCAAAGGAGCAACAATCATTACCAAGCAAACGGGTAAATGACAGGCGATCCGCTGAGGATGAATTGCAAGCATCCGGCAATTACCCACAGGGACTAGCTGGGGATATATTGATAAACAATCAATAATCCGGGGAACAAATCACTAGCAAACGGTGAAAAGACCCACTGGCGACTTCAAAGGAAAAATTGCAAGCATACGGCAATTATCCAGAAGACAACTTGCTGGGAATACAATTGCTAGCAACCGGCAATTATCCACAAGCAAAGAGAGGAATATCAACATCAAATATCGAATGAAGATAACCACAAAGAGTAACCGTCATCGGTTAGGATGAACAACAAGGTTATCTCTGCAAAGGGAGAAATTAGGATTTACAACTACCGAATACGGGGTAGAATACCAAAATCTGGCTGAGGAAACAAGAGGTTTACCACTACCGACTACTGGGTAGACAACCAAAGACTCAGCTGGGATAAAATTGCAAGCATCCGACAATTATCCAACTGTACCATAAGGTACAAAACTCCGATGGGGGAGAACAACCAAAATATGGGATTTACAACTACCGAATACGGGGTAGAAAACCACAGACTCCACTAGGGACAGGGTGAATGAAGACCAAATAATGAGCACTTATTCAACTTATACCACAGGGAGACACCAACTCTGTAGGGGATAAAACCACAATAGCACAAAATCCACCGCCAACCAGAACGAACCACAAAGATTACCTCTGATAGGAGAAAGGAGATAGGACTTACAACTACCGAATACGGGGTAGTAGCCATACTCTGGTGGGGATAGACACGAATTAGGGTTTACATCTACCGAATACTGGGTAGAAAACCACAACTCCACCTGGGGATGGGAAAAATCACAAATCCACACGGGAAACAATAATAGGGTTTATACCAAACCACAAACTGCTGGAGAGCAGGCAAACAGGATTTATGACTACCGACTACTGGGTAGAAAACCAACAACTCTTGCTGAGGAATACAAGGTATATAACCACAAATTCCATCAAGAAGAAGGAACATAGGACTTACAACTACCGGTATAAGGGTAGAGGCCCGAAAAACTCCGCTGGGGGATAAAAAGAATTATTGCCAGTTATTGGGCAGTTCATTCATTTATTCCACAGGGAAGCACAAGAAGCGGTTGACAAGTGCCAATTCGGGATTGATCCGAAAAGACAAACTAAATCAAGACTCATCCTATGAGGATATAACTCAATAGGAAAATCCATCCCAATATATGTGTTGGGAGGAAACGGAAGAAACCGTCATCCACGAGGATAATCTCGGTGGGGAACTACAGAAGGAAAATACAGACATTTTCTGCTTATGGGCTGACTCTATATGGAGAGATTTAACACCCGACATCTGCTTAAGGAGATCTATAAAGAGATCTATATCACCCATAGCAGGAGAACAACAAACAAGAGATATATGGCAAACAATGCAACATGAATATCTGAATGTTTTATGAATATGCATGAATATGCGTAATTTATGTTTGATGAATGCTGACAAAACAGACATATCTAACACAACAGGCCCAGGAATCACACGCCCGGTACTATACTTCCAGGGGAAAACCAACTGGAAAGCCAATCTGCTGAGATCCACATGCTAAAAAGCAAAGATCTGGGGGAGGCAAAACAAGAGATATCACAGAATCTCTGAGTGATGGATCCAGAACCAACCCAACCAGGGTACAGAAAGTCACAACAGGCAAACAGCCACCAAGACCAATCTGTAGGGAAACGAGAGATATCTGCAGGGGATCCCAGTATCAACTGAGAAACAAAAGTTCACGGCACAAACAAGAACTGCCGCAAAAAACAACTCCAAACAACTCCGGGGAACAACCCACTGCAGGAGAATCATCCAAGTAGAATCTAACTGCACAAGCAACTCTATTGGGGAAAGCTGTCAGCTATCCTTCTAGGGAACAAACCACTGAAGGAGAAAGCACCACACAAGTAGATTCTGCAACACGCCGCTCTACTCGGGGAGAACATACATCCGACGGATCGCACAAGTAGAATCTGCAATAAGCCACTCTACTGGGATCACAAGCAAATCAGGAAACCACTCCAATCTTTGGGATGCTAGAGCCACCAACCAACTCTACTGGGGATTGAGAGAGTTTTCAACAGGCAAAAAAAATGCCACAACAACCATTCTGCAGACTAAGCTGGAAAAAATGGAAAGCAACCATGCTGAGGAGAGAAACAACAACTCCGCTAGCGACTGCACTGGGGAGAGACTACTGATGGAGAAGAAAACGAAGTCTTCAACAACATCTCTGCTTGCGACTATACTGGGGAACAACCCCACCAACAAACTCTGCTCGGGGAACAACCCCAACAACAAAGCAGGAAAAAGAGGATACAACCAAGCCAGGGATATGAACAAATGTCTTACCTGTTGGAAATCATGCCACCCTCGGGAGAGCACTGAGACATTCTTGAGTATCCTTTCACCATTGTGAATATCCACTTTGTTTAAAACAACAATTTTTGAAAAATTTATTTGTTTAAAACAATGATATTTTATCAATTAAAACCTGCAAAACATTTGTTGAATTGAAACAAATAAGAATGCAAATAATTGGATAAAAGCTCAAATTGATTTGATGGAATGGTAGCCTGCAAATGGCAAGACTCCATAGATCTGTGCAAATTTGAAATCAGTGATATATATTGGAAGAGGGCTACATTGAACATAATGATTCTTTCTCTACCAATTTGAATCTCGATGTATGCGAAGCTTCAGTTGACGATGAATCGAGAATCTCTGACAAAAAGACGGTTGCGGAACAGAAAGTCTTGTCAGGATGCAGTTACTTGCCGAATCCCTAATTTTTGCCTAGATTGCCCCAGGGTGAGGTACTCAACTTAGCGGGATGCAAATATACTTTTTTTTTCAAGTATCTAATTTTTGCCTGGATCGCCCTTTCGGGTTCTCCACCGAGACGCTCATTTTTGCCTAAGCCGCCCTTTCGGGTTTTCAACTTAGCGAGCTATTCTGTTTTTCATTTGCATATACTTTTTTTTTAGGCAAAGTATTTCTTGACTGCATCTGAATTCACAGGACGAGTGAAATCCTCCCCATCCATTGTTGTAAGCATCAAAGCACCGCCTGAAAAGGCTCTCTTAACAACATATGGACCCTCATAGTTTGGAGTCCACTTGCCCCTGGAATCGGGCATGAAAGACAAGACTTTCTTGAGCACGAGGTCACCTTCTCGGAACACACGAGGCTTGACCTTCTTATCGAATGCTTTCTTCATTCTCTGCTGATATAACTGACCATGGCAGATGGCAGTCAATCTCTTCTCTTCAATCAAATTCAGTTGGTCGTAACGACTCTGAATCCATTCAGCATCAGTCAACTTGGCTTCCATCAAGACTCTCATTGATGGGATCTCCACCTCTACTGGGAGAACAACCTCCGTGCCGTAAACAAGAGAGAAAGGGGTTGCCCCTGTTGAAGTGCGGACAGATGTACGATACCCATGCAAAGCAAATGGCAACATCTCATGCCAATCTTTGTACGTAACTGTCATCTTCTGGATAATCTTCTTGATATTCTTGTTAGCAGCTTCAACAGCCCCATTCATCTTAGGTCTGTAGGGAGAGGAATTATGGTGTGCAATCTTGAATTCAGCACACAACTCATCCATCATCTTATTATTCAGATTAGATCCATTATCAGTAATGATCTTATCTGGCACACCATAACGGCAAATCAACTGGTTCTTGATAAACTTCACAACCACCTGCCTGGTCACATTCGCGTACGAAGCGGCTTCAACCCATTTGGTGAAGTAATCGATTGCTACGAGAATAAACCTGTGTCCATTGGACGCCTTCGGTTCGATCATGCCGATCATGTCGATTCCCCACATAGAGAAAGGCCATGGTGATGAAATCACATTCAGAAGTGTCGGAGGAATATGAATCTTATCCGTATAAATCTGACACTTGTGGCATTTCTTCACATACTTGCAGCAGTCAGACTCCATTGTCAGCCAATAGTAGCCTGCTCTCAACATCTTTCTAGCCATGGCATGTCCATTGGAATGAGTACCAAATGAACCCTCATGGACCTCAGTCATCAACAGGTTTGCTTCGTGTCTATCCACGTATCTGAGCAAAACCATGTAAAAATTTCTCTTATACAGCACTTCACCACTGAGGTAGAAACTGCCTGACAACCTTCTCAGGGTTTTCCTGTCTTTCACAGATGCCCCAGGCGGGTAGACCTGGTTCTGGAGGAAATTCTTGATATCAAAATACCAAGGCTTGTCATCATTCACTTCTTCAACTGCAAACACGTGAGCTGGTCTATCCAAGCGCATCACGGCAATATTGGGAACTTCATTCCAATACTTGACAACAATCATGGAAGCGAGCGTAGCAAGAGCGTCTGCCATCCGATTATCCTCTCGAGGAATATGATGAAAGTCAACCTCTGTAAAGAACGTTGAAATCATTCTTGCATAATCTCTATACGGGATGAGACTTGGTTGATTCGTCTCCCATTCACCCTTGATCTAATTAACAACTAGGGCCGAATCACCATACACATCAAGATGCTTGATTCTCAAATCAATGCATTCTTCCAGTCCCATAATACAGGCCTCATACTCAGCCATATTATTCGTGCATTTGAAAGTTAGCCTTGTTGTAAGCGGAATATGAGTGCCATGAGGAGTAATGATTACTGCCCCAATTCCGTTTCCGTACTAATTTACAGCGCCATCAAACACCATCGTCCACCTGGAACCAGGTTCCGGACCTTCATCAAGTGTAGGCTCATCACGATCTTTCATTTTCAAATACAGAATCTCCTCATCTGGGAAGTCGTACTGAACTGACTGATGATCTTCAATAGGCTGGTGCGCTAAATGGTCAGCCAAGATACTACCTTTGATAGCTTTCTGAGCTCGATACTCGATATCATACTCAGATAACAACATCTGCCAACGGGCAATCCTCCCAGTTAAAGCAGGCTTCTCGAAGATATACTTGATTGGATCCATCCTGGATATCAACCAAGTTGTATGATTTATCATGTACTGGCGCAAACGCTTAGCAGCCCAAGCTAAAGCACAGCACGTCTTCTCAAGCATAGAGTATCGAGACTCACAATCAGTAAACTTCTTACTGAGGTAGTAGATAGCAGATTCTTTCTTCCCTGATTCATCTTGCTGACCGAGTACACAACCCATCGAGTCTTCAAGCACAGTCAAATACATAATCAGAGGTCTTCCTTCCACAGGCGGAGACAAGATCGGAGGTTAAGACAAATACTCCTTTATACTGTCGAAAGCTTTCTGGCAATCCTCAGTCCAATCATGAGACTGATCTTTCCGAAGGAGCTTGAATATCGGCGCACATGTGGCAGTCATGTGGGATATAAATCTGGAAATGTAATTCAAGCGGCCAAGAAAACCTCGGACTTGCTTCTCAGTTTTGGGTGCAGGCATCTCTTGTATTGCTTTGACCTTTGCAGGATCAACTTCAATACCTCTCTCGCTAACAACGAAACCCAACAACTTGCCGGAACGGACTCCAAATGTACATTTGTTCGGATTCAGGCGAAGTCTAAACTTCCTCAGACGCTGAAAAAGCTTCAACAAATGCTCAACATGTTCAACTTCCGTTCGGGACTTAGCAATCATATCATCAACATAGACCTCTATCTCCTTGTGCATCATATCATGAAACAAGGTAGTCATAGCTCGTTGATACGTGGCTCCGGCGTTCTTCAAACCGAAGGGCATCACTCAATAACAGAATGTTCCCCAAGGTGTGATGAATGTTGTCTTCTCCATATCTTCGGGTGCCATTTTGATTTGATTATATCCGGAAAATCCGTCCATAAAGGAAAAGACTTTGAATTTAGCTGTATTGTCTACCAACATATCAATGTGTGGTAGAGGAAAATCATCTTTGGGACTAGCTTTATTCAAATCTCTGTAATCAACAAACATACGGACTTTTCCGTCCTTCTTAGGAACATGCACAATATTGGCCACCCATTGAGGATATGTAGAAGTCACCAGAAACCCCGCATCAATTTGCTTCTGAACTTCCTCTTTGATCTTCACTGCCATATCTGGATGAGTTCTTCTGAGCTTCTGCTTCACAGGCACGAACTCAGGCTTCAAAGGCAGGAAATGTTGCACAATATCTGTATCTAGACCAGGCATGTCTTCATATGACCAAGCGAAGATATCGGAATATTCTCGTAGCAACTCAATCAATCTCTTCTTGACAGACTCTTCAAGAAGTGCCCCAATCTTCACCATACGAACACAATCATCAGACCCCAAGTTGACTGTTTCCAGATCTTCAAGGTGTGGCTGAATGATCTTCTTCTCGTGCTCAAGGAGACGGGTAATCTCGTCAGGAATTCTTCAACATCATCTTCCTCTGCCTCGAATACAGGGGACTCAAAATTGGGAGATGGCGTTGGATCATTATGTTCAATGGGTTTTAAGATCAACCTGCATAATGATTTTGGTTAATAAAAAACTTTAGAATTTAAACAAGCAAACCATTATGCAGATGAAAAATGTTTGCTTTTATTCTTGTTTTTATGGGTTTTTTGTGATCACTGATTTCATGCAAAAACAAAAAGTGAAAACAAATGGAAAAATAAATGTTTAACAATGCATTAATTGAATGAAAACATCATTGTATTAAATGCTGCCAACAATGTCATCACTTCTCCTTTTGGCATGGGAGAAGGGTTTTGAACAAAGTGAATAATTACTCTGATCTATGGATGACTGTAGGAACATCTACAGTGACCCAATTGTGGCAGACACCACCAGGAATGATGAAATTGTTCAGATCTTCTACGTCCTCTTCCAAGATAGCAGCAGCTTCTTCCTCAGGTTGATCGTCATGGATGAATCCTCCACTCTTGAACAGCCCTTGCTCATTAAATGTTCCAGAACAGTAGCCAATGCCAGCCCGGGATCTATTGTCTTCAAGCTCGATCACCTTCCCTAAACCAGCAACTGCACCACATTCAATGGCCAGTTTCGCATCTTTATAGGAAGTGAATGAAGGGGACTTATTCTCAATTGGTTCATCAATAGATAAAGCTTGGAACGGAGTTCCAACTTCATCCTCGACGTCAATATATGAGAAAGAAGACAGATGGCTAACAAGGAGAGCCTTTTCTCCCCCTACCACAACCAGTTTCTTGTTCTTGACAAATTTCAGCTTCTGGTGTAGGGTGGATGTCACGGCGCCAGCCTCGTGAATCCATGGTCTGCCTAAGAGACAGCTATAAGATGGGTGGATATCCATTACCTGGAAGGTAACTTGGAAATCACTTGGTCCAATTTTGATTGGGAGATCAACTTCCCCAATCACGGTCTTACGCGACCCATCAAATGCTTTCACAACAACACCACTCTGCCTCATAGGAGGACCTTGATATGACAACTTAGAGAGCGTGGATTTTGGCAATACATTGAGAGATGATCCAGTGTCCACCAGCACGTTGGACATGGCATCAGATTTGCAATTCATAGAGATGTGTAAAGCCATGTTGTGGTCTCTTCCCTCCTCAGGGAGATCAGCGTCACAAAAACACAAAGTGTTGCAAGCAGTGATGTTTGCAACTATACTATCAAACTGTTCAATCGTGACGTCGTGATCAACATACGCCAGATCCAAGACTTTCTGCAGAGCCTCCCTATGGGGTTCTGAATTCAGCAGCAACGAAAGTACGGAGATTTTGGATGGCGTTTGTAGAAGCTAGTCTACAACATTGTACTCACTCTTTTTGATGAGCCTCAGCATCTCATCACATTCTTCATTCACAATGCCACTCGGGCCAACTGAAGAAGCGGGAGTTTTTTGTACAGAGGAGGGTTTGGCAACATCAAGTGCCGGGTTCTGAATATTCACAGCAGTCCCAACCGGACGCTCAACGGTATCAGAAACAACAGGAGCCTTGGGAGGTACAGAAAACACGCGACCACTACGGGTCAACCCACTCACATCAGCAATGTTTGTAACAGAAGTCGAAGGCAAAGGCACTTCTACCCCATCTTCTACAGCAACGGGATTATATCTGAACGGCACAGCCCTGTCTGAAGAATAAGGCACAGAGCCTGCAGGCTTGATTGTTAGGGAAGGAGAGACCTTCGGCTTGCTGCTATCATAGCGAATAACAACAGGCTCGGGTAGCTTGAACACTGGTGAAATAACATTCACCTCCGGCTCATCCTCGTCAACATTCCGATTCTGAAGGATCTCAATGGTACCCTCATCCAGCAATTCTTGAAGTTCTCTGCGTACCTGATTGCAACCCAGACGATTAACCGGACAGATGCGGCACCTGTCGTGGTCATGCTCCATGTGGCTGTATTGACACAACAACCGATGTAATTCGACCAGCGACTGTCTAATATGGCTTACATATTTGACCTTGTACTTCCCAGGGCATCCTTGGACCATATTCACAGATTTCCCATGCGCGGGCAATGGGTTCTTGGTAACATTCGGGCCTGAATCTTCAAAGCTCAGAATCCCACATCTCATAAGGTCTTGAACCTTAGTCTTCAGTGGGTAGCAATTCTCTATGTTATGACCCGGAGCACCGGAATGGTAAATGCAATGTTGGTCTGGTTTATACCACCATTGAGGATTTGCAGGAATAGCAGGAGGATCCCTGGGTGTAACCAACTTCCTTTCCAACAAGGAAGGATAAAGCTCTGCATATGACATAGGAATTGGATCGAAACTGATCTTTTTCCTATCATAACTCAAATTAGCTTGGTTGGTTGTGCTGCCACGAGGCTGGTAAGCCTGTTGCTGTGGACGCTGCTGTTGCTGATACTGAGGTTGTTGATATTGCTGAGAATTATCTTTGAAGACAGGCGCTATATGAGCCACCTGATGCTGGTTGCTATTACGCCGTGCTGGCTTCCTCTGAACAGAGGGTCTTCTAGGCTTGGTATGGGATTGCACAGCATGTGCTTCCCCATCCTTCTTTTTAAACGCCCCATACAGTTTAGAAGAAGAGCTCTCATCCTTTGCCAATCGTCCTTCACGGACACCTTCCTCGAGACGCATCCCCATGTTCACCATCTCGGTGAAATCAGAGGGAGCACTTGCTACCATCCGCTCATAATAGAATGAGCTAAGAGTCTTTAAGAAGATCTTAGTCATCTCTTTCTCTTCCAGCGGTGGAGTAATCTGAGCAGCCAGCTCTCGCCACCTCTGGGCGTACTCCTTAAATGTCTCTTTATCCTTCTGAGACATGGCCCTGAGCTGATCACGGTCAGGAGCCATATCAACGTTGTACTTATATTGCTTGACGAAGGCCTCGCCAAGATCATTGAAGGATCGGATATTAGCACTGTCCAAACTCATGTACCATCTGAGTGCAGCACCGGACAG
Source organism: Lathyrus oleraceus (assembly GCF_024323335.1). Classification (NCBI taxonomy): domain Eukaryota; kingdom Viridiplantae; phylum Streptophyta; class Magnoliopsida; order Fabales; family Fabaceae; genus Lathyrus; species Lathyrus oleraceus. The sequence goes on from NC_066585.1 coordinate 192,104,948, forward strand.
ACTGTCTTGAAAATAATGGATCAGAAGCTGATCATTATCAGTTTGAGTAGACATCTTTCTGGCATACATGACCAGATGAGCAAGAGGGCAGGTGTTCCCTTTATATTTTTCAAAGTCAGGCACTTTGAACTTGATCGGTATCTTGACACCGGGAAGAAGGCACAACTCGGCAGCAGACTTGCCGAACAAATCCTTCCCTCTGAGGGTCTTCAATTCCTTCCTTAGCTCAAGGAATTGATCATTCATGGCGTCCATCTTCTCATTAACATCCGGGCCCTCGGACGGCTCGGAATGATAGATGGTGTCGTCTACCCTCGGCATGGTATGCACGACAGGAGGAGCAGCAACAGGGACCGGGCTAGATGCCGGCATATGGGCAAAAGTTGGGGCGGGAATATCAGGCATGAAACCTGGAGGCATTCCCCAAGGGAACCCGGCTGGCATAGCATGAGACGCGAAATGAGCACTGGCGGCTGGCACAGTCGGAACAGCGACCTCTGAAATAACAGTCCTCTGGACAGGAGTTGCAGGCGGTTGAGCAGGTTGATTCTGAGCAGCAAGGAGTTGCTCCATCAAAGCGCCAAGTCTGGCGACCTCTTCCTTTAGCTCACGGTTCTCTTGCTCTAGTTGATCCATAACTCTTGCAGAATTGGCTCGAGTATAGTACCAGTGAGTCAGCTTGTCTTCAAAATAAATGAAGAGCACAGAGTTAGGGCAAGAAGACCAGGAACAAGGTACCTGCTTATGCAAAATGATGCATGAAATGCTTGTGCGTATGCTTTGTTTTATTTTCAAGGAACCCTTAGGGTATTATTTGCAAATTTTGATCATTTAAAGCATTTTAATCTCATATGGAAAACATCTCATACAATATAATCGAGACAAAGAAGTACAGCATTTTTTTTCATTACAAAGAGAAAAGGAAAATAACATCCTATGGATCCCTAGAAGCTCGGGATGCTGGAAGACGAGAAGCACACAGCTTCTTGATCTCTCTCTCATAGGCAGCTTCCATATCCGCTTTCTCCTTAGCAAGCTGATCATACTTCCTCTTCCAGAATTTGGAAGACTGAGGAAGCAAAGAAGTCCAAGTATCGTTCGGATCGTCGATCACTCGATGCACGAGAAACTCAATCAGAGCGTCCTTCTCCTTAAGCTGCTGCAGCAATTCTTCTTTTTCACGGATCCAAGCACGTGAAAGGTCTTCTTCTCTCAACTCCTCTACACGTTGGGTAGGGAGGGTTGAAGGCCCAGCCACATCCAACGGTGTAGGTCTCGGATGATCATATGGCATAAGGTACTCGGCAGCTCTCTGTCTGACCTAAGAGGTATAGGGCTCTAAAGCAATGCAATTCTTCGGACCCAATTCATTCCTACTCTTCTTGCAGATCTTGCGCCAAGCGCGGACAAATCTGGCTTTCAGGCCTTGGGGATCTTTACCCTCCTGAAAGAATACACCTTCTAATAGGATGTTATGAGGTTTATCCTTTAGGGGGAACCCAAGCTGACGTCGTGCTAAAATAGGGTTGTAGCTGATCCCACCACATATACCGAGAAGGGGCACATTAGGGAATTCACCACAATAGTCAATGATCTGAACGGTATCATACACGCGATCATACCAAGAGATATCATCATTAGTGAGAGACATGAGTCTCTGAGACCACCGTAGACATCCCTTGTTCTCCTTGAAGGCAAGAGTCTGCGGCAAGTGCGAAATAAACCACTTGTACAGCAAAGGCAGACAGCAGACGATAACTCCTCCACCCTTTGCATTCCTCAGATGCAAAGAGACATAGGCATCACCCAACAAAGTCGGAACGGGATTAAGAATTGAGAAGATCCTAATGGCGTTCACATCCACAAATTTGTCGAAGTTGGGAAATAATACCAAACCGTAGATGAGCAGCACAAATAAAGCCTCAAAGGCATCCTCACTCATGGCCTTCCCATAGATGGTAGCTTGAGCGACGAGGAACTCGGAAGGAAGACCCTGAATTCCACCTTTGGTAGTCAGATTAGCTTTAATCAACTCTTCATCTATGTGCAACAAGTCTGCAATCTCTCGAGCAGTCGGAATACTCTCCAAGCCACTGAACGGCACCTGATCCAGAATCGGGATCCCAATAAAGTGAGAATACTCCTCCAAAGTAGGCAACAGCTGGAAGTCCGGGAAAGAGAAACAATGATACAGAGGATCATAAAACTGAGCCAGAGTACTCATCAGGCCCTCATCAACCTGAGTAGTCAGCAGAGGCAGAAGCTTCCCATAGCGAGCTTTGAAACCCAAGGGATCTAATACATAAGATGTCAGATTCCTTAACTCTTTCACATCGGGCTGTCTAAAGCTGTACTTCTTTGTATGCCTTTTTGGTCTTTCCATGTCTGAAAATTTTGCAAATAAACCCTTTAAGTTCCTTGAAAATTTTCTTTTTTTTTCTGATGACATGAATGCAGATGAATGCATGAATGCATGGATGCAACAATCACACTCAAGGATCAAGCAAATCACACCAAACAAAGGTCATGGGAAAGCTCATTGTATCCCTAATATCAATCATCCATTTTGGTGGATTTAGGTTTTCACCTTATCAACACCCAAGTTCCAATGATATTAACGGTACATGTACCGGCTCGAACATCCTTAATATCAATCATCCATTTTGGCGGATTATGGTTTACACCTTATCGACGCCCAAGTTCCATTGATATTAACGATGTCTGAACGACTCAACCACGAATCACGAGTTTGCTGAGAGTCACGAGCATGGAGTCTCGGTTAAGAACCACCCAAAGGGAGTGTACTAGGGTTTAAACCTGCCAGACATGTTCTACCAGAGGTTCCCATAATCATCGTCCCATCTTTCGGATATTATCGGAGATACGAATACTCGCATTCCAAAAATATTCTCAAGAGAGACTCTTATGAGTGTAGTATCGCGTAACAATCGTATCAGAACTTACATCTGAACGACCTCCGCACTACGTCCTAAAAAATAGGCCAAGATGGGCTTGGTAAACTACGGTCCTTGGCTTCTAAGGCACATGATTGAAAGAATAATGCCTAACCACAAATAACTTGTGTGACATTATTAATCCAACATGACCTCCACCAAGTGAATGGACTCGCAAGTCAACTGGCTAAGGAATACTCCACACCAGTCAACAAGACTACGCCATTCTCCTATCCTAGAGTGCACTCGAGTTCGGGTATAGAACTCATCTCACAAAGATCACCAAAGCAAACAATAATTGTATATCAAGCAATTCAAACATTACAATCAATACAGTTATCCCAAATTGTACAAAAATATGTCAAATAACAGATAAACAAATATCATACAACAAGGGTGAAAAGTAGGCAATACCACCAGGGAAGGTCTAATGTCATCCCCAACAGAGTCGCCACTTTTCTGTAGCGGTGTATTCGTCGCTATATGATTTATTGATTAAACCATAAGCAAAGTATACAAAGAATCGAGTTGCCACGGCACTTTTATTTATCCTAAGGATTGGTTAAAAAGCGAACAAAAACCTAAGAAGTTTTACACGTAGAAAACTAATGAAAAGATCAGAGAATCTAGGTAAGGGGTAAATTACGCAATGGGAAGGTGTTAGGCACCCATCACGTCCTAGGTACTCCTAGGGAGCCCTTTTCACACTTGTTGTATAAAAATGTTTATTTTGTTTATGACATATTGTGCAAACATGAATGGGATGATGAGAAAAGAATATACAATTTTTATTGTTTTTGTGTTTGAACGGATGAACCCGTTGCCTACGTACCTTCCATCAAAGGTAAGGATCAAAACGCCGTAGTTCGGCTAAAAGATTTCCAAAAATTAGTGAGTTCGTTTTAAAACACAAGCATTAAGGCTTTTCATTACCAATGGGAGAAAACTCAACCTGAATCAACAATCCACCATGCGAGGACGGCTTCAACATACTAGTGAGGGGTTAACCCTATAATAAGTATGGAAGACTTACAATCAACTCACTAAGGATAAGGTAAGATTTACATCAACCGCTATGGTAATTGAAACCTATGGCTAATGTATGAAAACATATCAACAATGGACAAAGCCACAAAACAATTGAATGTGTGAAGTTAATTGATTATGAGTATTTACAAAATATGGTCAAGGTATGATTAGGATTGATTCAAAGAAGTGTTATGAAATGGAGTTTGAAAAATCAAGGACTTAGGGTCCAGGTTTCTAATTTGAAAAGACATGAAGATGTTTGCACAACAAGTCAAAGGTTTTAAAAGTCAACAAGTGAAAAGGGATGTTAAGATAAAAAAGGGTGTGGAGGATGGAGTGTAAAACTTCTTAGAAAGGTTCACCTCTTGAGATCATATAGAAGATGATTCAAGTGCGTCCTTAGGAATAGGCAAATGAGCAATAACAAATAAGCAAGGTGATACCGGATGCCAATTGCTGGGCTTATACCAATCTTACAACCAAAGGCGGACACCGGATACCAATAGATGGATTTACACCAGTCTCCTAAAACAAACAATGATACCGGATGCCAATAAATGGACTTACTCCTGCATCCTCACATACAACAAACAAACAAGCACTAGGCAATGGACCTGAGTAGCCAAATGAAATGGTCTTACACTCTATCCCTTCCAAATCATAGGAACAATGGCCAATTAATGGACTTACTGTTGTCCTCAATGGGCAAACCCAAAGATGGATCACAAAGATGTGAAATGATGATCATGCAATAATGAACAATCAATAATGATGAGTGCACAAAGGCAAGCAAACAAACATGTACAAATGAACCAAGCAATCAATCAAATAAAGTCATTTAGCACACACTATAACCAAGCAATTAGGCTCAATCAAAGGTTAGACTTTAAAGTTAACTGGAATAGGGTAAATGGTGCTCTTAACCTTGACATTGAGAGCCAAGGTGAAGCAGATGAAAGGATATGAGGGGTGTGCCTCATTGCTCTTATCCCTGGTCAGGGAGAGCATTGAATATCAGAAGGCGTGGGAGTTCAGAAAGTTGGAACTCTCTCCACAAGTTAATGACTCGATAGATCTTGGGTTTTTTACTCACTATGCATCAACACATGTGGTGTGAGCAAGGTGAGTGACACACAGAATAGTAGGAGATAGGCTACATATCTCTTTTGTCTACCAATTGCCTCATATGAGGTCTTTTCCTGCTTGGGGACAAAAGTAAACAATCACAAACATTGCCTCTTAAGGAGGACTTCAGACAGGTGCCTGGCTAAGTAACAAGCCAGGTCTTCCAGACTACATGGAGACAAGAGATTCTACCTCAATGCTTAAGCAAAGCAAAGCAATAGCAAGTTCACAAAGGAACTATAGCAACTAATGTACCTGAAATCAATCAAATATAATCAGTACACCAATCACAAAGTCAAAACAGACAAGATAAGAACCAACAGTCAATACAATCAATCACATGTGCAAAGCACAAACTCAAATGGAATGAGCTAGCATCCTACAAAACAAATCAAGTTAGTCCATAACAATCAAATAAACCAAACTCAATCAACTTGAATTAATCTCCTTAAAGCAATTGCTTCTCCAACCTGAAAATCAAACTCAAACATGAGAAGTAAACCCTTAGGCCAAAGCCTAGGGTCCAAGATAGGGAAAAAATTTAAAACAGAACATGAAGAATGACCAAAATCAAGATTAATCAATCAAGAGCCAAGTCCAATTGGTCTCATGTCAAAACTATGCACCAATTCCATTTCATAAGCAAATCATGTCAAACTATGCAAGTTGAGAACTCAATGATGTAAACAGAATGCACACAAGCATATCAATACCAAAATAGCTCAATAAATTCCAAGAAAAACCATGCTTAATCAGAACACATTGAATGAGTGACACACCAAAAATCATGTCATTTGGATAAGTGGAAGTATGTCAATTAAAATCAACAAGTCAAAGTTTGTTCAAACAAGCTCATACAAGACACTAAATCATGCATCAACTTCAAGCAATCATAAAACAGCAACCAAACATGATAAATGAATGAGATCAAAGCCATGGCAAACTTCAAGATGTCTATAATACACATGCCAAATTTCAAGTTCATCCAATATACACCAAGAATTTCACAAATCATATGGGATCATGACTCATAAAATGTTCACAATTGGTCAAACAGAGGGAAAATTCTCAAACAAATAGAAAATGCATTCAAAAATTCCAGAAAAAATCACAAGCAAACTCAACATCCATACGTATCAACATGCAAAAATCCAGATCAATTCAAGTTTAATAAGCATGGAAAATAAAATCAAGAACATGAACAAAAAATGGTGTGACATACATTGTCACACCTCCAAAGATCACATCATATCTCACAATCCAGAAATGCAAAAATAGCAAACCATATACCAAAATGACCAGGAGTGAGTCTAGATCATGCATGTAAAATTTCAAGAATTTTGGATCAAGCATCAGAATTTCACAAACAAAAATGGCAAAACATAGGCAAAAAGCATACATGAACAAAACCATTAGACCAAAATAAAAACAGACCATGCACAACTTTTTCTATCATGCTAGTAAAAAACTAGAGGAAAAATGGAGATCAAAGCAAAAATTCCCACTCAATTTGGATTAAGGATGAAGTTTTTATGATTTTTTGAAGTTTGATCATGAAATGAAATAAAAATTTGGAAATTAAAATGAAATAATATGAACGCATGGCAATTTGGTAAATATGGCGCTCACTTAATGAAACGCTGCGTTTCATTAAGTGAGGTGTCACGCGGTAACGGGCTACATGGCACACAAACACGGATTTCATGCAAAAGCCAGGCAAAACGGATCAAACGAAAATCTGGACACGAATTTTGAACATTCATCACACATTCATACTGTTCTTCATGCTCAAGATCCAACTCTCACAGAAATCCACGAAACATATATCATTAGAACCAGCATTCATCATACATCAATAATATAGCATGGATTTCAGTTAATTTTACTCATAGCAGAGGAATCGAGCAAAACAAGTTTCATAATGCAAACTTCAAATCAAGATATCTTGCTCAAAACTTAATGAAAATGCACGATTCAAAGTTCATCATGCTCAGCAACAAAGGATCTATCAAAGCCATATGCTAATTGTGAGAATTGAAGCAATCGAGTTCTAACCTCTTTGAAGATGCAGATCTTGATTTGCTTGTGTCAAGGCCTGGATTGTGGAAACAGATGCTCAATGATCAATAGGAAGATGAATGAAGGCAAGAATTCAGCTCAACACAGCTTGATCCTCTTGAAAACTCCAACTGCCATGTGAGGTCCAATGTTCTAACAGCCACGATCCAGCATGAATTCTCCACACTTTGCTTCAACAGAAACTCAATAATATCTGCAGATGAGGATTAGCACAAGAACAAACAAAAAGAATCAAGAATTTCGATGGAAGAAGTTGAAAAAAGTTTGAGCAAATTTGAGAGAATTTGAGAGATTTTCAATTTGGATCTGAGATTGTGATTGTTCATTTCGATTTTCTGTTATGATTAGGTTTAAATACCCCTTGTTAATCAGCATTGTTAAACATGATTAGGCCAAATGGATTGGATTAGTGAAATGAAGCTTTATGCAAAAAATGCCAAAATGCCCTTTTTCAAATGTAACCAATGGAACAGTAATTTTTCACTTGCAGCAAATCCAAATTTCTGTTTTAAGGCAAAGGCAATTGATTTGGCATGAAAATTATGTGTACTTTTCAAAATGACCTTTTTTCCCACCAAAATTTAAATGAAGTCACTTGAAAAATGGACTTTTTATGTGATGATTTTTGATGAAATGTAATGATGGATTATGATAGCTCATGTCAAATGGGATTTGCTCAAAAAAGAATCACATGAATTGGCCATTTGGTTCAAGAGTTATGCCTCCTTGAAGTTCAAAATTTCTTGCCAATGATTTGATCATAACTTGCCAACCACACATGAGAAAGGGATGTTCTTGGACTTTTTGGAAAGGCAAGAGCAAGATCTTCAACTTTCATGTTGGACAAATTTTTATTTGAAGCTTTCTTGATGATGTTAAGTTGAGGAGAAGACCTTTCCATTTTTGGCAGTTTGAAATTACAGGTCACTTACTATTTTTGGAAACTTTTTGTCTGACCTCCAATTCCTCAATGTTGATGTTTGACAAGTTATATGAGGCTTGTATGGACATGAATAAGGTCTCTCAAACCATTTCCCACCATCAAATCCCTGATTAAATGCACAGTTGACCACAATTGACTTTGCTAGGGTTTTGGTTGACTGAGCCATGTTATGATGAATTTCAAGCCTCTACCACTTGAGATCTTGAATCCAAATGATATCACCAATCATATGAATCTCTTATGAATAATCATTGTGCCCAAATTCTTCAGAATGGCCACCATCTATGGCTCAATGACTGCATTGACTGTCTTGACCTAATTGCTTCATCTGCAAGTAACAATGTTAGATGACCATATTTTTGTACTTTTGGGTTAGTAAACAAATGAAAAGCAATTATATACAAATGCTAAACATGCTTGGTGATCAAGAACCACACTCACAAGATGACCCACCCACTAAGAGGGAGGCAAGGTGCACAATGATCCTTGAGGCAATGATATGATATGATATAATACCATGAGGGATCTTAGGGCAAAAATTGGGGTCTTACAACTATAAGAATATTCGTTGTCAGGATTAGAAGTATATACATGTGAGCTTTCACCTTTCTTACGTGCCATTACACATAGGTTGGCACATGCATCATCTGAGCTTGAGCAGGAATTTGAGGAGGATCTCGCATCCTCTTCTTCCCACGCAATATAGGTTCTACGACCTCTGACGCTTTTGCCTTTCATCTTGTAGACTTCCTTATCTTTATTTTTATGATGTTTGGTGAGCCTTGGACAAGTATTTCTTTAATGCTCTGATTTTCCGCACTCATAACATATAATATCATCATACTTTTTCTTATGTTCTCTTTTACGCGGATGAATATTTCTGAAATTTACTAATCCTTTGTCGGAATGCTTGAGCTTGTTTCTTTTCAAGTATCTATTATAGTGTCTAACAAATAAACCCATCTCTTCTTCCTTAGGTGCTTCTCGTCAAAGGTATCACTTTTTTCCTTTGATTTCTTCCCTTTAGATGACGAAGCTTTCAAAGAAAGATCCATTTTCTCTTCTTTTCTTTTCTCTTTCTTTTTCGGCTTTACTTTGCAATCCGCGAGTCTCTTCAGTTCATTTTCATGCTCGACTAGTTTCCTAAATAACTTTGTGATGTCCAAAGTACAAGGATTCTTAGATTCTTTCATAGCTGTAACTTTTGGTTGAAACTCCCTGCACATAGTCCTTAATATTTTGTTAGGATAATCTTTGTTAGAATAGGTTTTTCCCAAGTTTCTTAGTTTGTTGATTAAGTGGATGAATCTAGTCAGCATGGAATCCACGGATTCTCTGAGTTCCATAAGGAATAGTTAAAACTCCTCTGTAAACATGTTGATCTTAGAATCCTTGACGTTATTTGTTCCCTCATTGAGAGTTTGAAGAGCGTCCCACATACATTTAGCACTTTTATGGTGTGAAATTGAGAAGAATACTTTCACTCTTAAAGCTAAGATAAGTATTTTAATCACTTTCAAATCATATGAAACTTGCTTGGTTTCATTATTTGTCCAATACATTGGGTGTTTAGTAACATCGTTGTCGCCGTTAAGAATATAAGGTCCTTCGGTGAGGTTTACCCATAGATTTTTGTCAATTTATAGTAAATGTACATACATGTTCTCTTTCCAATAAGCATATTCTCTCCTTTAAAAACAGGTGCTCTACTATACGCACCCTTTGGATCGTTATCATCCACCATACTCTCAAACTTTTAGAGTCGATTAGACATAATCAAAAGACCAACTTTTGATGCCAATTTTTTTGTGAGAATACAGAGTAGAGAAATGGTCTAGATAGGGGTGAATAGATCCTTATTAAAAATTCAATCGATTTTCTAAAAATAGAATGTCGTAGATTTTCCAAAATTGTGCCCAGAAGTCTTAAAGCGAAAATAGAGATTTTATTCTTGTATTGGAATTCAATCACGTTGACAAATACACAATTCACAAAATTCATATATTTTTCAAATACAATGATTAACTAAGTAATTGTAAATTACATGAGATGTGTCATGTATAATTGATTCATTTAATATCAAATTCTCACAGCACCAGTTTTCCAAAATGTAATCACCATTAAAGCTCAATTAAGTACCTTTTGTAACAAAACTAACCTTACATAACAAATCTCTACCAATTGAATAAACGATAAACTACGCTAGGAATTATAAACCTAAGCATGTAATTATCCTACGAAAATCAAATGCAAGAGTGAGTGAGAGAGAAAGATATATATATATATATATATATATATATATATATATATATATATATATATATATATATATATAGAGAGAGAGAGAGAGAGAGAGAGAGAGAGAGAGACCGCACATCGGGATATATAGTGGTTCGAAGTTCGTCCTCACTTTTCCTACTTCGATCTTCACTGGTTTCCCAATGGAACTTGTTTTGTTCCTTTTTATTTTGACAAATATGCAAGAGTTCATACAATCACTAATCTACAAAAATGTCGAGAAAAATAAATCTACTATCTGAATCTTGACTTGTATACAACTTAATGTCAAACTCTTCTGCGTAATCTTTACTCGATTCACACTTCTTGAATCTTTCAGCTTCACCAATCTTCTCAAGTCTTCGTGTGTGGCAATCACCCTTTGATCCCACTAATTTATTGAGTGATGAACTTTCTGAATATTTGAGAAGTATTCCACCTTGTCTGCAGCCTTCCACCGAGTCACTACACATGTCACCTAGAGAGAACACTCTCCTTTTTATGGGATTTTTTCTTCACCACTGACAACAACTTCGACCTTGAAAGCTACCTAAAAAACCTTACCAGACCTTCAAGAACGATTATTTTCAAGACATCATCTCCCTCAATCAATTAAAAATCTCTCATTATCAAAATCTAAAATCTAAACTAGAGGTTGAAGATGAAAGAATTTTTGTTGCAAGAGTGTTTTAGCTTTCAAAAGTGAGAGGGTGTTCATTTCACAGAAAATCACAATATACATTATGAAATTCTCTTGAGTTATTATATTGTTATTGGAAATGAGATGACAAAATGAATTTATATGTGCTTGAGATTAAGTATAAAATGGATGGAAAAAGTTCATGAGTTTCGAGTCAAGAACATATCATAATTTGAGTCAAATGAGTAAGTGAAGTGGAATAAGAAAACATAAAGATTTTGGCCCATTTCTCGTCTCATTCAAATCAAGTGCAAAGTCTGATTTAAGCTAGAATGCCTATGATTCGAATCAAGTGCAAAGTCTGATTCGAGTCAATCAGAACAGATCCAAATAGAGAAATGTGAAAAATGGTTTTCTTCGAGTCAAATGTAAAGGCTAATGTGAATCAAATGAAGCAGAGGTGACCCAAATATGTTGAATCAAATCACATGCTTCTTGTGATTTGAGTCACAAAGTTGCTTGATTTGAATCAAGTTAAAAGTATGATTTGAGTCAGAGTGTTTCATAAATTTGGTTTGCCTCCTTTCAAATTGATATGAGTTAGGATATGTACATGATTTGAATCATGCACCTAAAATCTCAATTTTTCATGATTTCCAAAATACTTTGAGATTTTATTTCAACCTAACTTGAATCAATAACACATATGGTTTTTGTACCACTGACTCAAGGAATTGACTAAAACCACCATGATCAAACTCAAATCCAATAATTGATTAATGCATGCCAAATAAATGAATTGTTTCAAAACTTAATTCAGAGATGTACAATCATGAAGGAGACTCAATAAAAAATAATAAACAAAATGAAAGCGATAAGACAAGAAACAAAAAATGTATTGGGGTTCTCCCCCTAAATGTATTAGGGACATGCAACTTTAGTCTCCCCCTTTTGATGCTTGGAAAGGTTTCACTTGGAATTGAGTCAAGTTTGAGCCAAAAGCAAAACTGGTTGTGCTTCCCCTGAAACATTGCACACCAACAACACAACATAAAACACATAACACAATTCTAGACTCATATTACAACTTATCCCCATTTGACAACATCAAAAAAGAGATAGATCAAAATGAGTCTAATTACCAAATAACCAACCACAAAGGAATAATTCCATATGAACACATGAGCTAAACAGCTAAGAAAAATATACAACAATAAAGATCGGATACATAACATGAAGATAGATCTGCCACATGCAACAAAATGCAATATAGACATGCAAGAACATTCAACAACATGCAATTAAGTTATCAAAACTATTTGAAACAAACGAAGGTTAAATAAGGCATGAACAAGTATATGAATGCTCGAATGCACATTATTAGAAATACGCATTTGAAAATACATTAAATGCAAATAAAAATAATCAAAAACGTTATAGAGATTAATGACTAATGTAAAATAGGTAATAGGCAAACCAATGAACATATCTAGAACAAACATACACAAAATAATATAAAACCGAATATAAGAGTTATAGAGACATACCAATGTAGTCGGTGAAACTATGATTTACTACAAAATAGTGTTAATGAAAATAAAATATACATATGTAAATAAAAAGAATTATCAACCTATTTAAAGCATGAGGAATCTAAGATTCCCAAATCCCAACAGATCTTGTGAAAAAGTTCTGAAGACAATGGTTTTGTAAAAAAAAGAAAAGCAAGCTGACTTTTAGTATCAATGTATTAAAAAACAACATCCCTTTTTTCAACATGATCTTTAAGAAAATGGTGTCAGATCTCAATGAGTTTAGTTCGTGAATCGAGTATCAGATTCTTAGTGAGGCTTATCGCACTAGTATTATCACAATTGATCAGAATGCATCCAAGTTTTAAATCATAATCTAGCAATTGTTGCTTTAGCCATAAGACTTATGCACAACAACTACCAGCACCTACGTAATCAAACTCGGCGGTAGAAAGAGAAACTTTATATTGATTCTTATTGTGCCAAGAAACTACTAAGTTTCCAAATAAGTGACACATACCACTAGATCTTTTCCTATCCAACTTGCACCCCGCAAAATCAGAATTAGAATACCAAATACATTGTTGGGAATTTCCATTATGATACCTCAAAATTCTTTTTACGATCTTAAAGTGGGATTCATTATGTGATGCTTGATATCTAGCATACATGCACACACAATAAACATGATATCCGGCCTACTCGTTGTTAAATAGAGTAAGGATCTGATTGTACCTTTATACCTAGTGATCTCGAAATCCACTCTATTTTTTATCTTTATCAATTAGCACATTTGAAGTTCATTCGTACCTTTATACCTTTAGCTTTAAACTTGAAAACTCTTGGCAAAGAGATTCATTAGTAGAAACGAAAATAGTTACTTCTGCATATATTTGAACTAAAAGAATATGCTTTGCTTAAAATTTTGAATGCAAAAACCGTTTAATGCAAGATGAATTTAATGAAAAAAATTTAAGGCAACTAAAACGTTATTTTGATGCAAATGAAAAACAATTTTGATGAAGCGGGCGAGATAGTCCCTTAGTGACTCTGAAGACTCTAACATGCCCTAAAGAATGTTGAACATGATGGTGGTGGACATTTTATTGTGGAGACTGGCAGAAAATCAATGTACCAGCTTTTTCACCAATAACTGGTAGTTGTTAATAGAGGCCCGAGGGAGGCTCAATACCACGAAGGGAGGCTTCCCTAAAGATGTCTGACAATAACTTACACTTGAAAGAGTCAGATGCTCATATGGTGGTTTTTGAGGTTGTTTAAGGGACCATATCACATGAGGTGAGAGGCCATATTCATGGTCGGCGTTGTTGGGTTGCATGTGGGTAATGAAACTATCGGTGTTAGGATTGTTGGGAGCGAAGTGCTCTCTGAGTAGTATCGGGTGGTATTAAGTGAATAAGACTTTATCCTTTGTCTTTTTGAGGGATCATATGTTTATAGGAATTCTCCAGGGCTAGGATTTATGGACCATTTTAGACATGGTCTCATTTGTTTCCCCCTTCTTATGGAGGTCGCTGATTGGCTATATCTCTGAAGTCAACAAGGACTTTTTCTTCCTCAACTATACGTTGAACGGGCCACGTGGGCGGCTCTGCTATACTATTTATGGGCGACTTACTTGTTAGGCGATGGGCACACTGATCTAGGACTTTCCAAATAGGACGCTACACTTTCTTTTCAAACTCTTTGATATTCCCTCATATAACATAAGGACAATAAATTATTCCATTGTTGTCAGGAAGTTTTCTTTCTGTAAAATCATGAAATTCAAGAACTCATTTCTCATACATCAGACTTAATCTATTAGCTTTCATCCAACTACGATCAATAATAATTTATGAAGTTTAAATTAAATCTTTATAAAATCATGCATCTTGGATGAAAACTTAGCTAAGTTCAAAAACTTTACTAAGTCACATTTTCAAAAGAAAAAATTTCTAAGTCACAATAACAAAAGAACAACTACAACAACAATATATAAAATTATCAACAACATAATAATACAAAAACAATATCAATCTCACTCTCAACCATAATAACATATAATATTAAAAACTTTTCTAAGTCACAACAACAACACAAAAGCAACAATATCAATCTCTACAAAAAAAATCAACAACATCAACAATAAACCTATTACTTATCTCAACACAAACAACAAAATATAATATTCAATCACAATCTAAATAACAAGATTCAACATTAAAACTCTAGGGCTTATGGTATCAACAACATTATTGTAACATGGATAGTTTTTATGCTATTTATATGTGAAAGTATACACAGTCAAATAGTAGAAAGTGATGTAAAAGTAAGAGTATTTATCCCACATAGATTGTAATAACTTAAATTGATTCTTATTGTAAAACTGTGTGACTAGTGTTGTACCCCAAAATTTTCCCTCCCTTTTTCACCTTTCCATTCAAACCTTGACTAGAGAATCATTTATATAGCTTCATGTTTCATGCATATGCATCAATCATTCATCCATGTCTCTTGGTTATTCAATGTGGTTTCAAAGTTCTTGGCTGATAAAGTTAGGATTTTGGAGTGGATGAAGCACTGGAGGCCTAGCCTGGATGTTCATCTGGTTGTGGGGGATGCAAAATCCTAATGGTTTGATCTTTGAAGCTTGAAATCAACAAAGTTCTATCATAATGCTCTTCAGAGGGGTTTAAACCTTAATTTGCTAGTGATTTGGTTGTAAGGCTTCATGGTTGTTCTTTGGGGCCTATCTTGACCTCTAAACCCTAGTTGGGGATCATATATGTTAAAGACTTAGTTGAGAATCATCCTAATTCATCCAAAGGCTTTGATTGAAAGATATTTTCTTGAAACCCTAACTTCAGATACATGAAGGTCCATGCAAGTAAGTGATTGGTTAAAGCATCTTGGTTGGGGCTAAAACCCTAATCCATTTGGGAAGGCCTCATGCCCATCATCTGGTCCACCATTATATGTTTGATCCTACAAAATAAGAACAACAAATATCATGATCAAGTCAAAACCATTCAAATTCATCCAAAATCATTTACAATACATTTACAATGTCCATCCCATGAGAGAAAAATACAAAATTTGAACTGTGACCAAATGTTGACTTTGGTCAACAGTTGACTTTTTGGTCAACTTTGACCAAAGTCAACTTAATCTTTTCTACAATCCCATCCTAATCCTAATCCCAATCTCCAAATTCCATTTTGACCATTGGCTTGCCATTCATACATGTGACTTTAAGATGCAAAGTTGGTGTCATTTTGCTTTGTCTTACCAATCACCTCATATGCAAATGACCATGTCTTGAACCAAGAAATCTTGTTGCATAAACACACAAGTCAGAATTCATACCAAACAAACCATGAAGTAATACTAATCCTAAAGCGTGAACAACATCAACAAAATAGTTCAAACATTTCAAGCAACCAAAACTGCTCCTTTGCAAACCGAAACATCACATTATAGATGAAAACCTGCAGCAAGTTTCATCCAATCAGTAGCAGCCTACCATGTACAAGTAATTTCACAACTTAACAAACTAATAGACCAAGCATCATATTAAATAGCAAGCAGTACAAGTAACCCCCATACATCATTAGCATATAATCAGCAGCCATCATATAGCCTCAGAACACCATGGATATTGCATTCATGAAACCAACCATTCAACACCTTATTGGGAATAGCTAACACCATCTAACATTTTCAAATATATTCACAAATTCATTAACAGTTAACATACCACTTCTAATAACTAACCATTCCATAAGCAGTCCAATTTGATTTTGAAATATACTAACTGTCATGATATATCAAGTAACATGAGGTACTGAGTTCAAGATTAGGCCATTTTCGATCTTCAATCGATGTTTCCAAACACTAACAGCTTGCACTATAATTGTTTACTAGCAGCTTATGCATCACATTTGGTCCACCAATCATGCCAACCATCGGGCATCCTAACCAATATCCATTTTGAGCTTGTTCATATAAGTCATCTCAGGTAGCACTAACTGTAGTAACAGATTTAATTTGGCATTTTGAAACTAACAACAACTCAGCAGCGCAAAAGTGACATGGCTATCATCTAACCAAGTCTCAATCAATAGAACGTTTCCTAACAATTAACAATCATTGAAACTCCAATAGAGTTACAGTCAAGGCAATGGTTACCTGTTCAGTAAGTTTCCCTAATGCAAGCAACTCCATGAGGCCCATTCATTTCACCTATAGCGGCCAGTTACAACATTAACACTTCATTTAGCCAATTGACAATCCATTGGAGAAAGGAATCATCCACTCAGTGAGTTAATAGTTAGAACTCATTGAGTTCAATCTAACTGGTTCTAACTAAATCAGTTACAGTTCTGCTATATATAACTGAGTGCCTAACCGTTTTGAGGGATCGAATCATTCTCTCTCACTATGATTTTTCTATGCAAATCTTCTCCCTTTCACCCTCACTGAGAGCTCCGTTTGTGAGGCCATTGAAGCTTCACCGTGAAGCTTCAATGTGCACAAGCTAAGACCAACCATCACTCTCTCAACCTCCCTTACATATCACGCTCACGTTTTGGAACGAGATCTGACTGGAAAATAGAAGAAGAAACGAGATTGCAGAGGGAAGAAGAAGGGAGAGTATACGTGGATACCTGATTCATCGCCGTGCCTGAGATCGAAAATGGTGAGTTCTCTCACTTCTGTGTTTGATTTTCTTGATTAGACTTCACGTACAAAAAATGTGAATCTGTTGACGGAGATGATGACCAACGTGAGCATGAATGCGTTCATTGCCAGTTAATTGTTAAAATTATTTTAATTCAGTTTAAAATTAATTTATAATCGATTTGTATTTATAAATTAGTTTATAATCAGTTTTCAATTATAAATCAATTTTATAGTTTGAACTCTTTTAAAATCAATTTTTTGAATTTCATAAAAAATAATAATATTTGAAAATATTTATTTGTTAAAAAAAACTTTTATTTATAAAAATTAATTAAAAATTTTTTTTCTGAAAATAAAATCGGAATAAATATTTTTAAAATTTCATGCAAAAAAAAATTAAAAAAATATTTTAATTTTAATTTTTCAGGGAAAAAAATTCAGAATAAATTTTTTTCGAATTTTATTTTTGAAAAAATAAAAAAAAATTATTTTATTTTTATATTTCAAAAGTTTTGGGGAAAAATTTCACTACAAAAATTATTTTATTCTGAAATATTTATTTTTAAAAAAAAAATATTTTTTCAGATTTTTTATTTCAAAAAACAATAATTTTTTATTTTTTTTATTTCAGATTAAATTATATTTTTTTAATAAAAAAAAAATATTTTCAGAAAAAAATATTTTTTATTTTATGGAATACAAAATATTTTATTTTCAGCTTTTTTCTATAAAAACTATATATTTTTTATAATTTTATTTTTAATTTTCAATAAAATATTTTTTACTTTTCATAATTATAAATATTTTTAATTTTCATTTTTTTCACTCTTATTAATTCTTCTTTTTTTTATTAAAAAGAATTATAATTAAAATAATTTATAAAAGAAAACTGGTTATGAACCAGTTTTAAACTGAATTATAATTGGTTAATTTAAATGGTTCAGTTTATTAACCATTCAAGTGGTTTAGCTATTTTATGATGCAATACAATTCAGTTTAGTCATATAATTTGCTTAATCATATTTTTGCACAACCCTACTTTGAAGGCCATGGACGAGGGTGACGAAGCCGCCGCGGTGGAGGATGAACTCACTCTGTTTGTCGTTTTGAAGACATGTCTCGCGCTTGGATTCGGGTTTGAACATGGACCAGTTTAGAAAGCCCAATCAGTTTACCTATTCGCACCTCCATTTTCCTTTTTTCCTTGGACTCCAGTAGTAGGTTTGGGCCTTCTATTGTGGGCTTTGCATCTTGCATCATTTTTCCTGCTTCGACAATTAAGCGCACCTCCCTTGTGTGTAGTAGTGGATGGGCCTCCGCATTGAGGCCCATTGTTCAAATCCAGCATGTACCCCTCAGATTGCTGTAGTGTAATGGGCCAGAATCTGGTCTTGTTTGGGCCTGATTCTTGTTTATTTTGGTTTCAACTAGCAATTAGGGAGTTAACTAGTAATTAGAGGATTAATTAGTCATAGGTTTAGTTAGTAATTAGAATTTAGTTAGTAATCAATATTTTTAGATCCTTGATTAGTTAATTAGATTAAAATTTTAGGACTTGATTAGAATTTTAGAAATTAATTAGCCATAGATTTAGTTGATTTGATAATTTTCTAGAATAAATAGAATTGTTTAGGTTTTATTTGATTTTAATGGTTTTTTGTAAATAGAAAGTTGATTCAATATCAATATCATTGTGAAATAACCATTTTTCCCCTTAGGAGTTTATTTTGCCATTTTAATCAGGTAAATGTTTGTTTCTCTTTAGAATTAGAATTTTAACTAGAATTTTAATTAGTTTTGGCTAACAAATGCATGCTCCCTTAGGAATTTTGACTTAGAATTTTTAATCAGGTCTTAGTCATTGCATGTTCCCATTAGGAATAGCTTGTGAATTTAATTCTAACTCTTAGATTAGGATTAGTCATAAATTTCAAGTTAATCCAAACCCTATGATTCAAATTGATCAAAAACAATTTTGATCAATTAAGGGCCAGTTTGTTTTAGCTTTAAAAAAATGGATTTTTTCTTTGTATTTTTGAAAATGGATTTTGCAAAAATGTTTTTCAAAATATTACAAGTTTTTCTAAATTTATTTTTTATATATTAAAAGATTGAATTGTTCATTGTATAACATAAATATACATTATTGAAGATCAAAACATAGTCAAAATCACAATTTTTTTTAAAAATTGTATCTCAAAAATGATTTTTAGAAAAAGCTATTTGAAATAGCTTCAAAATTAAGTGATTTTTTGAAATTTTGATATCCAAAAAAATTTTCTATAAAATGATAAAGTACCTAAAATAACATTTTAAGAATAACTATTCAAACAAAATTTTCATTTGAAGCTTTTATGAAAAGTTTCTTTGTAAATTTTTTTTACACTAAAATATATAACACTGTAAAAATCATTTTTTAAAAAAGCCAAAACAAACAGGCCCTAAATCCTTTGATCATGTATAACCCCATAATCCATTTAAGTGATCAAAAGTCACTTGATCACTTGATAGGATTAATTCTAACGTTGTGAATCTCCAAGCTTCAAGACCAGTCTTTCATGCAAGGCATCCGAGTCACATTGAGCAGTGGACTATACAAGATAAATCAAAGGTCGACACTTGGTAAATATGATTCAAATTGGACGATACGAGTCTTAAGTAAGAAGGAATGGTGAGACAGAGTTTCTCCTACCATTGTCTAGAGTGACTTTGCGTATGGGGCGTAGGCCTTATCTATTCAAAGCATTCGCCCTTATTCATAGACTTTAGTGCAATACGAATCAAGTAACTATCAAATCTTCTTCTTACAAAGCAACATTAGCACAAGGAGAAGCAATGGGGACTCTTCTCTAACAACTTGTCAGTTATGAGAAGTATCATGCGCCATGAGCTTTAAGTAATGATGAATGATGAGACAGAGTTTCTCCTACCCTTGTCTAGAGTGACTTTGCGTACGGGGCGTAAGCCCTAGATGTTCAAAGCATTCTCCCTTATTCATATACTTTAGCGTGATCCTTATCAAGCAACTTTTAAGTCTCTTCATATACCATGTTCAATCAATCATTATTTTGCCTCAATCATCTTGATGTCAGCCCTAGTGGCCTGAACTACAAAAGCTCTGACTTTCTCATTGCACAATGAGAATACGTAGGCAAGAGAACCCATATTCTTTGCGAGCTACCTTATTTATTAATCAATCCTTCTTCATTCATCAATCAATACCATCTTTTTAAGATCAAATATACTTCTCCTTGGACTCCACGTACATCCTTTTAGGACGATATAACGGCACTCCACCTCATGAATCAAGAGTTGTTTGGATTGTCCCCAAACATTTAATTCATTCTTTTTGGTTAAGACGCCTGTTTACTCTTCATTTCAAAGTCTATTTCTTCATGGATCCAAGATACTATTCTTCTTTGATCTCAAACTGTTTGTTCCCCAACAAGTGATACAATAATCCTTGTACCCAACAATACTTTCTTTTGGGCCCCGTATATACCCTTTTAGGACAATATAACGGCAGTCCACCTTGTGAACCAAGAGTTGTTTGGATCGTACCCATACATTTAATTCCTTCTTTTCGGCTAAGATGCATGTTTGCTCTTTGGTTTAAAGTTCACTCTCCTTTATGGGTTCCCATGTTACTATTCCGTTAGTACAAGTTATATTTTTCATCACTATAATCATACCCTTGAAGTTCTTTGTCTTGTTAGTCCTAGTTGCCTAGGCAAACACTTCCCCCATCTTCCTTTATTTTTGTGGTTCTACGAACTACGAATGCTCTGAATTTCTCATTGCACAGTGAGAATACGTAGGCACGAGGATGCGAATCCTTGGCGAGCATAATTCTAATTATTCCTTCTTCTACCTTAGGGCACCATCCATATCTTTCACGATTGATTACCTACCTTCAATCATAAACCGCTCACCCCAGTGACATATTGTTTCTTTGAAATCGAAGTATAATTTTCTTTGGAATTTCCTATATACCCTTTTAGGACGATATAGCGGTAGTCCGCATTTGTACCTAGAGTTGTTTGACTCGTACCCAAACCTTTTATTCCTTTTTTTTGCCAATAAGCATGTTTCCCTCTATGGTACAAATCCCATTTCTCCTATGGATTCTAATATACCTTGACCTTTTATTTTAAACTATACCTCTTCAGTCACTGTTATCAAACCCTCGCAATTCTGTGACTTTGGTCATTCTTTCATCTATATCCATGATGCATTCATATAGTATCTTCCTTCACTTCACGTGATATACCCTATTCTTTGAGCCAAATACACTACCTCTTTGAGCTCCATCTTGTGTCAGCTTGTGAACCAAGAGGTGTTTGGCTCGTACCCAAACACTTGATTCTCCTTGTTTTCGGCTATACCATATATAGTGGCAGATGCTTCCGGCTAGTCCACATATTGGTCAATTTCAGTTTTACTCTTGGATTCATATTTCACCCCTTATTGGAGTTCAAACAACATTATCCTTTGGTTCAGACCATACCTTTATCACAATTCTTTTCACCTCCCACCACTAGTTCTATGAACTACGGAGCTCTGAATTCCTTATTGCACTATAAGGATACGTAGACATGAGGGCCCCAATCTTCACCGAGCACTTTATCTATTTCTTTCCTTTTCCCCTATCCTTTCGCGAGTAATCTTTAGATAACACCCATTCGAGTAATACCAATCAAAACGGTTCCCATGGAGTACCATGGATGTAAGGGGTACTAATACATTCCCCTTTCATAACCGACTTCCTTACCCATCATATCTCTTTCCCTTGGGTTTTATCGATGTTTTCCCTTTCCTTCAGGAATAAATAAAGTTCGATGGCGACTCTGTTTTATGTTCGAGCGTGCGATACGTTCGGATATATTTCCGCTAGCTTCAACTAGCCATGAGAAAAAGATAATAATAATGGTTGGTTGTCACATATTCAAGTTGAGTAGTAATTAATAAGAGTAAGGAATTTAAATCAATAGTAAGACATATGTTGGGCAATAGTCCATTTAATGAGTTTCATATTTTGTGTGTGAATGATGAGATACGTCGTGACAGATGAGCTAAAAAGTGATCTACTGGTAAGGGTGTTCAAAACCAAACGAACCCAAAAGAAAACCGCAAACCAAACCAAACCAAACCGAAACCGCAAAAAACCGCATTTGGTTCGGATTCGTTTGGGTAATTTTTTAATAAAACCGCACGGTTTGGTTTGGTTTGCGGTTTGTATTTTGCAAACCGAACTAAACCAAACCAAACCGCATTATGTTATAACCCAAACTTCACTTATCCCAGATCCAACCCAAACCTCCAACCTAGTATGCCTTAACCTTACAATTACAAATGATTTTATCTTAATCACACTTAGGGTTTCAATTTCCACCTTCTTAAATCTCTCATAGTAGTATCACACATTCTTCTCATCTTCTTTTTCATGTAGGTCTCGCCTATTCTACTATAATAAGTCCTCTATTATGTTCTTTCTTTTTTATCTTTTATGTTACTATTTCTCTTCCAATTACGTTTTTATTGCACTTTTCTTCTCAATCTCGCATCTCTTATGTTCTTTTTTTCATCTTCTCTAATCTCTCATCTCATATGTTTTTTTATTTTTTATTATAATGTCTTTGATATTATTTTATGCTACTATTTATATTTGTCTTTTATTCCACTTTTGTCTAATCTTATTTTTTATATATTGAATGAAATGTTTTTGTCTAAATATGATGAATTTTGATGTTATTTAGTAATGTATTAATGACTAAACACAAAGTTATGTCATTATTTATAGGAGTATATATTGCTCAATAAAAATATTATAAAAAACCGAACCAACCCAAACCGCATTGATTTGGTTTGGTTTGGTTTTATTTCTAAAAGCCAACCGAACCAAACCAAACCGCATGCTTTTTTCTCTTGCGGTTAGGGTGATTTTTATCGCAAAAACCGCCCAAACCGCACCGCGAACACCCCTATCCACTGGTGTATATCTACAACATCAAAATATATGCATTAAGTTAGGGGAACAAATCTCTAGGTCTAACAATAACATTAAAAAACATCTTGTATAACTTCTGATTTTCCCTATGGTTGTAGTCCTTTACATCTAAAGTGACTAATATAGTGAATATTTTTATCCTACTATTTTCAACCATATTTTACCATGAGTTCCACAAGTTAAAAAAATTCTCAATCATTAGCAAGCTTGTACCTATTTTAGGATGATCATACAAAGAAACAGATGTATATAAATATTTCTCATGATAAAAATGCATCACTCAAAATCACAACATCTAACACAAAATACTACTTTTTATTTAACTTCACATTTCTCAACATAAAGATTTTAGCTCATTGTGAGAAAAAGAAATACACCAACACAAAATACTACTTAAGTGTAACACTTCTACTTCTTGCAATCTTCAATCAGTAAGAGCTGAGTTTTGTCACGCGTGATAGCTTAACACTTCTTCAAGAAAAGAAGGAAGAGAAGTTTTCTTCACTTATGGTTCAAACTTCTTATTTTCCAAACAAGGTATTTTTCTAAGTTATTTCTTAAGTGTCTGAAATTGTGTACCTCTATTTCATTTCTTCAAGGTGGTCGTTTTATTTCCTCTTAGCTTTTAGGGTTACCTTTAGTCATTGGATCATGGCCATGTGATTATCCATTGATTTAGCCCATGAAAAATTAACATATTTATTTTTATTATCCTCTCGTACCAATACTAGGTAGTACATATTAGCGTGCATGAGACAACATGTCCTGAGGCGGGACTGTTGCACAGACATACAAGAATTGCATTCATTACAACACCAAACATCTTTTGCAAGTTTTTTTCCTCTAGCATTCATCCTTATCCATTCGGTTTTCCAACTCAAGTAGTGTTTCCATCTTCAAGCTCTTTCCAAATTTTCCCTAGTGTTGAGATCCTTCACTCCTTACATAGTCTTCTGGATCTATGGCCTACTGGGAAGTAAGGTTGCATTGATGCACCATTTCTAGTGTGATAGAACTTGTCACCAGAGTAGTCCTACACAAGTAACAAACACATGAAACTCTGAAAAGAGAGCACACCATGCTAACTAAGCTAACAACAAGAAAACCTACTTAATTTAACCTAATAATGCTTGTTAACATAAAATAAAATAAAGTAATAAGAGCTTAAATATCTCACAACTAGCGAGTTATCACACCCCTAAACTTGAATCATTACTTATCCTCAGGTGGTACAACATATAGTATCAGAAATATATAACTAAAGCATATCTAATTCAGCATCACATTTCACCCAATCAAAAATTTTCTCAAAGAAATTTCTCTAAACATTGGCACAACTCAGTCTTTATCAGATATTAGCCCATTTAATGTGTGTATGTAACCTATGATGCCATCTGTCATTCCAGAAGTCTTCTTTAAAGATGATTAACGTAAATCCTAGTTTGGTTGCTCTATCCTATGGTCCAAGGATTCAATTTTCAGTATCAGCATGGGAGATTAACTAGCTTATTTATTTTCATGCATTTTAGTTCTTTTCGAATTTAGGGAATCTACTTGCCATTACTACAAAACATACCTACGATGAAGATATATCATCACAACCATTTATTCACCGTAGTAATTGTCGCATCCGCGAAAATCAACCGGCGGGACTCAAATAAAAACACAACACAGAGCCGCCACTGCGCGTTATTTATCCCAAAATAGGGAAAGGAAACGCTCAGAGAAACCTGGAAAGGAAATGGTCTCGCGACCAAAGAGAAAGGGTAAGGGAATCGGTTACGCAAGGGGAAGGTATTAGCACCCCTCACGTCCGTCGTACTCGACGGGATCCACGCTCTAAAATAAAGAATAGGTTGCTAAAACATCACACACACACACACGGGGAACGCAGGTGGGGTTAAGAGAAGGGAGCTCGATAGGACATCGCGTCCTATGCCTACATATCTCGTCTGGAACGAGAATCAGAGCCACTGTAGTTCGGCTTACGCACGCCAAACAACACACAACATACAAACAGATGGCAAACATGGAGCCCGACAACCACTCGATGGAATTACGTCAGCATCCGAACCAAAACATACGCAAAAGGGCAAACGTGGAGCCCGACAGCCAATCACTGGACTTGCGTCAGCATCCGAACCCAAAAAGCACAAACAAACAACAGCATGCTAAGGAGTCGGGGACTCGAGCCTAGCAATTGTCATACAACACACACAAAAAAAGAAAAAGGCGCCCGGAGAGGTCTCGCACGACCTCCTGCCTACATACCTCGTCTGGAACAAGGATCAGGGCGATGTAGTTCCCCCTCAAGGGAAACAAAATCTAGCCAGAAACCAAGGGAAGACACACTACCAGGGAGCTGTACTCGAGCCTAGTGTTGTCATGCATCGTTACCCTACGTTGAGGTTTCTACCTACTTGCACAACTGCAAGCTACTCCTATCCAGGAAAGAAGCAAGCATACAAGCATACAGGCATCAATCAATTCAAGCATCAACAGATCAAAACAACCATGTCAAACAAATATTCACAAAGCACACACTATAACCAATCAAGTGGGCTCAAACAATGGGTTTGACTGCCGAAGCAAGTCGTCTGTACATGGGTATTATTCGCTCTTAACCTTGCCATTACGAGGCTAAGGTGAAGCAGATGAAAAGGTGAAGTGAGGATGAGACCTCACAGCTCTTATCCCTGACCAGGGAGAGCTTCTGACAAAGGAGCGTGGGTCCAGAATGGAGGGACCCTTCTACGCTCAAAGACTCTGACTCGATTATGCAACAGCACGAGATCTTGGGTTTGTGTCCCAATGCATCAACACACAGCAGTGCGAGCAGAGGGACGACTCACAGAATAGTGGGGGATAGATTGCATATCCCTTGGCTTCCACCAATTGCCTTGATTAAGGACTTCACCTGCTTAGGCACAAAATTAAACAATCACAATCATCGCCTCTTAAGGAGGACTTCAGACAGTTTGCCCGGCCAAGTAACAGGCCGGGTCTTCCAGACTACATGAAGAATAGAAGTCCTACCTCAAGTGGTTTACACAACCAAGCAGCAGCAAGCAAGTTCTTAAAAGAACTATGAGCAACTAAATGTACCTGAAAACAATCAAGTATCATCAGTACTCAGACAGACAAACATAAACAGCAAATGTTAATCAGTCAGACTATACAAGTCAATGCACAACAAGGCAAGCTATAAGCTCAAGCTCAAGCTTTACAACCTACAAAACAAAGTTATGTTAGTGTACAAACATCAAACAAACTCAATTGAATTAACTTGATTCAATCTCCTTGAGCATTGTGCTTTTCATCCTGAAAAATCAAGCAAATGTGAGAAACAGGACCACTAGGCCAAGCCTAGGGTCCAAAGGTGACAAAAATGTCCAAACAGCAAGGGATTCTCAACCAAACTCAAATTAATGCCAAACAAAAGCAAATGCAATTGATCCTATGCTCATACCATTCACCACATTCATTTCATGATCAAAACAAGCCAAACTAGGTCAAATGGAACACCGAATATCCAAACAGAATAACTTCAACCAAATCCATATCAAAACAATTCCAAAAATCCTCAAATAATTTACACCTAAACAGGACATATTCAAGGTATAGCATGTCAATTTTCAGCTCAATTGGACAAAAGGAACTACGTCAATAAAAATCAAGAAAAACAGACACAAATATTCAAGCCAAACCATATCATCAACACATGCATTCACTTCAAAAATTCATAAATCAATGAAAACAGTTAATAAATGAATGGGACCAAAACAGGGATGTCCTACAATGTGTCTACAACCATCATACCAAATTTCATGTTTATCCAAAACCATATGAGCATTTCACATTAAATTTACAAACATGTGTCACATGAACTTGCATAATTGACCAACAGAGATGAAAAATATCAATCAAATTGAAAATGCCACATAAAAATCCAGAAAAATTCACATAGCATCTCAACATATCAATGATCATACATGCAAAATTTCAATCCATTCTAACAAGCATAGACCAGGCAAATAATTTCATGAAGTTGCCCTAGTTAGGTGTGACACAAATTGTCACACCTAAGTTCAAAAATTCATATCTCACTCCACAGGTATCAAAAATTCACAAACTTTATATGTAAATCACCAGAAACATGTTTAGAATCACCACAAAAAATTTCAAACATTTCTTTTAAGGCATGAGAATTTCACATCAAAAATAGCAAAATGCGCACAAATATACCACAAGTCAAACAACCCTAGGTCAAACCAATTTTTTACCAAGCACAATTTCTAAAATATGTCCATAAAATTCTACAGAGAATTTGGAATCCATAGAAAAAGTCCTCACATTTTTCTGATCATTAAATAATTTTTTATGAATTTTTTAAGGTCAAAATGATTTTTAGAATAATTATTTGAATTATTATTAATTAATTAAGTTCATTAATGGCAATCTCGTAAATATTGGAACAGTGGCGCGGTAAACAGCCTATTCAAAAATTCAAAACGAAAAACGGATCAAACACATGTATTTTCCAGAAATTGCATCATCTTCATCCAGAAATGTCAAGAACGCATGAACTTCCAAACTCAACCAAAATCTACAATCAAATAGGCGTTCGAAAGGTCTCCTAACGTAGAATCCAAATATGTCCATGGCTTAACCTAATTGTCTCTAAATCTCACGGATCGAAGGAGTTAGGGTTTGGCAACATAACTTTGAATCAAGATTACTTCCTCTACACTAATCCATTTCACAAACCAAAAGCATCACGATGATCTATGATAAACACTCTACCAAACGCACATAAACATTGGCCAAATCGTGACATTCGAAAAATTGAGTACCTGGACCTGGCAGTGTTACAATCGATGTTCTTCGCGCGATTTAATCCCAAACAGATGGAGAACATTGATAAGGAAGGTGCCTGGAGTGCTCAAATTCGATTGGAGTAGCTTCTAGCAGAAGGAATCTTGATTCACCATTGATGGATCACACTTGGACAGTTGCAAATGGAGATGAATTGGAGGTTGATCTTCACAAACAGATGAAGTAGATGATGAATGAAGCTCGAATCCAAAAACACTTTGCCAAATGATCAAGAATTGAGAAAGTTTGATGGAATTTTGTGTGATGTGTTCTTGAGAGAATTTGAAGAATTTGGAGAATTTGGATCTTGATTTTGTGAAATTGTAATTCTGTTGGAGTTAGTTATGATTAGGCTTATATATTCCAGCTTAATCCATGCCTTAATCACTCTAATTAATCAAAATGGAAATGATTAGCAAAATTGTCATTTTCAAGCTAGGGGCAAAAATGTAACTTCACATGCCAGCTCATGACAGCTCAATGCCAGCTCATACAAGCCCTAAACACCTGTCATCAACTGTTGCCACTTGTTTCATGTTGATTGAACAAGTATTTCTCATTTTCCACATGTGATGGCTATGTCATACATTTTCAAGTCCATTTCAAAAGCCAATTTTCAAACCACAAGGCCTTGGCATGTTATGATGATTCCAACAATTTTCAAATGTCAATTGTGAAGTGTTGCAAAAATCCCCATCCAAAAATTCCCATTATTTCTCAAGTTGGACCATTTTGCCCCTGGTCTTTTAACTGTACAGTTGAAATTTGACTTTTTGCATTGACCATTTTTGATGAAATCCAATTATGCACCATGAAAGTACATGTCAAATGGAGTTTGTGCATAAAAAGATCACTCAATTTGGACACTCCATGTGGAAGTTATGCCCTCCTGATTATGGGTCATTTTTGAAATTCACTGGACCATAACTTGACAACCATACATGGGATTTTCAAGTTCTTGGACATTTTGGAAAGGTGAGAACAAGATCTACAACTTTCATGTTGAACAATTTTTCATTTGAAGCTTCCTTGGACATGTAATTTTGAGGTCAAAAACTTTCCATTTTTGGAAACTTCTATTACAAGTCACTTTCTATTTTTGGCCATTTCTGTCCTGACTTGATTTTCTTCATTCTTGAGCTTTGAAATGTCATATAACACTTGTTCCAACATGAATGAAGTGTATCCAACTCATTTCCACCTCCAAATCCATTAAATCATGCACAGTTGACCACAGTTGACTTTTTCAGCTGATAGATGAATTTGGCAATGCATAGGTCAATCTGAGCTCCAATCTTCTGATGAAATGGCCCAAGGATGAAACCCTAGCCTCAATAATCTCCATACAATCATGGGATGATCCCCATATACATCATAGACCCCATCTCCTGATCATGCCCTGATTGGCCCAATACAACTGATTAGGGTTGACCAGTGGTCAAAACCCTAATCTCAAGGAATCAGCTTCAATACTTGATGATGACAAGCCATGATGATGATGATGAATCAATGTAATCAAGATGAAGACCAATATCCTTTGAGAATCACAAAACCCTAATTCATAGCCCAATCCTCAGATGGCCAATGATCAATCAATAAAACCCTAGCTTGCACTTTGACTTCCTCATCTTCTGAACCAGACTTGGGAGGATGGCTTGCACAATGTAACCACATGATATGCAATATGTAATGCCTAATCACCTAAAAATGATATGTAATATGTTAATGCTAGTCCCAAGAGAGGAGGGCAAATTTTGAGGTGTTACAGTTGCCCCTATTCAATCCACTGTGAACCTGTCGATATGAATAGCCTCGGCTTTCAGATGATCAGGATGAAGAGTGATTGAATACCAAGAACAGACGAACAATTTGCACTCTGATGGGAAAATAATTATCAACGCCTGTCAGAAA
Source organism: Lathyrus oleraceus (assembly GCF_024323335.1). Lineage (NCBI taxonomy): Eukaryota > Viridiplantae > Streptophyta > Magnoliopsida > Fabales > Fabaceae > Lathyrus > Lathyrus oleraceus. The sequence goes on from NC_066585.1 coordinate 192,135,006, forward strand.
TGGCGAAGAACACAATCTTGAAACAAAAATCCGTCTGGAACGGAAAAAACTCGGCTTGAACCCCAAAACAGAAACGTCGACCTGGATACCAAAATAAATGGTAACGCAGGGATAACCATGGCTTGAACACCACACATCCGCTCGGGATTATTATTCTCTCTTTTTTTTATGCTTTTCTTGAACCCCGAAATTTCTGATAATCTCTCTTTTTCTTATTTTCTTGAACCCCGAAATTTTCTTTTGCGCAAATGATCCTCGGATCACCGCATTTGAACCCTGTTCTCCTGTTTGCCAAAATAATGAACCCCGTTCTCCAGTTTGAACCCCAGTCGCCTGACGATAACTCACGATCGCCAATATGAACCCCGTTCTCCAGAAAATGCCGCAACATTTCCCTTTCTCCACTTGAACCCCATCTCCAGAAAATGCCTCAACATCTTCCTTTCTCCATTTGAACCCCGATCTCCAACTTCTTGTGATAATTCCGCTGGCAATGCCGGAAATAACACCAACACCACTCTGAGGGCGACATGTCAGAGGGTATACCTTCACAAAGGAAGGTAGCATGTGTATCTCTTCCTCAGAAGACACCTATAACGACCTCCATTGGCCTCAGCCAGAGTCTAAGGTGACACATGAACAGAAGATAATCCTAAGGACCTCATCCCGGATACAATCTTCAACTCCAATCTCCATTTGAACCCCAGAACATGCCTCGGCATTTCTTTTCTCCATTTGAACCCCGGAACATGCCTCAGCATTTCTTTTCTCCATTTGAACCCCAGAACATGCCTCAGCATTTCTTTTCTCCATTTGAACCCCAGAACATGCCTCAGCATTTCTTTTCTCCATTTGAACCCCGGAATTTTCTTTTGATATTATTTCCATCTCTGTCTGGCGGAAACATTTCCTCCAATATCGCACTACTGGGGAACATTGCTGATCTGACGTCGTGATGCTGAACTCCTCGGAGTAACACTTTCAACCAGACACTGACTGATGACTGGGAGAAAACTCGACGTTTACTGGACATCGAACAATGATGTTGACAGGCATCAAACAATGATGTTTACAGGACATCAAACAAGGATGTTGACAGGACATCAAACAAGGATGTTGACAGGACATCGGACAAGGATGTTGACAGGACATCAGACAAGGATGTTGACAGGACATCAAACAATGATGTTGACAGGACATCGAACAATGATGTTGACAGGACATCAAACAATGATGTTGACAGGACATCAAACAATGATGTTGACAGGACATCAAACAATGATGTTGACAGGACATCAAACAATGATGTTGACAGGACATCAAACAAGGATGTTGACAGGACATCAAACAATGATGTTGACAGGACATCGAACAATGATGTTGACAGGACATCAAACAAGGATGTTGACAGGACATCAAACAAGGATCAACCAGACATTAAACAATGACTGGGAAATAACTCGACGTTTACTGGACATCGAACGATGATGTTTACTGACACCAAAGAAAGCTCGACCAGACACTAAACAATGACTGGGAAATACTGCTGCTCCAAAATCCCGCTGCTGAACTCCTCGGAGTATCGTCTTCACTGTCCGGCAAAACCAATCCTCAAGCGGTAACCACGGCTTGAATCACGCTGATCGCGTAACCTTTCCATCTCTGCCCGACGGAAAAACTCCTCCAGTATCGCACTACTGGGGAAATACCTTTGATCAAATCATGAGGCCAAACTCCTCGGAGTAACACCTCTACTTCTGGTAAAACCACCTTTCAAATGGTAACCACGGCTTGAGACTAGCTCGTGCTTGCAATATGATGCATGATTGATTTTTCTGCGTAATGCTCCATAATTATGGAAATGCTACGCGATTATTTATTTTTTCTATGCAACATGCTATGCTATTCTTTTCATGATGAATATATAAAAAGTATCCCCCTCAAGGGATTCTGCTGGGGAGTACGAGACACTCTGCTGAGGAACTCGTCAATACACCAATCTCCACCCTGCTGGGGAATAGCGTTGCTGCTGGGAAAAGGTAGCCCTTGCTGGGGAAGAACCTCCTTTGCATCCAATCCGCTCGGGAAACTGCTGGGGATAAGAACCACCAACACTCTGTGGGGATACAACAGTCTTTGACTTGCTGGGGATACCAATCCCGACTCTGCTTTGGGAAACCCTTACAGATACCTGACGACTTCACTGGGGAAATGCTCACAGATACTCTGCTGGGAAACAGCCACCTCCCGGCCTGGAAACTGGGGAAACATCGATCTGACACCTGCTGGGGATAACCATCCAAACCCTGCTAGGGAAAACGAATGCTACTCCGCTGGGGACAACCCATGCAATCCACACGTAGGATACACTCAGCTGGGGATGCAGATATCGGCCTGCTACGGAAACTTGTCCAATCCACTGGTAGGATGAACACTGCTGGAGATATATTTCATTGAAACCCGCTCCACTCGGGGAATGGCAACCTTCAGACCTGGCAACTGAGGAAGCACTGTTTGGAACCTGCCTGGGATAACCATCCTGACTCGGCTAGGGGAATCAAAGACCTTGGATCTGCAGGGGAGTTGGTCCTTTAATTCTGCTTGGGGACCTAGCTGGGGAAATGAGAAAAGTTGGTATAGAACACCCGTCGACTCGTCGAACCATGGTATCCACCTCCCAATCTCGTATCAGCTTTCCACTTTTGAAAATTCCCAGACTCGTCTGGACATTTTCTGCTCCATCATCTTGTATTCCAAATCGTTCCGCGCTCGACGAGAACGTACTCCTGGGATTATACAGAAATTTCAATTTCTCGATTTTGAAGAGTCTTCTTGGTTAATTTCCAAAGGTCGTCGTACGCCCCTCGCGTCGTTTCTCTGTCCCTTCTTCATGCACTCGTCCCTGGTCGGACTCTGCGGGGAATTTCTACAAACTTTCAAGTCTTCTGAATTTGAAGAGTCTTCTTGATTACCATCAAGGATCGTCGTACGTCTCAACGTCTCTTTGTCATTCTTTCGTGCACTCGTCCCTGAGCGAACTTTCTGGGGATTTGTTTCATCAACAGCTTCCACATCACAACCTGCAAGTGAGTGACGAATACCTAACAGTTCCTGCAAAACAGATCGTCAGATAAAACCGTGCCCCAGGCATGTCAAGATTTCAACACTTGGGTCACTCAACCTTCCGAATAAGATTTCAAGCTTTCAATCTTATAAACATGCATTGGAAGGAACCTGTATGTATTAAAATGCAAAGATTCTTTATCAAAATAATCAGATGTTTTTGCAATCAAAGCGGTAATGAAAAACAAAAACAAAATTATTTGACTGAATATGCATTTTATTGATTGGAAAAGTGTGTGGCTCAAATGAGCAATACAAAGGAAGCAATTCCTGAAAAGAGGTAATTGCGCACAAAAGGAAAAATCTATCCTAATGGCAATGTGAAACCCGTGACCTCATCAAGTTCCAACTCGGTTACACCCCATATGTCCTCAGACTCTCCGTGCTTTCTGCCTTCTGAACAAGACGTTTCTGATTGATCCCTACCGGGTATTATCCATGATGCTTTAACCAAAGCGCGAACGATCATGCCGGACGCAGTTGTTCGTTTCAATCCCTCTTTTGCCTGGACCGCCCTTTCGGGTTTTCAGTCCACCGGGATACCCTTTTTTGCCCAAGTCGCCTTTCCAGGTTTTTGACTTGCCGGGTGTACATTTTTTCATTTTATCCCTAATTTTTGCCCGAACCTTTCTTTCTGTTTTTGGTTCACCGGGATGCCCATTTTTTCCTGGACTATTTTATTCTTTTCGTCCAGCGGGTCTCTTACACGAAGTATTTTTTAACTGCGTCCGCATTCACAGGGGATGGAAAATCCTCGCCATCCATGGTCGTTAACAACAAGGCTCCGCCAGAGAAGACCTTCTTGACCACGAATGGACCTTCATAATTCGGTGTCCCTTTGCCCCTTCGATCGTTTTGAGGAGGAAGGATCCTTTTCAGCACCATATCACCTACGTGATATACCCGAGGTCGTACCTTCTTGTCAAAAGCACGCTTCATCCTTTGCTGGTATAATTGTCCATGACAGATGGCTGCTAGCCTCTTTTCTTCTATCAGGCTCAACTCTTCGTACCGGGTCCTTACCCATTCAGCCTCTTGCAATTTTACGTCCATCAGGACTCTCAAAGAGGGAATCTGAACCTCAACAGGTAGCATAGCTTCCATTCCATATACCAATGAGAAAGGAGTTGCCCCAGTAGATGTATCGAAGATCGATACCCAGGATACAAGCTTCATACTCAATCACACCGTCGGTGCCTTCAAGCGTTATCCGGGCAGCAAAAGCTTATTCACCTTAACCTCCCCCATCAGACATCAGAATCCGTTCGGATTCAGGGTCAAGCCCCTCCTCCGGGATCGGTCACTCTCAATCTTTCGATTAGAGCACCTCGAGATGTCCTCATCAGGGAATTCAAACTTCATCGGTTGATAATCCTCAATGGGTTGCGGAGCGACGTAATCAGACACTACACCCCTTGATTGCTTTCTGAGAGCATCACAAATCCGTCAACATTCTTTTCGCAACCCGTCCGGTTAATGCTGACTTCTCAAACACATACTTGATCGGATCCATCTTGGAAATCCACAAAGTGGTATGAACCAGCATATACTGTCTCGGTCGGCGAGCAGCCTATGCCAAAGTACATCAAGTTTTCTCGAACAGTGAATGTATTGTTTCACAGTCGGTAAACTTTTTGCTAAGGTAAATTGCATGCTCTTTTCGACAAGACTCGTCATGCTGATCCAATGCACCTCGTAGACCCCTCGAAGGCCATCAAGTACCAGATTAACAATTGCTCCTTAGGAGGCAAAAGAATCGGAGGTTCCTGCAACTTTTCTTTTATCTTTTCAATGCCCCTTGGCAATCATTATTTCACCTGACCGTTTGATCTTTTTTTTTTCCATCTGAATATAGGTTCACACGTGGCTGTTAGGTGAGATGTGAACCATGACAGGTAGTTCAATCTTTCTAAGAAACCACGAACCTCTCATTCCATTCTCGGTTCAGGCATTTTTTTTTTTTTTTTGCAGGATCAACCTCGATTCCTCTCTTACAATGAACCCCATCGGCTTACCGGCCCCACACTCTGATAGTGCACTGATTCGAATTCAACCTCAGTTTGAATTACCTCAACCAGATGCCCCTCTTCTGTTTGGGACTTTGCTATCATGTCATAGCATTTGATTTCATGACGAATCATATCATGAAACAAAGTCACCATGGCTCTCTGATAAGTAGCACTGGCGTTCTGCTTCTTTAGAGGACAGTCTTCTCTCCATGGTAGCTTTGTACCGCGACATCAGTATCCGACCCTGGCATATCCTGACATGACCAGGTAAAGGTACCGACATGCTCCTTCAACAAGGCTACCATTCTGCTTTCGACTCGCCTCTGAAGCGGCCTCAATTTTTTTCTTCCTGACCTCGGCGGTGCTTGGAATAACAACCTCAATCCGCTCCTCATGCGGCTGAATCACCTTCTCCTCTGGTTTTAACATCCCGGTTAATTCCAGCAGATCACAGTCTTCTTCGTCTTCTTCTTCGGCATGATAGATCGGTTGGTCGAAGTCATATGAGGGGTAACCAAATTGTTATCAACGAGATCCGGAGAATTATTTTTTTGCATTCGGAACGAGACAAATCAAAAAAGGAAAATGAAAATAAACATTGCCATTTTTATTTGTTTTTAAACTGCAAAAATAAATGAAAAACAGGGAACACCGCTTTTTGACTGAAAAACATCCTTTTATTAATGATGCAGAAAATGCAAATTTATGAACATGAGGTGGCCCTTACAATGAACCATTACGTGTCGGGCAACACATATGGCTTCCATGCATATAAACTGAAAACAAGAAATATTACTCTTCCGGACGAGTGTCAGTGATGATCTTGTTTAGGCCTTCCAGCTTCCTGGTACACACGATTTTATCCATTGATCAATCTCCCAGTCACTGTCAGTTTCTTTACCCATTGTATAGGCGTGATCTGAATCTAGCATTCTGGCACTGACAAAGGTGAACGACGGACGACGTCCTCTGTTCTGCTCAGACGAGTCTTGACCTGGATGATAACCAATCCCAAACATATCCGCCTTTACCACAATGCCTACGATCTGTCCCCAGCCTGGGATCCCTCCATTTCTCACCACTTCCAATGCCTGCTTGTAAGAAGAAATGGACGGCTTTTTCTCTTTCTCAACACCAACGGCATTTTTCACCTTGATGGTTTCAACTGCCAGATTGGGTGCTTTACACCTTACATCGTCCATTTCTACTTTCATCTTTCTCTGGATCGATTCCCCAATTTCTACACACCCCTTTGTAGCGATGGCTGCACAACAATCACCAACACGAGGGAAAGCTCCGTTTTCCGTCGGGCGTTTTGGGACCACAGACATGGGCATTGTTAACTGATCCTTCTCAGTCACCTCTATCCCTTTCTTGTCCTTCGACATCAGTTTCACTTTTACAGGACCATGCCTTGTCACGGGGTTAGCACTATCATCTGTCGTCGGTGCAAAGTTGATTGCCTTAGAGTCCACCAAGTCCTGGACCACATGCTTAAAAGCTTTGCAATCCTCAACATGATGTCCGGGTGCCTCAGCATGGAACTCACACCTGACATTCTCATCATAACTGGCAACCCTCTGATCCGGTTTCCCTGGAACCAATATCCTTGGCTGCACCAACCCAAGATCCTTCAACTTTTTAAACAGAGAGGCGTAAGTCACGGGCGGCTTATTGAAATGACGATCTGTCGTCCTTCTTCTCACTTGGCCCACTGCTCTTTGTGTCCTCTGTTGAGGTGGTGGTTGCTGCTGTTGTGCAGATCGATTACTAGTAGGGATCATTGCCGTATCAGCATATGGGTGATAACGATCCTTACCGCATTCTCTTTTAGTCTGCGCACCACCTGATTCAACCTTCTTCTTGGGCTGACCACTGTCAAGGGATTTCTTCACTACGAATGACGGAGCTTTCCCCTGAACTTTCTCCTTGATCATCCAACCCTCAATTCTTTCCAATCTCTCGGCCATGGCTTTCTGCCCCAAAGCAAGCCCTTGCACGACACTGAACAAATCCCTCACCATCTCTTTCAGTTCGAGGATGTCGGCGTTGGGAGGATCCATCAGTTTGGATTTGTTGCCCCCAGCAGGATATCTGAGCAAACGAGCTATGCGCACCGGTTGACACCTACAAAACAGCAAATGGGTTAATATGCATGAATGCAACGTCTATCCATATGAGGAAGATTCCGTCCTTCGATTCTGGTTTCATCGAGACAGATAACATTTTGACATCCATATTCTGAAATTCAAGATGTCTCTCAACCAGATTCTCAATCGATAATGCTTCCCATATGGCCAGACATAGGTTCGATGCAATTAATGCAATGTTAATGATGCTGATGAATGAATGCAATGCGTTGCCACCCTCCAAACCAACTGATCATCTGTTCTGAAACTGGTCTCTGAACTGATCATAATCATCTGAGGAATGTGTAACCACAAATCTAACCCAAGGGTTCCGAAATAAACGGAAGACAGATACATCATCATCATCATCATCATCAATCTCTGATCAGATACCCATAACCTCTGAATCGGCCCGGGGAATCCTGAAATAAACGGATCCCCACTGATAAAATCGGCCCAGGGAATCCTGAAATAAACGGATCCCCACTGATAAATACCACGGACAGCATTCCGGCGTCTCAGCACTAAATGACCATAAATCTGACTCATAAATATGACTCTGATCCACGGAACAAAAAGTCACCATCTGAGTCACCAACAGAACATGCATCTGTAAGAATCACCCTCCCCTCACAGGTAAATTCTAAACAAGTCACCCTAAGGCGGATAATAGTCTCGACAATCGGGCAGAGATACTCAATGGGTTTGCCCTTTCGGGTGTGCCATTGTAGCTCCCTTAAGATCGTCTAAACCAAAGATCCGGGAAATGATCGGTCACCAGAGTCAATAGCCCAAAAGAGATAATCCAACCTAAGCGGAATAACTCCACCCGGCAAGACTCTCTCAAATGAACCTCGTCCGGCTGTGGTGACATGTCTCCGCATCATGTCGTACAACATGTGAAGAGACATGAGACCACACTAATCCTAGGTGTGTACTCAGGCCTGGGTATTGGGCCTCACTCAGAACACCCACCCCAACACAGAGGAACCACCTGCACAGAGGACGACAACATGATAGAATGATGCATGCAAATATTTATGCAAATATATACACTGGTTAGAATAATAAATGCAATAAATCAAACATCACAAGCAACCTAAACTATCCTAGAACGCTAGGAAGGACTCGCTTAGGGACGATGGACCAGCATAGGTCTACATCACATAATCCCCAGCAGAGTCGCCAGCTGTCGCATCCGCGAAAATCAACCGGCGGGACTCAAATAAAAACACAACACAGAGCCGCCACTGCGCGTTATTTATCCCAAAATAGGGAAAGGAAACGCTCAGAGAAACCTGGAAAGGAAATGGTCTCGCGACCAAAGAGAAAGGGTAAGGGAGTCGGTTACGCAAGGGGAAGGTATTAGCACCCCTCACGTCCGTCGTACTCGACGGGATCCACGCTCTAAAATAAAGAATAGGTTGCTAAAACATCACACACACACACGGGGAACGCAGGTGGGGTTAAGAGAAGGGAGCTCGATAGGACATCGCGTCCTATGCCTACACATCTCGTCTGGAACGAGAATAAGAGCCACTGTAGTTCGGCTTACGCACGCCAAACAACACACAACATACAAACAGATGGCAAACATGGAGCCCGACAACCACTCGATGGAATTACGTCAGCATCCGAACCAAAACATACGCAAAAGGGCAAACGTGGAGCCCGACAGCCAATCACTGGACTTACGTCAGCATCCGAACCCAAAAAGCACAAACAAACAACAGCATGCTAAGGAGTCGGGGACTCGAGCCTAGAAATTGTCATACAACACACACAAAAAAAGAAAAAGGCGCCCGGAGAGGTCTTGCACGACCTCCTGCCTACATACCTCGTCTGGAACAAGGATCAGGGCGATGTAGTTCCCCCTCAAGGGAAAGAAAATCTAGCCAGAAACCAAGGGAAGACACACTACCAGGGAGCTGTACTCGAGCCTAGTGTTGTCATGCATCGTTACCCTACGTTGAGGTTTCTACCTACTTGCACAACTGCAAGCTACTCCTATCCAGGAAAGAAGCAAGCATACAAGCATACAGGCATCAATCAATTCAAGCATCAACAGATCAAAACAACCATGTCAAACAAATATTCACAAAGCACACACTATAACCAATCAAGTGGGCTCAAACAATGGGTTTGACTGCCGAAGCAAGTCGTCTGTACATGGGTATTATTCGCTCTTAACCTTGCCATTACGAGGCTAAGGTGAAGCAGATGAAAAGGTGAAGTGAGGATGAGACCTCACAGCTCTTATCCCTGACCAGGGAGAGCTTCTGACAAAGGAGCGTGGGTCCAGAATGGAGGGACCCTTCTACGCTCAAAGACTCTGACTCGATTATGCAACAGCACGAGATCTTGGGTTTGTGTCCCAATGCATCAACACACAGCAGTGCGAGCAGAGGGACGACTCACAGAATAGTGGGGGATAGATTGCATATCCCTTGGCTTCCACCAATTGCCTTGATTAAGGACTTCACCTGCTTAGGCACAAAATTAAACAATCACAATCATCGCCTCTTAAGGAGGACTTCAGACAGTTTGCCCGGCCAAGTAACAGGCCGGGTCTTCCAGACTACATGAAGAATAGAAGTCCTACCTCAAGTGGTTTACACAACCAAGCAGCAGCAAGCAAGTTCTTAAAAGAACTATGAGCAACTAAATGTACCTGAAAACAATCAAGTATCATCAGTACTCAGACAGACAAACATAAACAGCAAATGTTAATCAGTCAGACTATACAAGTCAATGCACAACAAGGCAAGCTATAAGCTCAAGCTCAAGCTTTACAACCTACAAAACAAAGTTATGTTAGTGTACAAACATCAAACAAACTCAATTGAATTAACTTGATTCAATCTCCTTGAGCATTGTGCTTTTCATCCTGAAAAATCAAGCAAATGTGAGAAACAGGACCACTAGGCCAAGCCTAGGGTCCAAAGGTGACAAAAATGTCCAAACAGCAAGGGATTCTCAACCAAACTCAAATTAATGCCAAACAAAAGCAAATGCAATTGATCCTATGCTCATACCATTCACCACATTCATTTCATGATCAAAACAAGCCAAACTAGGTCAAATGGAACACCGAATATCCAAACAGAATAACTTCAACCAAATCCATATCAAAACAATTCCAAAAATCCTCAAATAATTTACACCTAAACAGGACATATTCAAGGTATAGCATGTCAATTTTCAGCTCAATTGGACAAAAGGAACTACGTCAATAAAAATCAAGAAAAACAGACACAAATATTCAAGCCAAACCATATCATCAACACATGCATTCACTTCAAAAATTCATAAATCAATGAAAACAGTTAATAAATGAATGGGACCAAAACAGGGATGTCCTACAATGTGTCTACAACCATCATACCAAATTTCATGTTTATCCAAAACCATATGAGCATTTCACATTAAATTTACAAACATGTGTCACATGAACTTGCATAATTGACCAACAGAGATGAAAAATATCAATCAAATTGAAAATGCCACATAAAAATCCAGAAAAATTCACATAGCATCTCAACATATCAATGATCATACATGCAAAATTTCAATCCATTCTAACAAGCATAGACCAGGCAAATAATTTCATGAAGTTGCCCTAGTTAGGTGTGACACAAATTGTCACACCTAAGTTCAAAAATTCATATCTCACTCCACAGGTATCAAAAATTCACAAACTTTATATGTAAATCACCAGAAACATGTCTAGAATCACCACAAAAAATTTCAAACATTTCTTTTAAGGCATGAGAATTTCACATCAAAAATAGCAAAATGCGCACAAATATACCACAAGTCAAACAACCCTAGGTCAAACCAATTTTTTACCAAGCACAATTTCTAAAATATGTCCATAAAATTCTACAGAGAATTTGGAATCCATAGAAAAAGTCCTCACATTTTTCTGATCATTAAATAATTTTTTATGAATTTTTTAAAGTCAAAATGATTTTTAGAATAATTATTTGAATTATTATTAATTAATTAAGTTCATTAATGGCAATCTCGTAAATATTGGAACAGTGGCGCGGTAAACAGCCTATTCAAAAATTCAAAACGAAAAACGGATCAAACACATGTATTTTCCAGAAATTGCATCATCTTCATCCAGAAATGTCAAGAACGCATGAACTTCCAAACTCAACCAAAATCTACAATCAAATAGGCGTTCGAAAGGTCTCCTAACGTAGAATCCAAATATGTCCATGGCTTAACCTAATTGTCTCTAAATCTCACGGATCGAAGGAGTTAGGGTTTGGCAACATAACTTTGAATCAAGATTACTTCCTCTACACTAATCCATTTCACAAACCAAAAGCATCACGATGATCTATGATAAACACTCTACCAAACGCACATAAACATTGGCCAAATCGTGACATTCGAAAAATTGAGTACCTGGACCTGGCAGTGTTACAATCGATGTTCTTCGCGCGATTTAATCCCAAACAGATGGAGAACATTGATAAGGAAGGTGCCTGGAGTGCTCAAATTCGATTGGAGTAGCTTCTAGCAGAAGGAATCTTGATTCACCATTGATGGATCACACTTGGACAGTTGCAAATGGAGATGAATTGGAGGTTGATCTTCACAAACAGATGAAGTAGATGATGAATGAAGCTCGAATCCAAAAACACTTTGCCAAATGATCAAGAATTGAGAAAGTTTGATGGAATTTTGTGTGATGTGTTCTTGAGAGAATTTGAAGAATTTGGAGAATTTGGATCTTGATTTTGTGAAATTGTAATTCTGTTGGAGTTAGTTATGATTAGGCTTATATATTCCAGCTTAATCCATGCCTTAATCACTCTAATTAATCAAAATGGAAATGATTAGCAAAATTGTCATTTTCAAGCTAGGGGCAAAAATGTAACTTCACATGCCAGCTCATGACAGCTCAATGCCAGCTCATACAAGCCCTAAACACCTGTCATCAACTGTTGCCACTTGTTTCATGTTGATTGAACAAGTATTTCTCATTTTCCACATGTGATGGCTATGTCATACATTTTCAAGTCCATTTCAAAAGCCAATTTTCAAACCACAAGGCCTTGGCATGTTATGATGATTCCAACAATTTTCAAATGTCAATTGTGAAGTGTTGCAAAAATCCCCATCCAAAAATTCCCATTATTTCTCAAGTTGGACCATTTTGCCCCTGGTCTTTTAACTGTACAGTTGAAATTTGACTTTTTGCATTGACCATTTTTGATGAAATCCAATTATGCACAATGAAAGTACATGTCAAATGGAGTTTGTGCATAAAAAGATCACTCAATTTGGACACTCCATGTGGAAGTTATGCCCTCCTGATTATGGGTCATTTTTGAAATTCACTGGACCATAACTTGACAACCATACATGGGATTTTCAAGTTCTTGGACATTTTGGAAAGGTGAGAACAAGATCTACAACTTTCATGTTGAACAATTTTTCATTTGAAGCTTCCTTGGACATGTAATTTTGAGGTCAAAAACTTTCCATTTTTGGAAACTTCTATTACAAGTCACTTTCTATTTTTGGCCATTTCTGTCCTGACTTGATTTTCTTCATTCTTGAGCTTTGAAATGTCATATAACACTTGTTCCAACATGAATGAAGTGTATCCAACTCATTTCCACCTCCAAATCCATTAAATCATGCACAGTTGACCACAGTTGACTTTTTCAGCTGATAGATGAATTTGGCAATGCATAGGTCAATCTGAGCTCCAATCTTCTGATGAAATGGCCCAAGGATGAAACCCTAGCCTCAATAATCTCCATACAATCATGGGATGATCCCCATATACATCATAGACCCCATCTCCTGATCATGCCCTGATTGGCCCAATACAACTGATTAGGGTTGACCAGTGGTCAAAACCCTAATCTCAAGGAATCAGCTTCAATACTTGATGATGACAAGCCATGATGATGATGATGAATCAATGTAATCAAGATGAAGACCAATATCCTTTGAGAATCACAAAACCCTAATTCATAGCCCAATCCTCAGATGGCCAATGATCAATCAATAAAACCCTAGCTTGCACTTTGACTTCCTCATCTTCTGAACCAGACTTGGGAGGATGGCTTGCACAATGTAACCACATGATATGCAATATGTAATGCCTAATCACCTAAAAATGATATGTAATATGTTAATGCTAGTCCCAAGAGAGGAGGGCAAATTTTGAGGTGTTACAGTAATATCTCATTTTTTACGCGCATTTTTTATTTTATTTTATTAAGGAACATTTTATCATGGTTCCTAAATCCAACCATGGTCATAGAATTTGGGTGACAAGCTTTGAATCACAGCATCAAGATTTTTCCATTTTTTCAATAAAAATAAGTCTGTGGCCCTTAACATGTTTTGTTATTTAAACATTGAAAGTATAACAACTACAGTTGTTTCATTCAACTGTGGTTATAATTTCCATATTTCACTACGGTTGTTTCTTGCAACCGTTGTGAAATTCTTTTCACTTAATAAAAACATAACATGCACTTTATTTCGTTTATAACACATAAGGGCGCCCTAGCGAACAAGACGATAGTGATAGCGAAATCATTTTTGGAAACGAATATCATTTCTAGAAATAAAACCTTTTTCCTTTTCGACTTACGATACATTATCATTTTGTGTTTTTTGTTCTCTCTCTCTCTCTCTCTCTCTCTCTCTCTCGTTATGGTAATGATACTACTTTTTGAAAGTTTATGTTCTTCGCTAGGGTTACATTTCATTTCTTCATTTCTTTTTTAACATAATGACATTGTGATGTGTATTGTTCATGTTTCCCTGTTCTTATTTTGTGACTATAACTCTGTGTAGTTACAAACTCATTATTGGGTTGTTGATTGAAGTTGTGGTTATGAATATGCATTAGGTTTTGGTGTTGTTAAAGAAATTAAATGGCAACAGACACTAAGAGAAGGAAATTCTTTTATTCACTAAGAATACATTACATTTTGGATCCTAAATACATTATATAATTTTATTCTTCATCTCACTCTTCTTCCATTGGATCCTCCTTCCTTTTAGGCTTTATCATTGTTGTCTCTATTCTTCCCGCTTTGGGATCCAACAGTTGTACCTACTCCTTCTGAGACTTCCTCAAACTTATGAACCTTTGAAGCTTCCTTAGACTTGTGCTTCTCTTCCTTTGCTTTTTTATTCATCATCTTCCTAATCTCATTCTCATAATCCATATTTTAAGTCTTATACTGCTCTAGTTTACCCATTTTAGATGAAGAGTAATGTGATCTGGATGGTTATGCAAACGTCTATTTTTATAAGAAGAAATCTTGGATAAAATACAATCTGCCTTGAAGACTATGCATCTTGGGAAGCTTTTCCTTTCAGAATATGACTTAGACTATCTTGGATATTGTGGATAATTGCTTACCTTTTTCTCTATCCATTGAGATTTCGTGAATATTTTATTTCTGTTTTTACTCAGATTCTCTCTTATATTTTTCTTTATCTTCTGTGTGTAGATTCTTGTTCTTAGGCAACACAAGTGTCTACTTCATATGAAGAACATCAAGAAGGAATATGGGAAAATAACAAGTAAGTATTTTATATTATTCATTTATAATTTATTGTAAGTTATAACTTTTAAGGTTATTCACTCACAACTATTTTTATTTGGAATTATAGGTGTTTAAAATCAAGACACCAAGACAACAAGATAGTACTATTTCTAAGGTTATTCACTCACAAATTGGTGTATTGTTGTTTATGGTCTAATATGATTCAGAAATATTCAAGTTAAAAAAACAATATCACAACGGTTGTTTAATTTAACCGTTTTTATACGTAGTACACTATTTAACTTATAAAAATGGTTACACGCCCGTTGTAGAAACCAACATACCTACAATCACATCTTACCTAATAACGGGTGTACAACCGTCATTATATGTGCTTTGCAACCATCATTATATGTTTATTCCGTAGTAGAGTGCACTACCTTTCTTAGTCACATTTTCTAGGTGCTCTACCTTTTCAACTAATAGGAACTTACTTTTAATGACTCCAACCTATTACCCATAGTGAAAACGACCATTATTTTGAGGCATCCCAAAATAATGTGATTTCTTTGTGCTTTTATTTTTATGATCATAGGTTGAGAAAAATTTTGAGTTGGTGAAGACATATGAATGGACCTCCTTCATGATGAAGGGAGACCAATATACCTCATAACAAAATAGGACGATTGCGGCTCCAACTGACTAGTTTCACGGGAATTTCTCCAAATTGTGTTTAGCAAGAACAATAGGAATATTACTTTCTTCATTAGTGTATATAAGATACTGATTGTATTGTAAATTTTATCAATTTGAGTAATAAAAATGAGTTTATTATGGTTTTATGAGAGTTTAATATATAGACTTAGGTTAAGGTATACAAGTTGATGTTACACATACATAACTTGTGACTGCAACATGAATTACATTAATAATGTTGTAATTTGAAGCTACACAATAGATATTAATTGAACTACTTTAACCATGTGCATTGTCAAGTTAATAATTATGTAAGTTTATTTACTTATAGCTTGAATTTAAACAAAATTTTGAGTCATTTAAACCCTTGGTGGTCCTTGAGTTACTCAAAGCATCACCAAGATAGGCTTTTACTATTTTCCCATTCACTTTGAATATCTTCTATGTTAATTCATTAAGAAGGTCTACAGTTCTATGAGAATAGATTTTTAACAATTTAAATGGGCCTGACCATCTTGATTTCAATTTCCAAGGGAAGAGTTTCAACCTTGAGCTGAAAAAAATGACATTTTGTCCTTCCACCAACTCTCTTTTCTGACGTTTCCTATCATGTTATTTTTTGGTCTTTTCTTTGTAAAGCTCAGCATTTTCATAATAAAATATTCTATGCTCTTCTAACTCTTTGAGTTGCGGAATTCTTGCTTTCCTAGTAACATGCAAGTTTAAGTTTAGTTTTTTAGAAGCTCAAAGAGCTTTGTGTTGCAACTTAATAGGTAGATGGAAAGCATTGCCACAGACTAGTCTATAGGGAGACATTCCTAAAGTTATTTTGAAAGTATTTCTATAAGCCCACAAGTTATCATCTAGATTTTATTACTAGTCCTTTATAGAATGATTAACCACTTTTTGGAAATTACAACTAATTTAGTGGAATAAATGTCTTGTCCATAGAGAAACCACCTAAATTGGAATTGAAATAACTCCCTGCCTACTTGTAATATGCCTACCAAGAGGCGGGACAAAATTTGCATGTGATCTTTGTTACTAATATGTGTGATGAGCAAAAATGTCAACTTCTGACACTTTTGAAAAAGGAAAAGAGGGCTATTGCTTGAAAAATATATTACATCAAGGGAATCAACCATATAGCTTATATGCATAGGATACTTTTGGAAGAAAATGACAAGAATAATATAGAGAGACAAAGAAGATTGAACCTTATCACGAAGGATGTAGTGAAGAATGAGATCATCAACTAGTTAGATACATGAATTATCTACCCCATATTTGATAGTGTGTGAGTGAGCCATATCCAATTATCCTAAAGAAAGGTGGTATGACTATGGTTGAGAATGAGAAGAATGAACTAATACCTTCAAGAGTTGTCATAGGTTGGATAATATGTGTGGATTATAATAAGCTAAACAAGGTTACAAGAAATGATAATTTTCCTCTTCCATATATTGATCAAATGTTGCATAGGATGGATGGAAAGGATTTTTCTTGTTTCCTTGTTAGATACTCAGACTATAATCGAATTGCAATAGCTCTTGAAGACCAAGAGAAAACAACTTTTACATGTCCATGTGGAACCTTTACCTTTAAGAGGATGTCATTTGAATTATGTAATGCTCCATCAACATTCCAAAAATGCATAATGACTATCTTGAATGATCTTATTGAATGCTCCATGGAAATATTTATGGATGATTTTTCAATATCGTTTAGCTATAAAAGCACTTCCTTTGGGACAATTCAAAAGGGACCAAAAATTTTAATGGGTTTGGTGGGCTGATATTTGTAAGAAAACAAAGAGATCTTGAAATTAAAAATCTTTAATTGTTTAATTTGGCTCACTTTGATATGAGAACTTAATTATAAAGACGCGTTTGAGATATTGCTTTCGTGGATCCCTACCCATCTTCTCTTAGTGAAAAGATATATCATTGTTTGTGTCCAATTCTTAAAAAGGGGTGTGAAGATGGTTAATAATGGTATGCCAAACTCTTTATGGAAATAACATTTATGGAGCAGAGGTGGTTTAACTTTGGTTCACGGGTATTAAAGATATTTTTTGATTTCTAGTCGGTGTGACTCGATGGTGGGAATTATGGGATATTGAAAAGGCGACATGTGAATTTGGAAGTTCATGTCAAGAATACATCTTTTTGTGTGGGAGTAGAAATAAATTTCAAATTTCTTGACTTGTTAATATGAAATAACTCTTACCTTTGAGAATTTTTTGAGGTAGGGGAACAATCCAAAGAGGATTATCTCGATCAACTTATATTGCATTTGAGAATGCTATAACTATTAGAGTTGAACTTACCCAAAGAGGATATACCAATTTTATCTATATTTTGGAAAAGTTGCGCATCGTTCAAAATTATTGTCCTTTTGACGAAATCCCTCCATAAGATTATTATTTGTCACAATAAGTATAGGGCTATTGTGGATCCTAAAGTTATTTCATGTATTTTGTGAGACTATCGAGTTCGCTTCTCATTTATTTATTATTTATGATTTTATTTTTTTTAGATAGGTATAATATATTTAAGTGGTTACTATGAAAGTTATTGATGTCTCAAGTTTTGTTTTGTTTTCTATCAATTTTTGAGTCTTGGTATTGAGTCTAGATTTAAGAATGTGCTGGCTTGGGTTCGATATTTAGGTGTGTCATCCATTTAAAAGTTTCATAATAATACTATTTTTTTTTTAAATAAGATCGTAAGGGTTGAGAAAATTGATATATAGAATCAGGTTCTACTCTTTGAAATGGTTTCTGTATAAGACCTTGAATCATTCTTATTCTTTGAAATGGTTTGAGTACTCCATACTCTCTTATTAATATATTTTTATCATTAAAAAATTCAAATCGACATATCAATAAGTAATCTTCCTTATGATTTACATTTTTAATATTCACCGATGTATAATAGTAAATTAAACAAGACTATAGTGTATACATATTAAACTACAATGTATGGAACTAAAGGTTAAAATATATAAATTTTGTGCAATCCCAAATTAATTTATTTGATGAAGATGATACAACAAAAAAAAGTCGGTTCATTACAAATTTAACCGAAGGATAAAAAAATTAATAAAATAAAATAATTGAATTCTAATGTTGATAGTTAAAACTTAAAACCTAAACCAACTAATGAATTCTTATTGATTTAGGGAAAATAATTGGGTGATGTTAAATTAAAAAGCCCTCTCCTAGTTGGTTTGTTGCTTTGCTAGTTTAATATCTTTCCTTTTTTTCTTTAAAAGAATTAACTGATAAACAAACATATTTGAGTTTAAGTGTTCAATTAATGAACTAATTGTGATTAGTATTCAATGTTTCCTCTTCATGAGCTTACGCTCTTCTTCTAACTCCAACAAGTTCATGATCACTGCTTCCGAAGTATCTCTTAACAACACCGACCAGTCCCTGAAAAACACATTCAATTCAAAGTTAATACTACAACATTTTGCACATACAAAACACCAACACGAACAGACACAAATTATTGCGTTAATATCAAGTGTCAAATACAAAACACCGGCAAATATGACACGAATACAAACACCTCACGATACTGACAGGTAATCACAAATGTCAGTATTGCGTGTTGGTATCAAATATGTCTTTGTTTATAGATGTCAGTATTATTGTGATTATTAAAAATATATGTGAATTATTATGACAAACCTATTGGAAGAATCGAAGGTCAATCCAACTGTGAATTTAGCCTCCTCTAATGCAGCACTAAACCTTCGAAGCTCTTTAACAGGACAAGTACCATTGTCCTTAACAACAAGCTCTGAAGGCTTAACATCATAGAAAATTGGGATAACCCTCTTTTTCGACTCCATGAGAAGAGCAAGTTCATGGAGACAAAAATAAGAGTCACAATAAGTTGGT